>NC_054381.1:142924580-143269580 GCF_017654675.1 Xenopus laevis
TTGGTGGCTAGACCATTGTTGGGAGTATGATATTTTAGTAGTTCAGTAATCCCTACTTTTGAATAAAGGGGTAGGACATCCTCAAGAATCCTAACTCTGTCTCTCTGTGTAGAATGTGAAGAGCTGTCTGACTGTCTGGTGTTTCACCTTTGCACTTTATGTCGGATTATGATTTGGCCAAACCTTAATTATCCAGCCAAACTGGATCTGAATCTTTACAGACTTGTAGAGGTTTATTTATCAAAGTCCGATTTTATCTCAACATTCTGCTTCAAACTCCAATCAAATTCACTCGGTTTTTTACGCTTATTTATTATTCCATTTTCCAGAAAATTTTGCTCTGCAGGAAAAAAAAATTCAGATTTTTCACCCGAAAACTAAAATTTCTTATGCCCTAATACTTCTGAGTATTGCATGAAACCCAGCTCACATCAAAAAATCTTTGGGACTTGGCAATCTGGACAGGTCTGAGATGCCGGATTTTCTGATTCGAACTTTTCCATCCTCCGGGTTTAATAGATTCCGAAAAATTTAGATTTTTTTTTTTAAAAGTCAGATTTTATAAAACAAAACACTAACTTTGCAGGATTTTTGCATTCGGAGTTTAGTAAATAACCCCCTAAGGGTAAAGCTAAATAGATTTTGATTAGAGTTGGTGGGTCAAATTTTATCTGATATTTTGACCCATGTGACTACATAGAATGCATTTTGTTGATCTAATACCATCCTACTAAATCTCCCATGGAGTTAAGCCATAAAGGCCTAGACAACTGGATGCATCGATTTATTATTTGGTTTGGTTTGGTGTTCAGCCATATCTTTTGTAGAGTTTTGTTGTTTGGCTGTATCCAAAAATGATGTATTGCCTGCATCTTTATTGAAAACAAAACTGCCTTGTGGCCATTATTTCCTCAAAACTGCTTCTATGAACCAAAGGTTCGCCAAGGCTTTATAGTTTATATATCTTTCCAAAATGAAGTTTTCCTAGCTTTGTGCACACTTTTACCCACTAACTTCCGTAGCTGTGCCGAAATGCTCATTCTCCGCACCTTCAGTTCTCATGTCTGAAAGCGAGCAAGTTTAAACTTTTCAAGAAGACACTTAGCAGCAAAAACTTATCTGAATATTTCCATGCAACTCATTCAAAATTCTGAATTTGGAACACAAATTTAGAATGTTAAACATGGCATTATTCATAACCTGGCTGGCACATGTTTCCCTTGCGGCAGCTTGCCAAGCAAGCTATATCTCCACTCACAGGTGAAACAACATTTGGAATCTTTAAAAAATTGAAAACATTCATAAATCAAAACAGGACTTTCTATACGAGAAACCTTCCATCCATGCCAGCAATTTTGCGCTGGATCGGGAAACAGTCAGCTGACTAAAGGACTACTGTGACAGATGCACATGCTCACTTGTACAAATATCAATTGGTGCCTATAACAAACGCTTCCCGAAAATGATGTTTCAATTTGGTGTATCACCCGTTGGCACATAAGCAGCTTTAATTGTTCTGAGAAAAGTTGAGTTGCTGCAAATTGGATTTTTTTTGTTCAAAATATTCTCTTTCAAAAATAGGGTAGCGGCAGTTTCACATTTTTTTTTTTTTTTGAAGTTTTGCTACAACTATCTGTAAAGAATATATTGTAAAAACTGTACGTAAAGCGGTTTTCACATTATTAATTAGTTCAGCCCCAAGATTAGAAAATCATGAATGTTTCCATTTTTGTTTCTAAGCCATTCGTTTGTATTAAATATAACAGCATCCGTACTTTGACCAAAAGTATTTTTAGGATTTACAAAATTATCAACATGAGTACAGTAAGGGGGTTATTTATCAAAGTCTGAATTTATCTCAATATTTTCTGAAAAAACCTCCGACCAAATCCATACGGTTTTTTTGGGCTTATTTATTAATACACTTTCCTGAACATTTTGTTTGCTGGGAAAAAATCCAGAAAATTGTGAAATATTCAGATTTTCATGATTTTTTCTGATTTTTCACCCGAAAACTCCGAATTATGCACGAAAACTCTGAAGACTTCGGGGTATTGCCAAAAACCCAGGGCACATCAAAAGATCATTGGGACTTCTCCCATTGACTTAAATGCAACCTCGACAGGTCTGACATTCCGGATTTTCTGATTCTGACTTTTCCATCCTCGGGGTTTAATAAATTTCGAAAAATTCGTGATTTTTTAAAAGTCCGATTTTATGTTAAAAAAAATCACAATTTTTTTGTGATTTTTGCATTTGGAGTTTAGTAAATAACCCCCTTTCTAGCAAGTTGTTCAGGTTCCCTTTCTCCCTAAAATATATTAACTACACAGTAATCAAACATCAGAAGGGACATATGCTCTGCAATACAAAATCTGTGTTTAAAGCTTTCTGCCCCAATCTGCCACTTTCATTAGAGCAATTATGAAAGAGTAGTAGCCAGAGTCTACCCATCCTCTGTGGATCTGTTAAATTAGTGCAGTGGTCAGTGGTTTTGTTGCTGATCTCATCAGGCCTTCCCTGAAAATCTCTAACCTAGAGAATCATAAATTACAGTATTCAACATTTTTTAGCTTGGGGGCTACCCACCCAGGCTGTCTGATGGCTAGGACCTGCCAACCCTAAGAAGAGGGTGATATTTTTGTGTATCCCAAGGCCATTTCCATGTAAAAAACACCAGAACACATGGCAGCATAAATGCATTGGCAATGCCATATATAGTTATGGGATCTATTATCTGGAAGCCCATTACCCAGAAAGCTCCAAATTACAGAAAGGCCATCTCCCATAGACTGCATTTTATCCAAATAATCTAATTTATTTTTAAATATTTTTTTTCTCTCTATAATAATAAAACGGTACCTAGTATTTGAACCCAACCAAGAAATAATTAATCCTTATTGGAACAAAACCAGCCTATTGGGTTTATTTAATGTTTAAGGATTTTCTAGTAGACTTATGGTATGAAGGTTCAAATTACGGAAAGATCCGATATACAGAAATCCCCAGGTCTCAATCTTTCTGGATAACAGGTCCCATACCTGTATAATGCCCCCAGAACAAATATAGGAGCCAATTTATTAGAGCTCAAATTTTTCTGGTTGCGTTTTTAAAGGGGAAAACTCTAATTTATAGAGGAAAAAAAAACCTGACATTTTTAGAGATTTATTATACCCCAAAGCTGCTAAAAATCCAAATTCGAAAATACTCCATCTAAAACCTGTTGAGGTCATGTAGAAGTCAAAGGCAGATGTCCCTGAAGAACATGTGAAGATCGTGATTCGCACTGGTTTTCATCCGTTAATCCGATAAATTCTAGTTTTCGCTGCGACAATTCGATAAACTTGAGTGTCAATTAGAAATAGTTGTACGATTTAAATTGACGCAATGTTTTTTCGCACCAACTTTTTCAAGAACAATTATTGATAAATGAGAGTTTTAGTAAATACCCCCCTAAGAGTCCGTTTCAAATACAGGTATAGGACCTGTTATCCAGAATACTGGGGACCTGGGGTTTTCCAGATAATGGATCTTTCCATAATTTGGACCTTCGTACCTTAAGATTACTTAAAAAAATCATTTAAACATTAAATAAACCCAATAGGGTTGTTTTGCTTCCAATAAGGATGAATTATATCTTAGTTTGGATCAAGTACAAGGTACCGATTTATTATTACAGAGGAAAAGGAAATAATGTTTAAAAATTTGCATTATTTGAAGAAAATGGAGTCTATGGAGAATGGCCTTCCCATAATTTGGAGCTTTCTGAATAATGGTTTCCAGATAATGAATCCTGTATCTGTATAGTAACCTCAGAACAAATGCAACTACAAATGCAGTAGAAACTTCATCTACAAAACCTGTGTTAGTTCTCTACCAGCTTTCATCAAAATCCACCAATGCTGCCAACTATACAGACTAGGGTCCCAATAAAAAAAACAATCATAGAAGTGCAATGATCCACCCCAGCCAAGCTCTGTTATATCAATTATGACTTATTCATAGGAAAATCAGGTTTATATATTAATATGTGTTTTTAAAGCTATTTTTATGCATGGAGCTTAGTTATTTATAAATGTATATTAAGGGATTGCAAATGCTGTTTATTGACTGTGGAAATGTAATTTGAATTATTAATAAAATTATTTTATAACCATGCATTTTGCACTTATGTCAGCATAGCTTAAATGAATCCTGTGCTGCATCAGCAACTTAACAGAATGCTGCTTCTATCTTATAGCAGAACTGCAGCTACTTAAGGGGTTAAAGGGGACCAAAACTCAAAATAAATTCATTTAAACTTGCTCTGGTTTATTTAAGCAACCATAGTATTAACTAAATATAGGATGTGCATAGAAAGTGCAACACAGGGGCAGTGATTGGCAAAAAATTCTCGAATCGGACACCGGCGTACATTCACCGGCAAAAATGCGCCAGCGTTCAAAAAAACGGACGCCGGCGTCCATTTCTTTAAAAATTCGGCTTGAATTTGCGCCTGGCGAATAAATTCGCCCATCACTAGTTATGGGGTTCTGATATTCTGATCTTTAAAGAGAACCTGGTAGTATCTCAGAAATCAACTGTCAGTAGGAAAACCATATACAACGTCCATTGGTTTAACTCAGTGGTTCCCAAACTGTGGGGTTGTCCCCCCAGGAGGCCCAGAGCAGTGGCTGGGGTGGGTGGCAGGCCTGAAGACAAGTGAGCTTAAAGGAGAAGGAAAGTCTTCATGCACTTCATGCA
Organism: Xenopus laevis; assembly: GCF_017654675.1. Lineage (NCBI taxonomy): Eukaryota > Metazoa > Chordata > Amphibia > Anura > Pipidae > Xenopus > Xenopus laevis. Next base: position 142,929,324 of record NC_054381.1, read on the forward strand.
CCCCAAGTGACTGTATTGACTTACCTGAAACCCCCGGCCAGTGCTCCTATCAGCAGAAAACTGCACCGGCACCGGGTTATACCAGTGACAGAGCGATCCTCTTCTGTCTTCCTCTTTCTTCGAGTGGCTGGCCATGCACATTAGAGCGAAAAGTCGAACTTTAACTAAAAAGTCATATATTTCGTTCAACTGTGCATGCGTCTGCCCCGGGAAATTAAGACGAAGCCAGGAAAGGATTGATCCGTGCAAAAACGGAACTAGAGGGGGGCGGGCCCTGGCGCATGTTCCCCCGCCAGTTCTGGGTGTACAGAGGGGGGCGGGGGCGCGCAGCCGGGCCCCCCGCCCCCCTCCGTACACCCGGAACTGGCGGGGGAACATGCGGCGGGCGGACTGCCGGGGGGCCCTGAGGGGGTGCGGGCCCTGGCCCGCTCGCACCCCCTGCTCCCCCGGTAGTTCAGCCCCTGGATCCGTGGTGCTTGCTGGTATAACCCCAGGCCGGAGCATTTTTCTGCACCAGCCCAGGGTTTCAGGTAAGTAAATACAATCACTTGGCACCCCCAAGTGCAAGATGACTTTCCTTCTCCTTTAACATTTGTGGAGAATGCCTGTTTGCAACTCTAGTTGCACAAGGAAGACCACATTGAAGCCCACTGCATTTTTATGGGTCTAAAAGATCTAAAGGGGATTTGCCCATATGCTGGAACTCAAAGGGGCTGGGGCCAAAAAAGATCACTGTTGTAGCGGGTAAGTTAAAACAGACTGCAGTTAATTTTTTTAATTTTTTTGGAATCTTGGTAGCCCTTTTCTCACAGACAGTCATATTAGTAAAGTCTCTAAGCTATTTGTTTAAAGCTATTGGATCCATACCACTTCCTAACTTCCACTTCACCTAACTGTGAATACGGTTGCCACCTGGCCCGTATTTTACCGACCTGGCCGGTAAAAATGATGCCTGATGCCAATGTTATTAATAGGAAAAAACGTCAAGAATATAGGAAGGCCGGTATTTTTTTTCCAGAAAAGGTGGCAACCCTAACTGTGAATCATATTCAGAAAGCCAGGAAATGAGCCTTGCATTCATGGGGCTCCAATCACTTAGGGACAGATTAATCAAGGGTCGAATTTACAAAAAGTACAAAAAACTTCGAAATTCAACCATCGAATTAAAAAACGTTGAATTCGAATATCGAATTCAACGTTTTTTCAGCAAATTTGGCAATCCTGCGTTCGGATAAAAATCATTAGATCGAACGAATTGTTCAATTCGAATGATTTAATCGTTTGACCAAACAATTTTTATTCGATGTGTAAAGACTTAGAAAAATGTTGTAGAAGGTCCCATAGGCTAACATAGCAAGGTTTAATTTGGCGAAGTATTGAAATCGAAGTTTTTTTAAAGAGACAGTACTTCGATTATCGAATGGTCGAATATTTGAACGATTTTTACTTCGAATCGAAGTCGAAGTAAATTCAAAGTCATAGTATCCTATTCGACGGTCGAAGTATTCAAAAAATTACTTCGAAACTCGAACTTTTTTAACCTCGAAAATTCACTCGAAGCTTAGTAAATCTGCCCCTTAGTAAGTGCTGTCTCCTCCTCTCTTTACAAGTTTTAATGAGTTGCTGTCAGATGGGTGTCCTACGGATATGGGGCCACTCTAGACTGTAATTTCCCTCCCACACATAATTTTGCTAGTGCTACAATATATTTTCAGATGACTTTCCACTTATAGAGAGAGAGAGAGCGATCAGCAGCAGGTTCACTTTGTGAATACTAGAAAATATTTTGAAAAAAGACTTCATGTCACTACCTAACTCCCAGCTTGCCTGTCCTGGCCCACAGTATGGGGTTTATATCTGATATATCTAGATTTTATGGCTCTATAATCCTTTGAAGGATTTGTGTGAAAAGAGAGTATTTCCATCACCAGATTAAAAATGGCTACTTAACCTAAAGAAATAGATTCCATTCCTTCCTCTTTATCTTTTCTGTGTGGGGTCAGTTTGTAAATGTAGCCTGGTTCATCCTGAATTCAATGATATTCTACACTAAAGGTTGAGGGTGAAGGCAGCTAGCAGTGTGAGAAGGATTAGAGTGCTGCCACTTTGGTTTTAGATGTCATCCTATTAGTCTTAAGCCCTGATTATGAACAGTTTCCTGTTCTTATCCCTATATGGTTGTATTGACCACCATGGTTTCTTCTGACAGTACCACAGCAGTCAGAATAAACAAGGGGCACCAGTCTAAACACTGTTGTGACAAGGTTTAATACAATGGTACATATACGTTTATTGTAGCCATAGTGTAACATCCTGCCAGGAGTTTCCTATCCATGTGCAATTGACTTCATTAAGCCCAACAAGCTTAGTTTAGAAAGCAGTTGTTTGTGGGGCATTGTATCAAATGCTTTGGCATAATCCAAATAGATCACATCTACAGCTCCCCCGCTGTCCAGCATCTTACTTGCCTCATCATCAAAAGCAATCAAATTTGTCTGACCTATCCTTCATAAAGCCACACTGATTGCTGCTCATAATGCCATTCACAACATTTTAATTTGATCCCTTAACAAGCCTTCAAATAATTTGCACACAACTAATGTCAAGCTTACTAGACTATAATTGCCAGGCTGAGATTGTTAAACCCTTTTTAAATATAGGAATGACTTCAACTTTCCTCCTTTCCTTTCCAGCTTTCCATAGGTACCATACCAGATGAAAGTGAGTGAGAAAATCAGAAATAGAGACCGGTTTTAAAACTGAACAAAGCTCTCCTAGAACCCCAACCCTGGTGCCTTGCTCACATAAATTTTTAGTAAATAATAATAATTCATTAATTAATGAATTAATGAATTAATTAATATACTTAAACAACTTTTTGGGGTTAGTCTTAGCCTCTGCCGAAATGAGCTCCTCACTTTCAATCTTTGCCTTCCAGATTGCTGCTTTACAACATTTATTATAGTGTTTATATTTGTTGAATGCAGCTTCCATCCCCACAGGCTTAGTAGTTTTTAAATTCCTTTCTTTCATTCCTATTAACTTCTTTACTTTCATATTAAGCCACATAGTTCTTGGTGCATCTAAATTTACTTCTTAAGGGAAAAAATTGAGAACAGTAATGTTTTAATATAATTTTAAATGTCAACCATTGCTCTTCTGTGTTTTTAGCAGAAAACATAATGCCCCAATCTATGCTCTGAAAGGCACTAACATTAGCTTTTCTGCAATTCAGGGTTTTTGTTGCCCCAGTGTATATTTGTTTTTTGTGACATTAAATTAGATCACATTATGGTCACTATTGGCCAGGGGATCAATTAATTGCACATTGGTTATATGTTCTGTGAGATTAGAGATCACTAGATCCAGTATAACATTTTTTTCTGGTTGGCTACTCAACAACTGGTGCCATAAAACTGTCATGCAAAAAGTTTATAAACTTGTTCCCATTAAGTGTCCTGGCAGTACTATTGCTCCAGTCAATATCTGGCCTCCAGTCAATTGAATCTCATCCCTGACTTTTCACGTGATAAACCTTTTTCTCACTGAACTGAATCTGACCCATTGTTTTTAAAGGGATTCTGTGATGATTTATACTGTTTACACTGCAAATAATTCAATCTACCATATGAAATTTCATTCCTGAACCAGCAAGTGTATTTTTTTAGTTGTGATTGGTGTGCAGGCAGCCGTCTCAGGTCATTTTGCTTTGTCATGTGCTTTCAGAAAGAGCCAGCACTTTAGGATGGAACTGCTTTCTGGCAGGCTGTTGTTTCTCCTACTCAATGTAATTGAATGTGTCACAGCGGGACCTGCATTTTACTATTGAGCGTTGTTCTTAGATCTACCAGGCAGCTGTTATCTTGTGCTAGAGAGATGCTATCTGGTTACCTTCCCAGTGTTCTGTTGTTAGGCTGCTGGGGGGGGGGAAAGGAGGGGGATGATATCGCTGCAACTTGCAGTACAAGGGTAAAGAGTAACTGAAGTTTATCAGAGCACAAGTCACATGACTTGGGGCAGCTGGGAAACTGACCATATGTCTAGCCCCATGTCAGGTTTCAATATTAAAATCTGCTCTTTTGAGAAATGGTTTTCAGTGCAGAATTCTGCTGGAGCAGAACTATTTACTGATGCATTTTGAAAAAAAATGTTTTTTCCATGACAGTATCCCTTTAAGCATAAATTTGAGTTTACTGACAGCTGATCGTTGTTCAAGGGTTCTTGGCATTGGTGAGGACCAGGGTGTATGCCCCAGGCCTCACGAAAAATAATGATGGCCCTGCAGTCAACTAGGGTCACCAGTTATGATTTCACCCTTAATTCTACCATTATTATTATTTGTTATATATTTGCCATTTAACATAGTTTAATTAGAGTATTCTTAACTTCCTACCATTGCAGAGACCCAAATGAGACATATGGCCTTTTCTGGCTGTTTACCTTTATACTCCTATTCTATTTTTTATGTGTGCCTAAACCCGCTGCTGACAACAACAACAACAACAAAAAATGAATGAAAAGAAATGAGTGGAGTTGCTCTGAGGATACTGGATGCCAAACGTACATGATCTGTAATTGCATGAGTACAAGAGAATGTTTAGAATAAGTTCAAGCACAGCGATAAGGATGAAGATGATGTTATCTGCAGGATAGAAAGAAGCCATTAACATACACCAGAATGTTTTCAATCACTTAATCAGAAAGCCCTTTTCCTGAGTACTGTCTTTTGTCCATGTGCCACGGACAAACATAAATATTTTGGCTTCCCTGCTCCATTCTTTGATAATGGACTCTTAAGAATAAGCCCTTCCCACCTCAAAGAAAAAATGTTAAAAACAAATGATAAGACAGATCTTATTTCAGTGGCAGGAGATGTATTGAACTGCTCAAAGGTTCTCACTTTTACATTTGGCTCTTTATTTTTTTTCCCCAATTGTCCAAATCCGTAAAGGTTTAATCGAAGATGTTTTTACAGATGTTTCCACAGTTCTGGTTCCTCCTTTGCTAGTAAACAGTTGACTGAATTTAAACTAGGGATGCACAGAATCCAGGATTCGGTTCGGGATTCGGCCAGGATTCGGCCTTTTTCAGCAGGATTCGGCCGAATCATTCTGCCTGGCCGAACCGAATCCAAATCCTAATTTGCATATTCGAATTAGGGACGGGGAGGGCAACCGCGTGATTATTTGTCACAAAACAAGTAAGTAAAAATTTTTTTTTCCACTAACCATTAATTTGCATATGCAAATTAGCATTCGGTTCGGTATTCGGCCGAATCTTTCTCAAAGGATTCGGGGGTTCGGCCGAATCCAAAATAGTGGATTCGGTGCATCCCTAATTTAATGTAATAGAGAGTAGGAAATGAAAAATGTTGAATTTTGCTCTCTGATGCTCCTAGATTTAACAAACATTCTAGATGTATTTTAATAATTCATTTTAAGTATGTGTAAGGTTTCCTTTATTCTCCTAAAATCCTGCTAAAGGGGCAACTTATAAAAAGTGCTCAACGTTTGTTGTCTCCTTGAAACTGTGTCAGTTGTTCAGTTAAACACATATGGGCTCTTATGATTTATTGTAGATTGAACTGATTAATCCAGACGAAGTCCCTAAAGTCCAGTCTACTTTCCATTTTACCCAACCAATAGCTCATGATAAAAATGTTGCTCATCAAACCCTTGATGTTGCTCCCAGTGGCATCAAATCAGATGCTTATTTTTGAATTCCTGCCTTGGAGGCAAGTTTTGGTTGTCTAAAAACAGATGCACTGCTAAACATATAGGCTGCCAGTCCACATATGAGCTACCAATAGCCAATATTTGCCATCCCAAGGAACTTTTCCATGCTTGTGTTGCTCCCCAACTATTTGTACATTTGTATATGGCACATGCATAAAATAGGTTGGGGACCTCTGCATTGAGTGATATATTTCATTTAGCCTCCTTCTGCTCATATGATTCTACTACATTAACGCAAAGGCACATGTCCATGTTTCCGCACCACCGATTTGTGAGTATAGGTCACTGTTGGTCTGGAAGTCACACAGTTGACAAAATGCCATTTACCCTTAGTAGGAAAACAGTAAATCTAATCTCTTCCCATCTCCCATTCTCCAATGGCCATAAATTCACTACAAAATTGTACTTGACTTCCTATATGGATTTTATAGGAAATATAAGAGAGGGAAAACATCTACATTGCTTCTTGTCGTCGCTAAATTTACATCCTGTTCCCTAGCCTTTTGGGAAGAAAGGCGAGGGAACAGAAAAATTATCATACCAAAAAATTCAGTGTGATGTAGAAGATATACCTTATATTTGCCAGAAAGAAGTTTTTGATCTGCATATGGGCATTCTGAAACGTTAAAAAAACAAGTATTTCTACCTGTCCTTAATTGGACTTGTCTACCTGTGTCACTTTGAGTCTGGACCATATCAAGGGTAAAGCATATTAATTCAGTGATCTTTTGAATACCCTTCACAATAAATATGTAACTTGTAGAGTGATTTAAGTCTTTCTAAAGCTGGCAGTACATGGGTGCTCATTTGGGCAGCCATTGCCTCTTGTTCAGCCAACCTTTGTGTCCATTGACATATACATTAGATGGTTATATGGCTCTATTACCATGTTATTTGTTTAGACCTATTCGGTAGACATATAAACAAGAATAACTTGGCGTCTAGGAATGGGAAATGATACAGCCTGGCTCATTTGTTCCACAATGTCCTTTGTTGGACAAATGCATGACTGTAGGCAAAGCAGCCAATCTATCATCTCCACATTACAAAAAGCCTGTCTCCCATAGAGTCCATTTTGCCCAAATAGTCCACATTTTTTTTTAAATTATTTCCTTTTTCTCAGTAAAAGTAAAACTGTGCTTTGTATGTGATTTAAACTAAGGTATAATTAACCCTTATTGGAAGCAAAACCAGTCTGTTGGGTTTATTTAATATTAACATGGTTGTCTAGTAGGCTTAAAGGAGAAGGAAAGCTATGGAGGCATTTTATTACCAATAGATGAGCTGCAATAGTGCAAGGTAGAATGCTATATTTATTCTTTAGAATATTTTACCATACCTGAGTAAAAAGCTCTAGAAACTCTCTGTTTGTTTAGGATAGGAGCTGCAGTATTAACATGCTGTAACATCACGTCCTGCCTGAGTCTCTCCCTGCTCACTCATAGCTCTGGGCTCAGATTACAGCAGAGAAGGGAGGGGGAGGGGAGAGGAACAAACTGAGCATGCTCTTGCCCAGGGCAATGAGGTTTAAGCTGAAGGCAGGAAGTCTGATACAGAAGCCCATGTATACACAATAGAAGGAAAGAAATGTGGTGTTTCTTTTGACAGAGGACTCAGAGCAGCACTACTTTGGGGGTTTACTGGTATATTTAGATGGACCTTTCTGATCAGGCTTACTTAGTTTTAACCTTTCCTTCTCCTTTAAGGCATGACGAACGAAATTATGGAAAGATCCATTATCCGGAAAATCCCAGGTCCCGAACATTGTGGATAACAGTATTATCTACTTTGTTTTCCAAAATCACCTGCAGTTGCCTCTTGAGGAAACTTTGGATGACTTTGGAAAACGAGTACTGTCCCGCCAGCGATTTAGATTCTAGCCGGCGGGGAGGGGGCAGGACGGGAGATTAGTCACCCGAAGAAGAGGCGATTGGTCACCGGGCGACTAATCTCCCCGAATCTTCTCGTCTGTCTCTGCCCTAAAGAGTGGTGCAAAAAACTCTTTCTAAAGGAATATCTCTGTGATTGGGTCTATGTTGTGTTTAAAATCTACAATTTACCATGTATTTTAAACCAACTTTTATCGTTATCACTTTACAAATCCGTCCCAATATGTTTTTTACTGATCTATAAAGCAAATCACAGCTAGTAAAATGTTTGCACTTAACTAAATGACATTATATTTTTGGTTCAAATTGCAGAGCATGGTGGAATTCATAAATAAAATTGAAGCAGAAAAAGCACTAGTGTTTATGAATTGTCTCTTAAGCCTTTGAACCAGTTGAAACAGATCCAAGCAAAATATATATTGTCCTGCCTGCTCACCAGCAAACGTGAATTAATAAAACAAAAAATATTGTGCATGCATTCTTAATATTCTATTCTAAATTAGTTTTGCAGTTTTTACCAATTATGGTCTGAGCTGTCTTTGTGTGGCAGGGCCTTTCATTGATATAGGGCTGACCAAATAAGCCCTACTATAGGCACCATCTCTCCCTACTTCCTGATATCCCACAGCCACACTCCCTTCCCAGAGACTATTATCCCACTGTTACTATAGGCACCATCTCTCCCTACTATACCTGCTATCCCACATCCACTCTCCCTTCCCAGAGACTATTATCCACTGTTACTATAGGCACCATCTCTCCCTACTATACCTGCTATCCCACAGTCACACTCCCTTCCCAGAGACTATTATCCCACTGTTACTATAGGCACCATCTCTCCCTACTATACCTGCTATCTCACAGTCACACTCCCTTCCCAAAGACTATTATCCCACTGTTACTATAGGCACCATCTCTCCCTACTATATCTGATATCTTACAGTCACACTCCCTTCCCAGAGACTATTATCCACTGTTACTATAGGCACCATCTCTCCCTACTATACCTGCTATCCCACAGTCACACTCCCTTCCCAAAGACTATTATCCCACTGTTACTATAGGCACCATCTCTCCCTACTATACCTGATATCTTACAGTCACACTCCCTTCCCAGAGACTATTATCCACTGTTACTATAGGCACCATCTCTCCCTACTATACCTGCTATCCCACAGTCACACTCCCTTCCCAAAGACTATCATCCCACTGTTACTATAGGCACCATCTCTCCCTACTATACCTGCTATCCCACAGTCACACTCCCTTCCCAAATACTATTATCCCACTGTTACTATAGGCACCATCTCTCCCTACTATACCTGCTATCCCACAGTCACAATCTCTACCCAGAGACTATTACTCCACTGTTACTATAGGCACCATCTCTCCCTACTATACCTGCTATCCCACAGTCACACTCCCTTCCCAGAGACTATTATCCCACTGTTACTATAGACACCATCTCTCCCTACTATACCTGCTATCCCACAGTCACACTCCCTTCCCAGAGACTATTATCCCACTGTTACTATAAGCACCATCTCTCCCTACTATACATGCTATCCCACAGTCACAGTCCCTTACCAGAGACTATTATCCCACTGTTACTATAGGCACCATCTCTCCCTACTATACCTGCTATCCCACAGTCACACTCCCTTCCCAGAGACTATTATCCCACTGTTACTATAGGCACCATCTCTCCCTACTATACATGCTATCCCACAGTCACAGTCCCTTACCAGAGACTATTATCCCAGTGTTACTATAGCTAGGCACCATCTCTCCCTACTATACCTGCTATCCCACAGTTACTGTCCCTTCCCAGAGACTATTATCCCACTGTTACTATAGGCACCATCTCTCCCTACTACCTGATATCCCACAGCCACACTCCCTTCCCAGAGACTATTATCCCACTATCACTATAGGCACCATCTCTCCCTACTATACCTGCTATCCCAGAGAATATTATCCACTGTTAATATAGGCACCATCTCTCCCTACTATACCTGCTATCCCACAGTCACACTCCCTTCCCAGAGACTATTATCCCACTGTTACTATAGGCACCATCTCTCCCTACTATACCTGCTATCCCACAGTCACACTCCCTTCCCAGAGACTATTATCCACTGTTACTATAGGCACCATCTCTCCCTACTATACCTGCTATCCCACAGTCACACTCCCTTCCCAGAGACTATTATCCACTGTTACTATAGGCACCATCTCTCCCTACTATACCTGCTATCCCACAGTCACACTCCCTTCCCAAATACTATTATCCCACTGTTACTATAGGCACCATCTCTCCCTACTATACCTGCTATCCCACAGTCACAATCTCTACCCAGAGACTATTACTCCACTGTTACTATAGGCACCATCTCTCCCTACTATACCTGCTATCCCACAGTCACACTCCCTTCCCAGAGACTATTATCCCACTGTTACTATAGACACCATCTCTCCCTACTATACCTGCTATCCCACAGTCACACTCCCTTCCCAGAGACTATTATCCCACTGTTACTATAAGCACCATCTCTCCCTACTATACATGCTATCCCACAGTCACAGTCCCTTACCAGAGACTATTATCCCACTGTTACTATAGGCACCATCTCTCCCTACTATACCTGCTATCCCACAGTCACACTCCCTTCCCAGAGACTATTATCCCACTGTTACTATAGGCACCATCTCTCCCTACTATACCTGCTATCCCACAGTCACAGTCCCTTACCAGAGACTATTATCCCACTGTTACTATAGGCACCATCTCTCCCTACTATACCTGCTATCCCACAGTCACACTCCCTTCCCAGAGACTATTATCCCACTGTTACTATAGGCACCATCTCTCCCTACTATACCTGCTATCCCACAGTCACAGTCCCTTACCAGAGACTATTATCCCAGTGTTACTATAGCTAGGCACCATCTCTCCCTACTATACCTGCTATCCCACAGTTACTGTCCCTTCCCAGAGCCTATTATCCCACTGTTACTATAGGCACCATCTCTCCCTACTACCTGATATCCCACAGCCACACTCCCTTCCCAGAGACTATTATCCCACTATCACTATAGGCACCATCTCTCCCTACTATACCTGCTATCCCAGAGAATATTATCCACTGTTAATATAGGCACCATCTCTCCCTACTATACCTGCTATCCCACAGTCACACTCCCTTCCCAGAGACTATTATCCCACTGTTACTATAGACACCATCTCTCCCTACTATACCTGCTATCCCACAGTCACAGTCCCTTCCCAGAGACTATTATCCACTGTTACTATAGGCACCATCTCTCCCTACTATACCTGCTATCCCACAGTCACACTCCCTTCCCAGAGACTATTATCCACTGTTACTATAGGCACCATCTCTCCCTACCAGTGTCGGACTTGCCCACAGGGATACCAGGAAAACTCCCGGTGGGCCCAGGTGTCAGTGGACCCTCATGCTGCTAAACATTTGGCCTATTTCATGGCCATTCCCTATTTCTATGAGAACAAAGAGGCTAAATAGATGGAATAAAGGATTATATTATGTAAAGAAAAGATACTAGGAGAATAGAGGCTAAATGAGGAAAAAAAGAATTATAGTACTGAGAGTAGGCCCCTGGTCTAAGGTTTTTTGATGGGCCCTTGGTCTAAGGTTTTTGGGTGGGCCCCTGGTGTCCCAGTCCGACACTGCTCCCTACTATACCTGCTATCCCACAGTCACTATCCCTTCGCAGATGATATGGAAGTCCCTACAATATGCATTGCCTATTAATTATCCCTTTTTGGAAATCTTAAATGCAGCAGCTGTGTTTCCATTTATATGATTTGAATGCAAGAACCTTTTTTGAAATGCATTCAGTCTGTGATGACCACCAGTACTTACAGCATCTCAGTCATTTCGATTTCTTGTGATTTACAATACCTAAATAAACAGAATTTTCTTTCTTAACAAAGTCATATGAATCGCATCACAATCTCAAGGCTATTCCAAGATGAGCCAACTCTGTGAGCAAATGACCTCTTCATCTCAGTGATAAAACTCTAGCCAAAATATTCTATTGGCCTGAGACGTAATTCATTAGAAATATGTGCATGGTGTGGAGCTGCGCTCTCAATCTGGCAGAGTCCGGCTTTCAGACTGATAAGAGGGAAATGCAAATGTCCTGATAAGAACTGAATGCAAATATTTATGATATGATATTCCTTGGGAATTATGTGGAGATAAAACAAAGTGTATTATTTTCCCACTTCCCTTTCAGGTTTGCCAAAATGCCCTTTTTCGCTTTCGGAATTTGCATTTCTTCAAAATTGATTCGGCTTGCGTATTATGTTAAGCTATTTGTTTGCTAAGGATGGTAATTAGTTACTGTAATTACAGCAATGACAGTTGCTAAATTGTTTTTAAAGCATTACAGTGAGCCTGTGCCAGAAGATTGCAGTACTTTTTTTTGGATTTAAGTACAGACTGGAAAAAACTCCTACTCTAGGGCCTAGCTTGGGATTTTCAACTACAAAGCTGCCTTTACTGATTGAATTTTTGTTTTTTTAAATATTAATTTACATTGATTTTGACAAGAACTAACTTTTAAGTGCTATTCCAGTTTCTATGTAGATCATAGAAATATTAGTGATAGGGTGGCCTCATGGGAATGAGATACAAAGGGATATTGCTTTAGAAATAAAAAGCAGGGCTGATTACTGGAAAGAAATATGGCAAAACATTTATGCACAGGCTGCTCATGAAAGGGTTTAATCTTTTCCTAAGGCAGAGAGAGTAGAGCGGAAAAGTCCAAGTGAAAGTCATGTTTGAACTTGAATTTACATATGGTGAAACTTCAGCCAAGTACATATAATGGAGCTCAGAGGTGATATCAACAATACTATATTTCCATTACAGTTATGTGTAGGTACATTTTATCTCTTTGTGCCAAGGGTATGATTGTAGGTTTGACCATTTCTGTTTTATAAAGACTCTTAGAGGTTGAATATTGTCAAAAAAATCACGAAAAGCATTAAAGTCAATGGGCAGTTTTACTCTGCAACTTTTTCAATCTGCTGCAACTTTTTCAGTGCTCAACACGTCGGAGCCTATGGCTGCTTTTTTGCAGAAAAACCTGGCAAGGAATTTCACTACTTACCACCCACTAGTATATGGAAGCAAATGATTATTATGGGGTAAATTTATCAAAGAGTGAAGTTCCGCCACTAGAGTGAAATTCCGCAGCTCTCAATTCATTTCTATGGGATTTTGAAAGACGTATTTATCAATGGGTGAAGTGAAAGTTCACCCTTTGATAAATACAGTATGCCTATAAAAATCCCATAGAAATGAATGGAGAGTGGCGGAATTTCACTCTAGTGGCGGAACTTCACTATTAACTTCACTCTTTGATAAATATACCCCCATAAGTCTCTTGGATATTTTTTATTAGATAATAGTTGACCTGTAAATGAGAAGTACCCAGTGTGTAAACTAGATCCCAAAATACATCCAAAGCAAATGATTGTGGGGCTAAGCAGTGTTTACATGGAGCGACACATTTACACAAAATGCAAGGGGTGCAACCCAGTTATTAAAGGAGAACGAAAGTTTCAGGGCCCGAAGGCTCCAATAGGATTTGCTGACCTAGGAGGAAGCAGCAAGTTCACAGTATCCAAGGGGTTGAAGAAGAAGAGTAGTCAAATCCAGGCAATAGTCAATACAGGCAGCAAGGTTCTTAGTCAATATAACAGGCGGGGGTTGATAACATGGAATCAAGATCAGACGAATAAATCACACCCAGGAACATAATAAGTTCAACCTATAATTGGGCAAGGTCTGCAAGGCTCTGGTGTCTTTTATAGGCAGATTTTCGCGGCAAATGAGCGTGATGACGTCATGAGTCACACAATGACGTTGTGCGTTGATGATGCACATTTTGACGTGCCGGCATCATGATACTGCACACGTTTGACACGCTGGCGTCATGACGCTGCGCACGTTTTGATGCATTGGCGATCCTGGGCACCACCATCTTGTCCATGGCGCCAGAGCGGACCAGAACTCCGGTAACAATCCCTTACAGAAAGCTACCAAAGCGGTTGCCAATAGATAAGCCACAATAGTGCAAGCTATAACACTATATTTATTCTGCCGAATGCTTTACCATACCTGAGTAAACAGCTCTAGAAGCTCTCTGTTTGTTTAGGATAGCAGCTGCCATGTTAGCTTGGCATGACATCACGTCCTGCCTGAATCTCTCCCTGATCACTCATAGCTCTGGGCTCAGATTACAGCAGGGAAGGGTGCAAAGGGAGGGGGAGCTGAGCAAACTGAGCATGCTCAAGCCCTAGCCCTGGAGGTTTAAGCTGAAGGCAGGAAGTCTGATACAGAAGCCCATGAGTACACAATAGAAGGAAAGAAATGCTGTGTTTCTTTTAAAAGGGGACCCAAAGCAACATTACTTTGAGGGTTTACTGGTGTATTTATATAGACCTTTCTGATAAAGCTTACTTAGTTTTTGCCTTTTCTTCTTGAATGAACAGACATACAGTTCCTTTGACGTTGCTGCTCCTGTATATAAACTGGCTGGTCACAATTAAACTTATGGAAGTCGGGGGAATGTATTGGATAATATGGTGATGTACTGACAGTGTAACTTTGTTTGCTGTCAGTATCTGGCAGATATGTGAGCACACTTGGCATCAATGTCAGTCCAGATAGAGCATAGCTCTTGTAGGTCACGTTTGCTGTCAACGTTGTTACAATGTTTGCAGCTGCCATCTTTGTCTGAGAAGGCCATTTGCTAATATGTGGCTTTGCACCTTTAAGCAGACATATGCCTTTGCCTTTTGAATCATCTAGGACAATACAGCGAATAAAAGATTTAGTAGCCAAAGTGAAAACAAAACTCTGCCTGCCTATTCTCTCGCTAACAATACAATGAAGGCTCAATTTCATTTACCATCGTATGATGCATTTACCTTTACTGACTCAATTTATAATGCAAATTACATTTTACACATGTATCTTAAATAATGTATGCCGCTCAGATGGAGAAATCCAGCCGGCCTTCCGATTGGTAAGGATAGTGCTTTATCAGCCCTCGTTATATGCATTTTCCTTTTTTTTGCCCCTAAATCACAAGCAGTTAATTTATTTTCCCTTTTTCAATTATAGCTACGGAGAACTATGGAGCTATACCATATTTTTTGTTTTATTATGTACAGACTATGCAAATGGTGGCTGCGTTAAATGAAAAGAAATATGAAGATGTGTCCTCTAAGGTATTGTGCATCTAATGTGCAGAAGAAGATTCACTTTACCTCGCTCTGAAGGAGATAAGATAAATTAATGAACAATAATACATTTTGAAGAGTGTGTTTAACATCTCTTTGTTTTGTCCTTGGTTGTCTATGAGCCAGTGCTGGGTCATTCAGTGAATGGCATTACTCTCCTTCATGCCACTATACTTCCCTGGGACTCTCAGCCTGGCCAGCATAGCGGACCAATGTTAAAGAAGAATGACCATCAAATAAATGAATTTGTATCTGAGAATAATGTGTATTTTTTTTTAGTACAAAATGAAAATCGTTTTCTTGAGATTTGAATAACTATTTTAAAAAGTGTAAAGGTCCAAACAGCAGAGAACAGGCACGTCTACTAATTTTTTTTGAATTTTGCCAGGTAAGGCCAGAGTTACCATTTTGCTTTATGAAATAAGATCTTGAATCCATAGACAGGGCCGGAACTAGGGGGAGGCAGAGTAGGCACATGCATAGGGCGCAAAGCTGGAGGGACGCCAGGCACGCACCTTCTCTGCCTCTCCTACCCCCTAGTCCGGTCCACGCTCTGTCCGACATGTGCAATCTCTCACTCTAGAGCGAATCTTTGTTTTGCGCATGCACACTTGTCTTTTTCGCGCATGCGCATTCGAATTTTTTCGCGCATGCGTACTCGTGTATTGGGCGCTTTGCCCGGCCAGGCGCACTAGGCACTGCTCATAGAAGCAGGGCTGCCATCGGGGGAGCACAGGGGGGTACAAGTGTACCGGGCCTAATCCCCTGGCCACCAATGTATTATTTTAATACTCTATAGGCCCCTGCCACCAATGCTTTTTTTAAAAATATTCTTTGGGGCCCCAATTTTTTATAACATGTAAGGGGGGGCCCTGGTACCAATGCTTTTTTTTAACTTATAGAGGGGTCCTGGTCACCAATAGCTTTTTAGAACTTGTGTGGGGGGGTTACCTTTTTTTAGCGCTGATGTCTGTGTGGTCTTTTAACTGTGATGCAGAGTGGGCGGGATCTGGGTGGGACTTGGGGGATGGAGTGGGTGGGGCCAGAAAATGTTGTTGTACAGGGATTTCTAATGGCGGCCCTGCATAGAAGTAACTCTTTGTACTCTCAGAATAAAGGGCTGCATACACAAGTGGCTGAAGATGGGCAACCCCTGGCAATAATATGCAAGTCAAGGTTGCAAGAGTGCAAGTAGTAAGTAAAGGTTTCTAAGGGGATAACTTTGTGCCCCAGAGTGATATAAAACTTGTGCCCCTGCTCACAAACCCAGTTTTCTTCCAATGGCTGGAAAGCAGTAATGAGCGAATCTGTCCCATACTGCTTCTCCAAAAAATGAACAAAACAATTTGTGATGCATTGAAAATTTGTGAAATGCATTGAAGTCAATAGGGTCAACATTTTTTCGAGCGTGACAATTTTTTTCTTACTCCAATGCATTAAAGTCAACGGGCGTTTGTTCTTGTGGCGACTTTTTTTTTGTCTCAGCGTCTTTTTTATCCAAATGCATTACAGTCAATGGCCAGTTTTTCTAATGGTGACTTTTTGTCTCGGCGACAATTTTGTCTTGGCGAAATTTTTCACAGCGGATTTTTGTCGCAGGAAAATATTTGCAGATGGCAAAGTGGGGAATTGTGCTGCGAATCCATGCCTGGTGAAAATATTTGCTTATTACTATTTAGGAGCAAAATATATATTTATATATAATATATATGTTTACCTACTACAATAAATGTATTAACTACAATAGATAACCTTGGTATGTGTCTGGGATTAATGGCATAAGTGAGGTACATATTGGGGAGCTTATTAGTGATGCATTACAGGGAGCAGCACTAGAGTGTATTGGGCTCAACAAAGCTGATAACTCAAGGGCCCCCACCCCAGTTGTCAGGTTCTTTAGACGCATACCCCTCCCTCCTTCCCTATACGTGTACCTTTTATATCTTGCAGCAATCGGTGAGGGAGTGGAGGGAGAGTCCACAGTTTCCAGTCAAGAGTGGGTCTAGGCTGTGTGTAGTAGGGTAAAATTGATAATTGTTTAAGTATAAAGGTGTAATAAATAGTTAATTCAGGTACTGGATTTTTACGTTAACCACCAGGGGGAGCTAGAGGGAAGCTGTTGCTAAGGAAAGTCCCCGGTGGGTGGAGGAAAGGAAGTGGGCAGAAGAAAGGAAGTGAAGTGAGAAAAGGAAAGGTTGCAGGCAGAAATAGCTAAAATCTGAAAATGCCTGAAAAATCTGAAAAAACCTGTCGAGGTCATGAAAGAGTCAAAGGCAGAGGTTCCCTGAACCATTTGAAGATGTTAATAGCTTTTATAATGTTCAAGTTTTTTTAGGAGGGTTTTGCCTGAAAATTCAAATAATTCAATCAATTCGAGTTTTTTCCTGCGTAAAACTCGATTAATTCGAGGTTTTGGGTTTTGCAAACCCAACTCGCCGAATCAAAGTTCTTTTCTTAAATAAATAAGTTCATTCAAGTTCATTTGCGATAAAAAAAAACCTCTAACGTTCGACCTTTGATAATTAACCCCTTTATCTTATAATATGTATTTAGTAGGTTTCATATCTGAGTTTTGTGTAAAACTTTGGACAGCACTTCCTTAATGGAGGCAAAGTCTTTCAGTGCCTATTTGTTTATTGAATCGAGCAGTGAAAGAAATATACTGAATTTGTTTTTTGTTTTTATCTAAAGATTAGTGCTTGGGTTCCATCTTGCCTTCATGTTTTCTTTTATTATTTTTTCATCTCCAAAACTGGTCTTGACGTTGCGTATCCGCTCATCTCTTCTTCCACTTGGAATACAGGTATGGGACCTGTTATCCAGAATTCTTGTGACCTGGGGTTTTCTGGATAATGGATCTTTCCATAATTTGGATCTTCATACCTTATACCTTCATACCTTAAAATCATGTAAACATTAAATAAACCCAATACATACCTCCCAACATTTTTGAAATAAAAAGAGGGATAAAAAAGTTTCTGTCCATAGTGCAGCAATTTTTTTCTGACCAAGCCCATTTTTTGTGGCCACACCCCTAATTACCATGTTCAATTTACAAAATTTGTTTTTTTTTCCAGTTATTACAGTTCTGCTAATGAAGGTGAATTGCCCTTTAAGATGTGAGTCGAACTTCTCCCAAGGGACCTGTTATCTTATATTGTTACAATTACTTATTTGCTTATCTTTAAATTGTTACAAAAGTATCTTATATGCTGCTCTGGCTGTTCTGGGCTCTCTGTCAAAAGCCAATTAAGTTAGAAACTTTGGGGCAAATTCACTAAAGGGCGAAGTGACTAACGTTCGCGAAAATTCACCAGCGAAGTTTCAGGACTTCGCCAGTTTACTAATGGGCTCAGGCATAAATTTGCTAGTGAAGGAGATAGACTGTAGCACTACTTTGCACTCTAAATTAGCCAACGCTAGCACAACTTCTCTTTGCTTGCCGAATTAATGCTAGCGATACCTCGCCATCGTTCGGTGCCCTGGACGCAACTTCCCATTTTAGTGAATTAGCATTGTCCTTGCGAATTTCTGCATCGTGAAGTGTGGCGATGTGAGCGAAGCCATCAATGGCGAATTTCCGCAGGTTAGTAAATTTGCCCCTTTGAGAGGGAAAGAGGGAATGTCCCTCTAAAAAACTGTGACAGTTGGGAGCTATGCCAATAGGCTGGTTTTGCGTCCAGTAAGGATTCATTATATCTTGGGATCAAGTACAAGCTACTGTTTTATTATTACAGAGAAAAGGGAAATCATTTTGAAAAAATTGGATTATTTGATTATGATGGAGTCTATGGGGCAAATTCACTAAAGTGCGAAGTGGCTAACGCTAGCGCAAATTCGCCAGCGGGACGTCATTTCGTTACTTCGCTGATTTACTAACGGGCGCTGGTGTAAATTCGCTAGCGAAGTGGACCTACTCTAGCGCTACTTCGCACCCTTACGCCAGGCGAAGTTGCGTTATGGCGAATGGGACGTAACTATGCTAATTCACTAACTTGCGCATTTTACTGAACGTTACCTCTTGCGCCAGACTTGCCTTCGTCACCTCAGACCAGGCAAAGTGCAATAGAGTAGATAGGGATTGTCCCAAAAAACGCTGGCGTCTTTTCCTTTTTTAAGGGTGATAGGCTGAAAAAGATCATACATTTTTTTGGGGGCGCCCTCCTTCTCCCCTACATTTCCTAACATATGGCACCTAAACTATACAGTGGGCACATGTGTAGGGCAATATAACACCTCTATTTTATTTTATGAAGCTTTCGCAGCTTGTGTAGTGTAATGTATTTGCTGCTACATATACGTCCATTCAACTTTAACTTGGCGCAGTATGCAAATTAGGCATCGCTAGCGTAACTTCGCTTTGCTTAATGAATTATCTATAGCGCAACTTCGCTACCGTTCGCCTCCCTGAGCGCAACTTCGGATTTTAGTGATTTAGTGGCGCCCTGGTGAAGTGTTGCGAAGCCTGCGCTATCGCAACTCCGCAGGTTAGTGAATTTGCTGCTATGGGAGATGACATTTCTGTAATTCTGAGCTTTCTGGATAACGGGTTTCTGGATAATGGATCTCATACCTGTACCAAAAATGACTCGCTCCATTCACAAGATGGGGCTGTATCACAGTCTGAAGCTTTTCTATGATAGAACGTGCTCCGCCGGGCTCTGAGCCTATAACTTTAACAGGTATTGTTTTAGGATGATATTCATCTCGCGCTGTCAGGCTCTTTGACAACATACAGTAAGTGACTCCTTTTTTATTTCCCCCCACACTCTTGTCCATAGTGATACCACCAGGACAAAAAAAGATATATCTGCTAAACAAATGACATCAACTTGTAACAGCATGACCTTTAACAAGCAGAAAGTAGTTGTTGCCCTTTGAAGAAAAAGGAAGAGGCTGTCTCTCTCTCTCTCTCTCTCCCGGTATCACGAGATTGTGATATTCCACTTTCAGAAGAAGATGCATCTATCAAACCTTCCTCTTCTCTCGTGTCACAGTCAAACAGTGACTCTGTTATCAGCGAGGATGAAAATGAATACCTCCAACAGGAGAGATCAGAGACGGAATCTGCACACGCCTGCCAGCAAATAAAATCAAAACAGCAGTTTGTTACAGCTAAGCCATCTGAGCCCACATTTTACCATCTGGGAAAGACAACTGTGAGAAGAATTAGAAGGGAAAAAAAAACCCAGAAAAAATAAAATTTTAGAATGAAAAAAATATGGGCTCGTAATTTTTCACTGCATTTTTTTTTTTTGCAAAATGTCTTCCAGGACTGTAACTATATATTTTAGGTGCAATAATGATAAATTCTGCTTTACGGCAATATAAAAATATTTCATGATTGAGGGTTATCGTTAAATCTGGCCTGCGAAATATCTGAACGAATAAAATGAAAGAATTAAAAGGGGAAACTTTGCCAAATTCTGCTCGCCAGAAATGATTAGTGGAATTTTAAAGGCCAGTAACACATTAAGAATGCCCTTTATCCATTTATATACAAGGTACACGGGGTCTGTGTTTTTTTATTTAATTTCTACTTTTTTCCTTTTTTTCTATTTTTAACTGGGCAATTTTGTAGGGCTTTTTGGACCCAGGTACAGCTATGACAGTGGATAGATTGTTGTTATAAAATTAAAATAAATATGACTTATGGCGTATAAGCAAATACAGGTATGGGATCTGTTATCTGGAAACCCGTTATGCAGAAGACTCTGAATTACGGGAAGGCCATTTCCTATAGACTTAATTTTAAACAAATAATTAAAATTTTTCTATTTTCTCTGTAATAATAAAACAGTATCTTGTAGTCCTGCGCAGACTCAATTTCTAAGACCCGGACCCAACCCCGCAACCCGCATATTTACCCACTTTGATCCGGACCCTCAACTGCCTTATCCGCAACCCGCCGACCACCATCAAACAAGAAGTAATGGTGCTGCAAACCGGAAGAGATGGCATCAAAAGTGGGCGAGAAAGAAACAAGATTTGTAAAACTTTAAAGGAGAATTCAACCCCTTTGGCGCTCAAACCCTCCCCTGTGTTGTTCCTCTTCTCTCCTCCCCCGACCTACCCCCCCCCCCACCCGGCAAATACCCCTAACTTGTTACTGACCTCTCCATGCAGTTCCTCCCCTGTTGAGTTCACTGCAGCCATGTTCGTCCGTGTGCTCTTCTTCCTGTGCACAGTAGATCCTTACCAGTAAATCCCTCTACTGCGCGTGTGCCACCAAATGCCGGCCAATACAGGAAGAAGAGCGCATGAGCAAACATGGCTGCCGTGAACTCAACAGGGGAGGAACTGCATGGAGAAGTCAGTAACAAGTTAGGGGTATTTCCAGGGGGGGGGGGAGGTAGGTTGGGGGAGGAGGGAGTGGGGCAACACAGCAGAGGGGGGGATTTTAGTGCCGAAGGGGTTGAATTCTCCTTTTAAAGGAGTAAAATATAGACAATATTACATAAGATAAGAAATTTACATAAGACCCGCAACCCGACCTGCGATCCGCAGACCCGTGACCCGCAGACCCACATCTATACCGGCACCTGAAAATCCTCCCCTCATTCCCCAGGGTGCCCGCTTTTTTTGCAGGTAACCCGCAGGTGACCCGCGGGTACCCGACCCGCTGCAGGACTCTACCTTGCACTTGTTCCAAACTAAGGTATAATTAATTCTTATTGGAAGCAAAACCAATCTATTTGGTTTATTTAATGTTTAAATTATTTTTAGTAGGCTTAGAATATGGTGATCCAAATTATGGAAAGACTCGTTATCTGGAAAACCCCAGGTCCTGAGCATTCTGGATAACAGGTTCTATACCTGTATTGTCAACTACAAATATATAAACTGGATACAAATAAATGTACCAAACCAAGGCAATAAAAAAAAAAACAGTAAATCAATTTTCCTTTTTCTGGTGCATTAAATGTTATCATAGAGATTTAGTCACAGTTATAAGGAACATTTACCGGTAAACTAAAAATATTCCACTCTCTGTTCTTACTCTGACCCATTTTATGGCTGCGGAACTGTTTAGATGCAATTTCCTCCACAACTTGCAGACAATCAAAGCAATGATCCACTTTTATTCATCACGGATAATTAAAACTGACACAGAAAAAATGTGCATAAAAGCAAAGAAAATGTTAAAACCTGTCTAGTTGCAGGAATAGTTGTGATAGAAATTATAGGAAATAAACATACTTTGCTAAAAAAGACAAAACCTGGGTAAGATACCACATGTTATCACACTGTAAATTGCTTGACCCCCCATAGGATTCCAAGGGGTTGATGTATTTTTTTGAAATTGGATAAAACCTGAGTTTTATGGTTTTAAGATTTTCCCAATATAATATTTGAATCACAAGTAGTGATGGGTGAATAAATTTGGCAGGCGAGAATTTGCGGCGAATATCTGCGCTTTGCTGCCGGCGAATAAATTCACGAAATTCCAACGAAAAGTCGCTCGCTTCAAAACTGTCGCGCTTCAACACTATTCGGTCGCCCATTGACTTTAAAGCTGCAGCAAAGTTGACGTCAGCGGCAAAATTGACTTGGACGTCAAAATTCGAGTTTCTCTAATTTAAAGCTGTTTCGCGATTTTTGCTGGAAATTCACAAATTTTCTGGCAAATCAAAACAGGAGAAATTCGCCATCACTAATCACAAGTATTAAAAATCAAAAGCTCAACACCTAAAACCTGGTGAACATGATCCCAACCCTTGATTATCAATAGCTCAGCCCCCAAGAATCATAAGGAACAATAGTCCAATGACCACACACGGAGAGATAAAGTTGACCAATTTGTCCAACAGATACTGGCCCAACAGCTACCCATGGGGCAAATTTACTAAAGGGCAAAGTGCCCATCGCTAGTGAAAATTCGCCAAAACAATTCGCCAAAACGAAATTTTGCTAGGAAGAAAGTAACGCAAGTTTGCTTTGAAATGCTTGCGTTGAAGAAACTTCGCCAGCGTTCGTCGGCCGAGACGTATTTTGATGAATAAGCATATGTGCTGCGAATTAATGTCTGACGAAGTGTGACGGAGCTTTCCGAGGCAAAAATTCTCCCTGTAGTAAATTTCTCCCCATATCTGACGACAAAAATGAACAGGTTCTGACAGTACATGTTGGTTAATGTAGCTGACAGATGATCAATCTGGGGATTTTCAACAAATCAGATCTTAATGTTATTGGTCAGTTGTCTCTCCCCATACATTCATCCACACGATCAAACACACAGACCTGCCCATATTTGGTTAACTAGCCATATCAAATTAGAAACAATTGAGGTGCCTTGGATTTACTTAAATATCTTTAGACCAGAGATTTGTGACTTGTAGCTAGTATCCATTATAGCTAACAATTCCACTATCACCCCCTCTCCCCAGGCCCGGTACCTTGGGAAATCCTAGATTCTGCCCTGTCCTTCACTCCTCATATCCAGTCACTTATTAAATCATGTCACTTCCACCTAAGGAACATATCCAAAATACCATCATTCATCACCCAAGTTGCTGCCAAAATTCTTATTCACTCTCTCGTCATATCACGTCTAGACTACTGTAACTCTCTTCTAATTGGCCTTCCCCTCCAGAGACTGTCACCTCTCCAGTCCATAATGAACACTGCCGCGAGGCTCATAAACCTCAGCAACTGCTCCTTTTCTGCCTCGCCATTCTGTCAATCCCTGCACTGGCTTCCACTACCTTTCAGAATTAAAATTCAAATTAATGGCCCTAACATTCAAAGCACTTCATAACTCTGCCCCACTTTACATTTCTGATCTCATCTCTATATACTCACCCAACCGCTTACTACGCTCCTCTACTGACCTGCTACTCAACTCTTCTCTCATTACCTCTTCACATGCTCGCATTCAAGACTTTGCAAGGGCTGCACCCCTCCTCCGGAACTCTCTCCCACGGTCTGTCCGACTTTCTCCCAACCTTTCTGCTTTCAAAAGATCTCTTAAAACACATTTCTTTAGAGAAGCTTAACTACCAAAAGCAACACTACATACAGTACCACATCTCTCACTCACTTCATTCTGATCTTGCCCACTCCCACACCTTGTGTCTTATTCCCTTCCCTTTAGATTGTAAGCTCTTTTGCACAGTGTCTTCCTCACCTTTTGTACTGAATTGGTTGTGATTTATGTAACTCCATATGTTCTATGTATGTAATCAATGTGATTTAGATGTATAAACACATTTACTTTACAGTGCTCCGAAATATGCTGGCGCTATATAAATACATGTTAATAATAATAGTAGCTACACCTCCCTGTTAACTTCAGTGCTGGGATTAGCCAACTCAGCTGTAAAAGGTTTTCAAGATGAGGGATCTTTCCATAATTTGGGTCTTCATACTTAAGCTGGCCATAGACACAAAGATTTGATCATACGAATCTACGATTCGGGCAGTGTGTGTGTAGTGTCCCGACATTTTTGGTGAGATGGTGATCTGTCACTTGGACACGTTATAAAATTGCTGTCGGCTACTTATAACATCTCTGCATGTATTGCCGATCTGACGATATCAGTAAGAGACTGTCACCAGCTTTTGTCGGACATAAACTTTCGCACGATTGCTGTTAAGGGGCAGAACATCGTCTGATCTGTTCTTTTACTACTTTATTTTATCTGAATGGTTAGTGGCAGGTCGGGAGATCGCACCGTTCGAAATGAAAGTAAATCTGCACGTCTATGGCCACCTTTAGTCTATTAGAAAATCATGTAAACATTAAATAAA
Source organism: Xenopus laevis (assembly GCF_017654675.1). Taxonomy (NCBI): domain Eukaryota; kingdom Metazoa; phylum Chordata; class Amphibia; order Anura; family Pipidae; genus Xenopus; species Xenopus laevis. The sequence goes on from NC_054381.1 coordinate 142,953,998, forward strand.
CCCAATAGGATTGTTTTGCCTCCAATAAGGATTAATTATATCTTTGTTGGTATCAAGTACAAGGTACTGTTTTATTATTACAGGGGAAAATGAAATAATTTTTAAAAATGCGATTTATTTGGCTAAAATGGAATTTATGGGAGATGGTTTCTGGATGACGAATCCAATACCTATATAGTTAGTTACCTATATAGGAGGAAGTATTATTTGGAGTTTATCATCAAGAGGGAAGACATTAGTTTAAGATGATGGTCAAACCACAGAGATCTGTCATCTCCTTCAAAAATGTCAAAGCTCTTTGTGATTCCAGGAAGTCCTTGTTCAGCAGCAGCTGAGAGAAACATGATATAGACACGGAAATAATTGTCCCATGCTGTGGTAAGAGAAGATCAGCTGTGTCCCTCATATATAATTACTGCCCAAAGTGAATTAAAATCTAATTGATGCATTGCTAGGTGCTAGCTTGAGCATTACAAAGCTTAAAAGGCATAACAAGTAGTGAATGTAAAAGCCATTTTCTATTCCATCCTTTTTCCTACCCAGATTAAAAGCAGTATAGTGGCCCCAGGAAAGTAATCATCTGTAGTAATCTCTAAATGGAGAAAGGCGTTAGAGCTTTTAACTGAGAACTAATGAAAATGAATGGTGTGAAGCTGGAAAGCAACAATATTAGAAAAATGGGGGGATGAAAGGGTTGATCTGACACAGTACTGAGAATCTGATGGTATTTCCAAAGAAGAACAGTTAACCAAAGAGTTGTTCACTTTGAACAATGGTATATGGAACCCAACTAGAAACCACAGGTAGGGAATCCATTAAGCCGGAAATCCATTATCCAAAAAGCTCCAAATTAGGGTATGGTCGTCTCCCATAGACTCAATTTTATCCAAATAATGTTTTTAAAAATGATTTCCTTTTCCATTTCCAAGTGGATACAGTAAGGGGCAGATTAATCAAAGGTCGAGGTGAATGTTCGAAAGAATTTTGTGTCCTTCGACCAGGGAATAGTTCAAATTCAATTTGAATTTTGAAATGTATCATGTACTGTCTCTTTAAAAAATTCGAATCGGACCATTCGCCATCTAAAACTTGCCAAATTGAAGCACTGCGTATCTTGTCGGCACTATATAAATAAATGATGATGATGATGAATTGCTGTTTTAGCCTATGGGGGACCTCCTAGAACCTATTTGGAGTCAACCTATGTTGGGGAAAACTTTGAATTAAATTCGATCGAATGCGCTATTAATTCGATTTGTACGATTAGAATTCCGCCGAATACGGACCTATTCGATCGAAAACGGACCTGTTAGGTCAAAAAAAACCTCCGACTTAATTTCGGTTGGTCTTTTTGAATTTGAATTTCTAAGTTTTTCAAATTCTAAATTTTTGATAAATCTGCCCACAAAACAACAATGTAAAATGAGGGAAAACTTAAAATCAGGGGATGTAAAATGGGGGTCCTACTGCGTGTTGTTAAAAGACCGAGGGACATGTGTAGCAAGAGAGAATAAATGAGACATTGTGCATGAAACCTTATTGCTGCCATGACTTGCATTGGATCATTTTTGTTGCTTTAATGCTTTGCTTAATTAATTTATGTTTAGTTTAAAAATTGGGCAGAATGGTGAAAGCTGTATACAGTTATCAGGAAACCCATTATCCAAAAAGCTCTGAATACACTCCATAGACTCCATTTTAACCAAATCATGTTTTTAAAAAGGATTTCCTTTTTCTCTTTTTTGATTTGATCCAAACTAAGATATCATTAATCCTTACTGGAAGGAAAACCAGACTATTTGGGTTTATTTAATGTTTAAATGCTTTTTTTTAGTAAATTTAAGGTATGAAGATCCAAATTATGGAAATATCCCTAATCCGGAAAACTCCAAGTCCAGAGCATTCTGGATAACAGGTCCCATACCTGTAGTGAAACAGAAATGTATTGGTCTGTAGAGATGAAAAACAAAAACACCACCCGATTATGCAATACAGCATCTGGAGTACTGTAATAACATGCAACTAGTGATGGTTGAATCTGCCCCATTTCGCTTTGCCGGAAAATTAGCGAAACGCCGAAAAAATTAGCAAAACGCATTAAAGTCAATGGGCTTCAAAATCATTCTGACACCAGCAACAATTTTTATACGCATTACTAGTTTGTCCAAATGCATTAAAGTCAATGGATGGGCAATTAATTTTGATGCGCAACAATTCTTATGTGCGCAATTTTTTTGATGCTGCGGTTTTTTTTACGCAGCTTTGCAAATTTATTCATGGGCAGCGAAACATGGAAATTCGCCACAAATCCATGCCTGCTGAATTAATTCGCCCATCACTACATGTAACACATTACAAATTTGTAAGTAACATGACCAAGTTTCCATATATGTTACAAACACCCCTAATAAACATACAATGGAGTTTCGTTTAAACACATTTTAGTACTTTAGGGTCATTACTAAAAGCCATATATTGGGACAATGGTTTAGCACGGAGCAAATAATCTCTAGAATATCTAAATGTTGCATTTAAAAGCCACAATCAAGAAGGCAAAATAACTAATAAAGACTAGATTGTTTTACTTTGAAAGACACATTTTGTTAAAGGGATCCTGTCATCAGAAAACATGTTTTTTTCAAAACGAATCAGTTAATAGTGCTACTCCAGTAGAATTCTGCACTAAAATCCATTTCTCAAAAGAGCAAACTGATTTTTTTATATTCAATTTTTAAAACTGACATGGGGCTAGACATTTTGTCAATTTCCCAGCTGCCCCCAGTCATGTGACTTGTGCCTGCACTTTAGGAGAGAAATGCTTTCTGGCAGGCTGCTGTTTTTCCTTCTCAATGTAACTGAATGTGTCTCAGTGAGACATGGGTTTTTACTATTGAGCGTTGTTCTTAGACCTACCAGGCAGCTGTTATCTTGTGTTAGGGAGCTGTTATCTGGTTACCTTCCCATTGTTCTTTTGTTTGGCTGCTGGGGGGGAAAAGGGAGGGGGGTGATATCACTCCAACTTGCAGTACAGCAGTAAAGAGTGATTGAAGTTTAGCAGAGCACAAGTCACATGACTGGCAACAGCTGGGAAACTGACAAATATGTCTAGCCCCATGTCAGATTTCAAAATTGAATATTAAAAAATCTGTTTGCTCTTTTGAGAAATGGATTTCAGTGCAGAATTCTGCTGGAGCAGCACTATTAACTGATTCATTTTGAAATTTTTTTTTCCCATGACAGTATCCCTTTAAGTATATTGGTAGAAAGATGTGGTGGTTCTAGTAAAGTAATGTACATTTGTGTAATAGTGATGTGCAGGTCTAGATTTTCTGCACCCGCACCGACCCTCACCCAGCCCACACACGACCCTCACCCAGCCCACACCCGACCCTGCTCCTCCATTTAAATACCCGTGCCTGACTCGCCCTGCTGTGATGTCACAAAAGGGACAGGGCAGGCGCAAATCTATAAATGGAGGAGCCGGAAATGTTAGTGCTGTGCAACCCGAACCTGCCCTGAAGACCTCAGGATTTCGGCCCAGTGGGTTTTGGGCTGGCCCGCACATCAGTGTATAAATATAAGAGACACTAAATAAGAAAGTATGATTAATGATTCATTGGCCATGGTGTATAAAGTAAGGGAAACCATTACAAGACTCACATTGTAGTAGTGGTACAGAAAGTTTAGCCCAAACAACTTGTGAACAGGGTCAGCCCAGACCCACTCCCTGCACTAATCTTCCTGTCATGACCTCCCTTTTTTGGGCAGGTTTCAGCAAATACAAAGCGGGTGCATGTGCAATGCGGCAGGTGGGCTGCTTGGTGGGTGAACCCGGCAGAAGACCCGGAGGGGGGCCATGCAACAGACCTGCTTGTCAAGACTTATGCAGGGCATGGACATAGACAAACTCGTTGGTGCCTTAAGCTGGATATAGACGCAAAGATCTGATCGTTCAAATCCTCGAACGACCAGACGTCCCAATCTCCTGACCTGCCACTAACATTCCGATCAAATAAAGTAGTAAAAGAACAAATCAGCCGATGTTCTGCCCCTGACAGCAATCGTACGAAAGTTATGTCCGACAAAGCTAGTGACAGTCTCCCTCTGAAAATCGTACGATCGGCAATACATGCAGAGATATTATCGGCAGCCGACAGAAATCTTTTAACCTGAACGATCAACCAAACGACCGATCTCCATGGGACGAAAAATGTCGGGACTCTCCACACACAGTCTGAAAAACGAACCAACCGAGGATTCGTACGATCAGATCTTTGTGTCTATGGCCAGCTTAATTCAACAGTAGATCAGAAGGCCTGAGGACTTCCATCCTAAGATACAACAATGGATATCACAGTGAAAAGCTCCCTCAAACAGTTGTAGTGATAGATACTTTAATTTAATTCTTTTTTTGCAAGTGAGAACATAAAAGGCTACTGATATTAATACTACTAGTGCAATGTTGATACAGGATCTGTCCTGATTGCCATTTTGGAATAAGAAACCCCCCCCCCCCGGAAAGAATTGCCAGAAGTTCGACTAGACTGAACATCATGGACTTGTTTTTCTGTCAACCTCATCTTTACATGTAACAGTTCTGATTTTATGATCCAATGAGGACAGGTTCCTAGGTCTTACCCTATGGCTATTCATCCATTAAATGCACTGAATATTGCACTGCTGTTGATATGTGATAAATATTTAATGGAGTACACGGGTATTATTAGCTGAATCCATATTTTTTTGTTTCTTATTAAAGGGGAAGTGCCTGAAAAATAAATACATTTTATATCTGTTGAAATCTTTTTTTTATAGTGTTTAAGGCACACAGACACACACACACATATGTCTCTCTATATATCACACACATACAGTATATATATATATATATATATATATCCTTTTTTTCTCCTACTGGACCCATGGTAATGTTAAGCACAGGTATGGGACCTGTCATTGAGAATGCTTTGGACCTGGGGTTTTCTGGAGAAGGGTTTTTTGTTCCCTAATTTGGATCTCCACACTTTAAGGGGCAGATTTACTAAGGTTTGAAGGGTAAATTACAATTTTCAAGTTGTTCTTTTGGTCAAAACTCAAAGATTTGAGTTTAAAACCACCAACGCAAATCTCAACTTGAATTTGAAAACAAGATTTATCATCCCCCTACCATGGAAGTAAATTGAATTCAATAGGTTGCCACCTAAAACCTGCCGAGTTCATGTAGAAGTCAGTGGCAGAGGTTCGTTGATCTATTGGAAGAAGTTAAAGGGGTTGTTCACCTTTAAATTAAATTTTAGTATGATGTAGAGAGTGATATTCTGAGACAATTTGCAATTGGTTTTCGTTTTTTATTATTTATGTTTTTTGAGTTATTTAGCTTTTTATTCAGCAGCTCTCCAGTTTGCAGTTTCAGCCATCTGGTTGCTAGGATCCAAATAATTGTAGCAACCATGCACTGATTTGAATAATAGACTGAAGTGGTATTTGGAGTTTGGCTGCATTTAGTAGATGCCTTTCCAAGGCCAGGTCTGCAATATTATCTGTATTCCCTATTGCGGTCTAGTGCAGATTTACATAGCTGTAAGATTGTTGTCCAATACACTTGTATTTCAGTACAATCCCAAAAAATGTGTAGCAGAGTGCCTATATCTGATTGGCATCTTCCAAATGTTTTGGAAATCTTTGTGACTTTCGGCGCATGCGCAGTTGTTTGGGACTGGAAGATTACTCCAACTGCGCATGTGCCGAAAGTCATGAAGATTTCCGAAAATGTTCAGGAAATATTTGTGACATTTTTCGTGACTTTCAGCGCATGCGCAGTTGTTTTGGACCGGACGCTTACTCCAACAAAAAGTCACAAAAACATTTTCGGAAATTTTTGTGACTTTCGTTACATTATTATAAATGTTGCTGCAAATGCTTGAAGTTACCAGTTTATATTACAAATGTCCAGGGAACCTTAATAAAGACAAGAGAGTTAATATAATGCCCTACACATGAGCCCACTGTAAAATGAATGTTCCAAATGTTATGAAATGTCTGGAGAAAACCAGTTACCCAAAAAAGTACAGTAAGTTAGGACTTTTGCAGCCAATCCTGCTTAAAAAAAGGAAAAGTCGCCATTGTTTTTTGAACTTTGATGCATTTTCGGCACACAGGAGGATATGATGTAAGTGACAGAAGATTGAGGAAGATCTAGCTGCTTTATAGCACTTCAGGACAAATTTACTAAAGGCGAATTGACGTCATTTTGGAATTTCGTTGATTTACTAACGATCACCGGCGTAACTTCACTAGCGAAAGAGATAGACTCTAGCGGTACTTCGCTCCCTAACGTCAGGCAAATTTGCGCTCTGGCGAATGGACGTAACTACGCAAATTCACTAAGATGCGGATTTTACTAAACGTTACCTCTTGCACCAGACTTGTCTTCGCCACCTCAGACCAGGCGAAGTGCAATAAAGTAGATAGGAGGTTCTCAAAAAAATAGTTGACATTTTTTCTAAGTCCCAAAAACGCTGGCGACTTTTCCTTTTTTCAGGGGTGATAGGCTGCAAAAGAGCATACATATTTTTGGGGGTAACTGGCGCCTGTTAGTGAATTGGCGTTGTCCCTGCGGGTAGCAACGCTTTCGAAAAGTAGCTATGGTTAGCCACTTCACTCTTTAGTAAATCTGCCCCATACTCACATATACAGTTTATACAAATTAAATTCTACTTTCCATAATGTCTTAATAAACAAGTCAACCTGACACTGTTACAATATGCCAAGTGAAATTTCTATGAAGTATTTTACCCAGATCTTAATCTAAATAAAGTCATTCTGTGAAATTTATTGTGGTTGCCTTCAAATACAGCGGAAGTGGCACCAAGCGATTTAGTTAAAGAGCTGCTGTTGGAATACTAAATGCATCTGTTGACACCAGCTCCATCTGACTTGCCGTCTTATTCAGTAATTAATATCTGTGTTAATTGCATTTTTATGTTTGCCGAGTTCATTTGCACTTTCCTGTCCTCTTAAATGATGTATTTCTAGAATAATCTGCTTTGGCTGGGACGAGATTGCCGTGGAATATATTATGAGTAATTACAATAACGGAAGCAATGGATTTCTCCTATTGTTATTTACACAAATTCCTTAATCTTATGTAATGCAGCCTTGAACTCGCATAGAGTTTCTGATGTCAAACTTGTGGAATTCCATGGGGACCTTAGTATTAGATAAAAGCCTTTACTGATGTTAAAGTGGCTGTTCACCTTTAAATTAACCTTTAGTATGGTACTGAAGCAACTTTCTGAGACACTATTTGGCCTTTAGCTGTTGGACCAGAAAACAATGTTCTAAGTTGTGAGGTTGAAAAGGAGAATTTTTCTCAAGTTCTTCTTTAAAGGAGAATTCAACCCTTAAAGGGGACCGGTCACCCAGACATAAAAAGCTGTATAATAAAAGTCCTTTTCAAATTAAACGTGAAATCCAAATGCTTTTTTTTATTAAAGCAATCATAGCTGGTGTAAACGCATTTAAAAATCTCAGCTGTCAATCAAATATTGCCTGCCCCTCCTCTAAGCCTTCGGCATAGAGGCGGGGCAAGCAATTACTTTCACTTTCCATTCAGCACTTCCTAGATGTTACTGCTCTCCCCACATTCCCCAGTTCTCTTCACCATTTTATTGTGTAGCCAGTACATGGGGATGGACATCAGGTCTCCCATTCTGGTGCACAAACAAGATTCTGAGATGATGCAAGGCTTGCCACAAAATGGCTCATGCGATGCATGGGTAGTAAAGCTCTTCTGTTAAAGTGCAACTGCCCAAAAAGAAAGAAGAAGCAGGAAGAAGATTGCTTGGTGGTGCTCGCATAGAAGTATGAAGTATCCAAGGTAGGGTTGCCACCTTTTGACCCGGACAGCCTGGTATTTTGAAGGGCTCCTGGGTCAAAACTTCCTGCCGGGTTTTCCAAATAAGAAAAACTGGGAAGGATTCCCTTGACTGACACGGCGATCGGCCAGTCACTGATCACCGTGTCATGGCCCCACCCCCTGACATCATGGACACTCTTATTTATGTCACAGCCCTGCCCCTGACATCACAGTCCCGCCCCCTTGCCCGGTCTCCACTGTTTCAAAAAGTGCCAACCCTAATCCAAGGGCTAGTGCAGTTTTTTACTAACAGGAGCGCTACCCTGGGGTATCAGGTAAGTGATTACCTTCACTGGGGGATGCATAACATTTAGCACTGCCCCAGAGATTGAAGCTTTCCTTCTCCTTTAAAGTTGATGGCCTTTATAGAAAAAAATGGTTGATTTTTTAAACGTATGTAATAACACACACAAAAATTGTCTTTGTCCAATCAGTTGTTTTCATTATTCTGACTGCACTCGAACATTAATAGCTAAACGATTATTAGTTTCTATGGGTTACAGGGATAGGCAAAGGTTTGCCCACGTTTGTCTATGAAAATCTGCAATAGATTGCAATGGACAGTAGACTACGTTAGGTCTGGCTTTGGTTTTGACATTAGCAATTCAGCTTCAGTCGAGAAGTAGGAATGGATGCCACAGGCTGACTTGCTAGCTTAGAGGATAGGATTACATTACTATATTGCTGTCATTCCATTATAAACAATCCTTTATCAAATGTATGAAAATCGTCAGCTAATTTGGCCATTTGTGACTGGCACATTCCCTATCTTTTTATTGGTAAGAATGAATAGATATTCGAAGAAGCATAATAATGGCCATGCTGGAAAATCTGTTGGGCTAATGAATGCAGTGGCCTAGGACTATGACCATCGCTTGCCAGTTTTCTCCAGTGATCTGTTTAGCATGATTACAGGTGAGGAATCAATTATCCAGAAACCCATTACCCAGAAAGCTCAGAATAATGGAAAGGCTGTCTCCCAGACTTCATGTTATCCAAATAATCTAAATTTAAAAAAAAAGATTTCCCTTTTCTTTGTAATAATAAAACAGTAGCTTGTACTTCATTCCAACTAAGATATACTTAACTCTTACTGGAGGCAAAACCAGCCTTTTGGGTTAAGTTAATGTTTATATGATTTTCTCTTAGACTTAGGGGGTTATTTATCAAAATCTGAATTTATTATTTTCTGAAATATACTCCGACCAAATCCACACGGGGTATTTCCCCTTATTTATTACTAAATTTTCCTGAAAATTTCCAGTTCGGGAAAATTTTTGAAAAAATCGTACAAATATTTCAGATTTTCCGTCTGAAAAATCAGATTTTTTCGTATTTTTGCCCGAAAATCACTAAATCTTTGGATTATTGCACAAAACCCAGCGCAGATCAGGATCTCTTTGGACCTCTCCCATTGACTTATATACAACCTTAGCAGGTCTGAGATGCCAGATATTCGGATTCAGAAATGTTCTATCCTCGGGGTATAATAAAATCCCAAAGAATTCAAGACGTTTATATGTTCTACCTGTGCTTGCATTGGTTTCCTCTGGTTACTCTAGTTTATTCCTACACTCCAAGAACTCAATTCAATCTCTGTAATATAATAACAAGTAAAAGAGGTTTCTTTTGGATAGTAAGATCAGCAATGTGTGCCCAGTTTTAGACTGAAAAGTAAAGAAGATGGAGCTTGAAAGGCCATTTACAGAGGGCCTTACAAAGATCTCACATCATTCACATCAGATCCTGCCTCGGTGGACCTTCCAATATAATGTTCATATGTGATTTTCACACAGTAGGGTCAATTTTATCAGAAGCCAGTTGGATTTCCTATATGTGGGAGGAAACCCTCACAGATATGGGGAGAACTAGTGATGTTACCTACACCCTCCCAACCCTAACCCAGCCCGCTCTGCCCCCTCTATTTACAGACCTTCAGGTCATGGGTCCAGGTTGAGCGCTCCCTTCTGCTCTCCCCGCCAGCGACCTCACAATGCCAACTTCCGGCCCCTCAATATATAGACCCGCACCCACCCCACGGTGATTTCACAAAAGGGGCACAAGTCTATAAATTTATGGGCCGGAGGTCGCGAGCAGGAAGAGCAGAAGGGAGCATTCAACCTGAACTCACAACCAAAAGATTTTGGACCCACGGGTTCCGGCTAGGCCCGCACATCACTAGGGAGAACATACAAACTCACAGATAGTGACCAAGCTGGAATTGAACTGAAGTCCCCTGCAAGACAGAAGTATTTCCCAGTGATCCACTGTGCCACCCAATTTTTGAGTGGAGATCCCACTTTACACTACATAGACAGGCAGGGAACCAAAGAGAAGATATAATGAATAATTGAGTACTGGGATAAACCCTGACTGTTGTCTAATTTATTATATGGTTTATTTTATGTTGCATTCATTTATATTAATAATACCAAAATATGCATTTTTTGGCAGGTATGATATCATAATTTGCATATTTTGTCCTCAAATGTGGATAAAAAAATAAAAAAGTACAACTAAGTACAAGAAGCCATAAAATGAGCATAATCAGGACTGATTACAAAACGATAATGAGGCAAGCATATGATTGCATGGCAGTGGGAGCAATAAACACCCAATAACTCATAGGCACTGAAGAACAATAATGCAGAACAATGAAAACAGGCAGGAAATTGTGATTTACATAATCATGTATAGGCAGACTGGCTAATAATGAGGCTACACCCGACCTTCTCTGGAGAACAGCTGGGTGCAAATATCCAAGAGGAACCAATTACAGGGAAGAATTAAAGCTGTGCAAAAGTACTACCTCGGTGCAATGGAGACTGGCTATGTAGATGGCGGCATCAATATAACTGTAAATTGGATGAATTAACAAGCTGCAGTGGCCCCTGATGTGGATAGCTCTGGAGTCTGCCGACTGTTAAATGATGCAGAATTCTATATTTCGTATAAGCAGAATGTCTGTAATTTATTCTGTTCTTTAAATGCAATTCTCAGTTTGTCTTTCAGCAGAGGAAAGAAATTCAATCCATCCACTGATTCTTGTATGGGGATATTTGTGCCAACGTGTCTGAATACTGGGGGGCACAGCTGGGACTAGGGGGCTGCCACAGGTGCAACACTTACATCTTCTATAGATTTTATTCCAATCATATAGATATGAGAAATGTTAGAGGCAAGTGCCTGGGTTGGATGGATTTTCCCCAACTAGAATTTCCCATGTTTGTCTGAGTGGGGTCTGTACTCCTGCCAGTGATACACAGATGGATGGTCTTCATTTCAAAATGTGTATTATACAGACGCGTGCTGGGCTGGGGATTTTGGTTTCTATATTTTATCATGGCCAGCTTCTTATTAACTCTAGTGCCGTGCATGGTGTCTTTGCTGAAAGAAAGAAAGTGGGATCTCCACCCAAAAATTGGGTATTGCATAACAGAATTCTAAGCCACTTTCCATTATACATTTATTACAAAATTCCAAGATTTTTTTTTGTTAAAGGGATTCTGTCATGATTTTTATGATCATTTTTATTTCTAAATTACACTATTTACACTACAAATAATTCAAACTGCCATTTAAAATTTCATTCCTGAACCAACAAGTCTATTTTTTTTGAGTTCTAATATTGGTGTGTAGGTGCATCTCAGGTCATTTTGCCTGGTTATGTGCTTTAGAGAAAGAGCCAGCACTTCAGGATGGAACTGCTTTCTGGCAGGCTGTTGTTTCACCTACTCAATGTAACTGAATGTGTCGTAGTGGGGACTGGATTTTACTATTGAGCGCTGTTCTTAGATCTACCAGGCAGCTGTTATATTGTATCGGGAGCTGCTATCTGGTTACCTTCCCATTGTTCTGTTATTAGGTTGCTGGGAGGGAAAGGGAGGGGGTGATATCACTCCAACTTGCATTACAGCAGTAAAGAGTGACTGAGGTTTATCAGAGCAAAAGTCACATGACTTGGGGCACCTGGGAAACTGACAATACGTCAAGCCCCATGTCCGATTTCAAAATGAAATATAAAAAAATCTGTTTGTTCTTTTGAAAATGGATTTCAGTGCAGAATGCTGCTGGAGCAGCACTATTAACCGATGCATTTTGAAAAAGAACATGTTTTCCCATGACAGTATCCCTTTAAAGTTATCTGTAAATGTAATTGCTACTGAAAGTCATATCTATCTGTCCCTTGCTCTTCTCCGCATGAACTCCTGGAGAGAGAATATAAACAGCCAGGCAGATACTGCTTTCAATAGCAGTTACATTTATAAACAACTGTTAAACCACTGACAGATTTAATGAATGTCTATTGGAATGGTAATATATATTTTAATTATGCATAAAAACCTAAAAAACTGTTTTTTTTTGGGTGGCGATACCCTTTAACGACAACAACAATAACATAACCTTTGTTATGATATAATTTTACATTGTCTCCTTAACAATGTATGTTGAATTCTCTGATATTCCGTTGAACAAGTAGTAGTGACATCTGCTGGCAAAATGCATTGCTCATATCACATACGTCTTTGGTATCTGACTTTTCAGCAATACCATCATTATGTTTGGCAGATGGTTTCATACTATCAATGGGGGTCATTGATAAACACTGGAATAATCTGCACCAAGGCAGCAACCCATAGCAACCAATCAGTGATTAGCTTTTTTCAGCCAGCTGCAGGTTGAGCACTGAAAGCAATCATCTGATTGGTTGCCATGGGTTACATTCCTATGAGTACGTGTGGGATCACGCGAAACGCGTTAGGAAGAAGTTTGTCGGGTAAATAAAATTGCATCTGAAATACAGGTATCTGGAAACATGTTATCCAGAAAGCTCCAAATTGCAGAGAGGTCATCTTCCATAGACTCCATTTTATCCAAATAATAAAAAAAAACTTTTCTGTGTAATAATTAAACAGTAGCTTGTACTTGATCCCAACTAAGATATAATTAATCCTTATTGGAAGCAAAACCAGCCTATTGGGTTTAGTTAATGTTTATGTGATTTTCTAATAGACTTAAGGTATGAAGATCCAAATTAAGGAAAGACACGTTATCTGGAAGACCCCAGGTCGCAAGCATTCTGGATAACAGATCCTCTGTATTGCACTTAGATCTGTATAGGCTTTATAGGTATGTGTATTCTCACTGGAATACAATCCAAAAGACACTCACCGGTGTTTAAAAAATGGAAAGATGCTGCATCTATCTCTGCTATCTGATACCTTAAAGGAACAGTTCAGTGTAAATATAAAAACTGGGTAAATAGATAGGCTGTGCTAATATAGTTAGTTAGCCAAAAATGCAATATACAAAGGCTGGAGTGACTGGATGTCTAACATAACAGAACAGAACACTACTTCCTGCTTTGCAGCTCTATAACTCTGAGTTAGTCAGTAACTATAAGGGGAGCCACATGGGACATAACTGTTCAGTGTTTTTGCAATTGATCCTCAGCATTCAGCTCAGATTCAAAAGCAACAGTTATGACCCATGTGGCCTCCCTCAAGTCACTGATTGGTTACTGCCTGGTAACCAATCAGTGGAAACCAAGAGAGCTGAAAAGCAGGAAGTAGTGTTCTGGCTATTATGTTACACATCCAGTCACTCCAGCCTTTATACATTACATTTTTGGCTAACTAACTATATTAGAAACAGTTTTTATTCAGCACAGCCTGTCTATTTACCCAGTTTTTATTTTTAAACTGAACTGTTCCTTTAAGGTATCAGATGGCAGAGGTAGATGCAGCATCTTTCCATTTTCAAACACCGGTGAGTGTCTTTCAGATTGTATTCCAGTGAGAATATGCATACCTATAAAGCCTATCCAGATCTGCAATAAATAGGATCTGTTATCCAGAATGCTTGTGACCTGGGGTCTTCCAGATAACGTGTCTTTCCTTAATTTGGATCTTCATACCTTAGGTCTATTAGAAAATCACATAAACATTAACTAAACCCAATAGGCTGGTTTTGCTTCCAATAAGGATTGTATGGACGTCTTTATTATTAATGTTGCTGCAAATGCAAATACCACTTTTTATTACAAATGTCCAGGGAACCTTAATAAAGACAAGAGAGTTAATATAATGTCCTACACATGAGCCCACTGTAAAATGAATGCTCCATATGTTATGAAATGTCTGGAGAAAGTCGGTTACCCAAAAAAAGTTTGTCAGGACTTTTGCAGCCAATCCTGCTTAGAAAAAGGAAAAGTCGTCAGCGTTTTTTGAACTTTAATGCATTTTCGGCACACAGGATATGATGTAAGTGACGGAAGATTGAGGAAGAACTTGCTTCTTTATAGCACTTCACCTGTTCTGGGGTGACAAAGACAAATCTGGAAAAAGAGGAAATACGTTCACTGAATTTGCAGAGTAACGACCTTTCGCCAGAGCAAAAGTCACCAGTCGCCTGGCGATAGAGTGCTTACGAACACTAGCAACGGTCTCTTTCACTAGAGAATTGACGCCTGCGCCTGTTAGAGAATTGGTGATGTCCCCGTGGATGGTAATACTGGCGAATTGTAGCTACTTTGTCCTTTAGTGAATCTACCGCATAGAGAGTAGCTTGTTGTAAGAATGGGTGACAGAGTACAATATAAAATTTTGCAGTGAGTGATGGAACCCACAGTTAAACTATTTTATAAAATAAATGTAACTTTTCCACTACCATTGCAAAAAGTTACTTCTAGATACAACCAGAGCTCTTCTCTCATCATTCTGAAATGTGGTATTTCTTGCATATATATGTCTCTATAAGTGCATTGGGTTCATTTGATGGGGTTGAGCTTGATGGACTTTGTCTTTTTTCAACCCAACTATACACCCAGCTCAGGTGTCTTCGCTCAGTTATTGTGTGAATTTTTGCTATGGATGAGCCTTGAACAGGGGCGATCCTGGCCCCTCTGATGCCTGAGGCAGCAGTAGTTGCTGCCGCCCCTCCCCTGTGCGCTTACCTTTTTGCGCCTGAAGGGGTCCAGGGGGGTCCACAAGGGCACAGAAAGGGCCAGTTACAAGAGGGGGGTTGTGGGTGTACTCCTAAGGCCATATAAAAAAATATATAAATACAATAATCCCCTGTCTAAAACTAGAAAAACAGGGTTTTTTGTTACAAAGTTATGATCATAAAATTGGTAAGCCGCCATACCACGTCAAGGTAAACCCCATACGGCGGTCCCTAACCTGTTTACCTGTGATCAAAATTTAAAACCTTGGTTTCAATCTGGACTAAATCCTCCCCCGCCACCTGCACATGCGGCTTTTGAAGGGGAGACTGCCCAGACCAACACCCATTTAAAAAAAAAAAAAAAAATGTGATTGTGAAGAGACTATAATGAAGGAAAAGTAAAGTTGTATATATAAGTGCACACTTGTGTGTGTATGTTTGTGAGTATAAGTATAAGTACAGGTGTGAGTATAGAAGCACCCCTGGCCTTGAATAACACCACATGTATTAACCCCATTATGTTGATGGTGCTGCCCTGCGGCCTATATTATACCTGGAACATCGGCAATAAATAAAAATAATCCCCCATCGATGAATGCCACATCAGCTGTCAGAACAAAAAAAATGATTTAAAGTATAAAACAAGAGTTCTCAGGGTCAATTAGTTAATAAGATACAGGAATCCGGTGCATAATTCAATTGCGAAAACATCAATAAAAAGATGTAATTTCTGAGATCACCAAGTCAAGTAGGCGAGAGTATTAGACGGCGCAGAGTGGGGCTGCTTGGCAATCACAGCTCCCTCGCTTCATTCTAATAAGAAATGATGAATTACACTGGAACTTCAAAAGAAATCGTCGGGAATTGTTAGCAGGTTTATTAAGGTTTTCTGTTTTTCATTGAAAGTTTTGGGTGTACATATCACAATGAGCGACATCAAAAAATCAGACTTTCTGCCTGTAATTTCGCTTCCACCCTGTCTCCCTGCCTTTGGGATTCGCTCTTTCCCTTTCATCAGCGGCCATTTTTAGCAGCATGCAGTAATTTCATGGCTCATTGCAAGCTCTGAAAACCTTTGAAACCACAAATGCTAACCTACCTGGCCTGCAGCCATTTAGGAAGAGATTAATTTAGCAAACAGAAGCAAAACACTTTCTACTCCTAGACTGTGCATAATTTCACTTCTATCTATATTTATTTTACAGTGAGCAGAGTAATGACAATTTCAGTAATTGCAGCCCTGTAAAAAAAAAAACTTGCCTACCTAGCTTATCTCCGTATCACAAGACTGTGAGTGAGTCAGATTAGAAAAAGGAGCAGCGTGCAAATCTGCTCTAGTTGCCTTCCAAAATGATGTGCTTTGTATTAAAAAAAGAGGAGAAATAACTCAAGAGCGCTTATTTGAATATGTATCTGGAGCACAGGAATCTGCTGTTGTGGGGGTTTTTATTTATTTTTTCAAGATGTGTCATAATTTTACTGCTAGGGGATTTTTCTGCCCAACGGTTTTTTTTTTTTTGGATAAAAACGGACACAGCATCCGAGAGATGCACCGGGTTTGGGTGCCAGGGCTTGTTTACGGCACGCTCTGGTTTCATATTTCTGCTATTGAGCTGTCAAGCGTTAGAACACAAGCAAATGTCCGTCTGGGGTGAATCCAAGCTGTTGAGCTTGGAAACAAGTCAGATTTCGGATTATTCTCACAAATGGCTCTCGTCATAATGAAAACGAAAGGCAAAATTGTTTCCTAGATTTTTGCCGTGTATCAAAAATGATTCGTCCATTGTTGGGAGAAGTGCTTCACCGGCGCGGTCTTCCTTTCCAAATGTCACCTTGTATTTTTCATCATAGGTTCAAATAAATCAGGTCTTTCCAGCCAATTGTCTAATTGCACAAAGAAATTTAAAAGCATACCCATCATGGTAAAGCTTTCTCTAGATAAGTGATCCCCATCCAGTAGCTCGGGAGCAACATGTTGCTCTCCAACCCCTTGGATGTTGCTTTCAGTGGTCTCAAAGCAGGTGCTTCTTTTTGAATTCCAGGCTTGGAGGCAACTTTTGCTTGTATAAAACCAGGTGCACTGCTTAACAGAGCCTCAATGTAGGTTGACAATCCACATAGGGGCTACTAAATGGCCAATCACAGAACATATTTGGCACCCCAAGAACATTTTATATGCTTGTGTTGCTCCCCAACTCCTTTTATTTCTGAATGTTGCTCACGGGTTCAAAAGGTTGGGGATCCCTGCTCTAGATGAACCTACCAGGACTCTTGAAATGGAAGGTTTACTTTATTTATGTTTTTTTTTATCCGACACCAAGGGGCAGATTTATCAAGGGTCGAATTTCGAGGGTTAAAAAATCCTCAAATTCGAATATCGAATCCGAAGGATTTTACCACAAAAGCTTTGATCGAACGATGGAATAAAAATCGCTCGATCGAACAATAAATTGATAGATCAAAGGATTTTTATTCAACCAAAAAAAACGTAGAAAAGTGCTGGGGAAGGTCCCCATAGGCTAACATTGCACCTCGGTAGGTTTAAAATGGCGAAGTATGAAGTCAAAGTATTTTTTAAAGAGACAGTACTTCGACTATCGAATGGTTGAATAGTTGAACGATTTTTACTTTGAATCATTCGAATCATTCGATTCGATCGGATTCAATCAAATTTGACCAATTCGATGGTCGAAGTACCCAAAAAATTACTTCGAAATTCGAATTTTTTTCCATTTGAATTCTTCACTCGAGCTTAGTAAATCTGCCCCCAAGTGTGGCTTACATTGTAGATGTTTTGTATCAAAGTATATGTGAGCTCCCTGAATGATCCACTCACACCTCACTGTGTGTTTGGAAATCAAAATCATTGATAGGCAGCCCCCCAGTAACTGTAAGTGCTAACCTGGGACCCCAGATGGGTGTTTTTCTTTTTTTTAAAATATCAGCCCCAGTTTTGGTCTCCAGTGCTTAAAAGGAATATTATTGAGTTAGAGATTACAAAGAAGAACAACTAAGCTGGTAATGGGTTTGGAAAGTGTCAGTTATGAGGAAAGACTGGCCAAGTTGGGGATGTTCATGCTGGAGAAGAGGCGATTGAGGTCGATATGATAACTTACAGCGCTACGCAAAATGTTGGCGCTATATAAATACATCTTAATAATAATAACTATGTACAAATATATAAGGGGATCATATAATAATCTCTCTAATGCTTTATTTACCAGCAGGTCCTTAAAGTAGACACACAAGGACTCCCATTCCGATTAGAAGAAAGAAGGTTCCATCTAAATATTCAGAAAGGTTTTTTTACAGTGAGAGCTGTGAAGATGTGAAATTTTCTCCCTGAATCAGTCGTATTGGAAGTTATATTAGAAGGGATGCACCAAATCCACTATTTTGTATTTGGCCAAAGCCCCAAATCCTTTGTGAAAGATTCGGCCGAATATCGAACTGAATACCAACCCTAATTTGCATATGCAAACCAGTGAGGGGGAGGGAAAAAGAAAGCCACACTTCAATGATTTAAAGGATCAATTGATTTAAAGGATTTGGATTTGGTTTGGCCAGGCACAAGGATTCGACCAAATCTGAATCCTGCTGAAAATGGCCGGATCCTGGCCGAATATTGAACTGAATCCTGGAATCAATGCTTCAACCACCTTATTTAACCCTGTAGGTTGGGAGCAAAGCAGTCTGGAAACCATTGCCAGGGGTTTGCATAGACATGCAGCACCTCTTTGTTGCAAAAAATTAAAACTTGAAGGTCAAACAACCAGGCAACGTTTCGGGCTTACGCTTGAGGCTTGAGAAAGGACAAGAGTAAGCCCGAAATGTTGCCTGGTTGTTTGACTTAATAAATTCAAGTTTTGCCACAAAGAGGTGCTGTAGCGATATTTTTCCTATATCCCTATATAATACACAAAAGCCATGAATATCCTGTAAATTATATCCTTATAAACGGTGAGTTCTGATGTCATCAGTTATAAACGGTGAGTTCTGATGTCATTTCTGTCACATGACTCATTGAAATGTGTGCGTATTATAATAAATAAAGTACCCCCAATTGTAAAATATGAGGATATTAGAAGTTACCTCGGAGTTCCATGACCTGTATAAAAACACTCGGCCTTCGGCCTCGTGTTTTTATATGGTCATGAAACTCCTCGGTAACTTATAATATCCCTATATTTTACAAAAGGGGGTACTTTATTCACTATATATTAGATGGCTTCAAGAAGATGTTGGATGGCTTTTTAGCAAGAGAGAAAATGCAGTTTATAAAAAATAGCTAATTAAAACAAGGTGATCCAGGGACTGGTCCGATTGCCATGTTGGAGTCAGGAAGGAATTTTTCCCTTCTGAGGCTTTAGAGGGAGCCTTTAGAAGGGTTTTTTTGCTTTCCTCTGGATCAGCTAGTAGTAAGGCAGATTTAATATAGACATATATGTAAAACGGTAAATAGTGAGCTATAGGGTCAAATAATATGATTTCTGTGACCCATATCACCAGTCTGATATGTGCAAAGTGGAGCAAAGATTACATTACCATCATTATTTTAATATTTTTCTACTTTCCTTCACCACCTTTTGCACTGAGCCCATCATCACCATAAGACAAAAATGACATCCATCCCTTACACAGGCCATGACTGTCAGCCGCGCTGAGATAATCTGCTTATCCCGACGGCAACAAATAAGATAAAATGCAAGTTAAGAATAGTGACGAGGCGCATTCACTGTTATAAAAAGTAATTAGAAATTAACAAAGAATCTACATAAATACAGTACATCCCTTCCGGCTACCAACAGGATAGATTTGCAAGATTCCGCTAATTAACGTATAATTAACCAATTAACTGAGATGTAATTATAACTAAATCAGTTTGCATGGTTATGTAGGCCTTTCCATAAATACATAATCTATTGTACTAGTAATTGTGTCTCAGACTATTCACTTCCAACTTGAATGCCGTAGAAATGAAACTATATAATAAAGAAATTGTATAAATCACATCAAAACTCAACTATTGGGGAAAAGAGGGGAAAAAACTGCTAAAAGGAATTTATTTATGCAGTAGGTTTTTGGAAAATAGATATAGCTTTTATTATAATGATCCTATTAATAGTGTTGGGCCAAAAATTTGCAAAACGCATTGAAGTCAATGGGCGTCAAAATATTTTTGACGCTGCAATTTTGACACGAGCGTAAATTTTTATACGCGCAACTCTTTTTTCCAAATGCATGAAAGTCAATGGGCGTCTGAATAATTTTGAGGCGCGACAATTTTTTTGTGCTCGACAATTTTTTTCTGTTGCAGCAAATTTTCTGCGTCAAATTTTCTGCAGTGAACACATTTGCGGGTGTCGAAATGAGGAAATTCGCTGCAAATCTATGCCTGGTGAATAAATTCGCCCATCACTACCTATTAATTAATTTTTATATATATCCATCAGCATCCACACTCTAATCCGGATTTTCTGTATTGCTGTGGGTACTGGATCAAATCATTAAAGTATAATTCTTCATGAAGAATCGCACTCCCAAGGGGGAGCCGAAACGTTGGACACTAGATTCATGCAACAAAGGTGACATAATTCACTAAAAATTTGGAGTGCGATTCTTCATGAAGAATTTTATATATATATATATATATATATATATATATATATATATATATATATATATATATATATATATATATATATATATATATATATATATATATATATATATATATATATATATATATATATATATATATATATGAGAGAGAAAAAATGCCTGGGTGCACCCCTCAAAAAAGTACAGGTATGGATCCTGTTATCCAGAATGCTCTGGACCTGGGGCTTTCTTTATAATGAATCTTTCTGTAATTTCGACCTTTATAGTTTGTCTACTAGAAAATCATGTAAACATTAAATAAACCCAATAGGCTGGTTTTACTTCCAATAATAATTAATTATTTGGATCAAGTACAAGCTACTGTTTTATTATTACAGAGAAAAAGTAAATAATTTTGGGAGACGGCCTTTTCAGAATTCAGAGCTTTCTGGATAACGGGTTCCGGATAATGAATCCTACACCTGTAATATAAAGTATATTAGTTGTGTCATATACTGTATATACTGCATGCGTCTCAGACAAATCACTCCCAGTTTGAATAAATAAAATGTATATATCACATTAAAACCCATCAGTTGGGAAAAAAATTGTAATAACAGTTATAAGGAGATTATTTATGCAGTTCCAGATTTCAAATAGGGGTTACTGACCCCATCTAGAAAAAATAAATGTTCTCTAAGGCTACTAATGTATTGTTATTACTACTTTTTATTACTCATCTTTCCATACAGCCCCTCTCCTATTCATATTCCAGTCTCTTATTCAAATCAATGCTAGGGTAATTTGGACCCTAGCAAAAACAGTTACAAGAAGATTATACAGTGTGCTAAATATATAGCTTTGATCAGAATGATTATGATTCATACATATATATATATATATACACATACATATACATATATATATATATATATATATATATATATATATATATATATATATATATATATATATATATAATGGCTCAAAAGAAGCTAGCACAAAGAAGCTTCTTTTGAGCCATTCGAAATACTAATTCATAGCTCTGCACCCAGGCGCCTTATACCAGTATACGTGCTGTGCCGGCATTTCCAGTTATATATATATATATATATATATATATATATATATATATATATATATATATATATATATATATATATATATATATATATATATATATATATATATATATATATATACAGGAGCAGTGACCAGCTCCATGTTGTAGCTCCCACCCTTCCCAGCTATAGTCAGGTGATCCCACTGGTGTCTAATAAAAGGGCAGCCAAGTTTGGGAGGTTTACTTTGAAAGCAGCAAGTAAGTTGCAGGTAAAACCTAGTCCCTTTGTAAAATGTATAATGAAGCAATAGAATTCTTAATGAATCAGATGAAAATTAAGCGTAGGACTGGCCAGATATGGGATGACTTTGACATAGTTGGCCAGCTTAAATATATTGCAATATATGGACAAACAATCCCTGTTTTGTTTAAAGGGTAAGGCATTTTTCAGTAGCAGTATGCACAAAATGTCGCTGTCTTAAATATATTGATAATGGGTTGAGTGCAGAGGACTCTTGTGTTTGACTATATATATATATATATATATATATATAGATAGACAGTGATAATTTAGATAACCCTGCAATTATTATTTTTTTACAGTGGAGAGAAATTGGAATATACTTAGGCAAAGCACAGGCACAAATATAGCCATTTGGACCGCTCTATGGATTCTGGAGCTAGTGACCCTAGCAACCAGAAAAGCGAGAAGAAGACTTGAAAAGAATTATCCAAGTCAAAACTGCACTTCTAATTTAGGGACACAATTTGATATAAGGTATTCTACCTCTAGTCTGCTCCGTGTAGCTAAGTTCTGCTAATATCTGCTACTATGTAGAATTTCTTTCTGTCCTGTATTGTGTCAGAGAGAGTTGGTTCTTCCTCAGTAGCACAAGGAATGGACTTTGACCTGTAGAGACAAGTCAGAAATGAGCATCAAAGTTGAGCACAGACTACAGCCTGTGCAAGAGTGGCCGTTCAACTGACACACTAAAGAACGGACAGCACAATCTGCACGGAGATGTTTTGGGGTGAGAATAAATTGTATTACAAAACAATTGTCAGTGCACTTACTGCAGTAAAGACCTAAACTACTGTTTGCAGGCACAAAAATGCAAAGTGCCTGTACCTAATCATTCTTGCACTTGTGCATTAATACTGTGGTGAAAGGAACATGACTTAGCTCAATGGAAACCGTTACTTTACAACTATTATTGACCAGGCATAAAGTATACCTTTCTCTTAGTATCATTTACTGCTATAGGCTATAGACTTTAAGCAAACACTCAGTTCACTACATCTTAACTATCCTTAACCTTTTTTACCCATGAGCAACATTCAAATGTAAAAGGGGAGCAATACAAGTGTAGGGGACAAGAGGAATCCTTCCCTTGTTTTTCTGCCTGTGACATCATCCAGCCTAGTTACAGGCAAGAGAGCAATCTGATTTGCTGGGCACCCCAGTGCATCCTTCGGAGAGAGGGTGTGCCTGACTTTGGAGCCAAATGTACAGGGTCTCCCAGAGAGCTGAACAGAGCCAACACAAGTAGCTGTTAAATCTGTGGAATCTGTGGAGGTACAGCCCAGCCTGTTCCCAGCCAAGCTGCTAGAGACTCAGAAGGAGAAAGGTGCCACTGGTGAGATTTATCCTGCTGCAGAGCTGCCTGTAATCTCCAGGGTGATTGCCTCTGAGAGCACCCCGGTGAGTGAGCCACCCAAGGGAGGATACTGGCACTGATACATGCTTGGGGCCCTGAAGTGAAGACAAGTCTTGGGTATTTACCTACTACGTGGGAGCAGCTGCTAAATTCCAATGGGAGAGGTACTTATGGGAAATGGTAGCGCTACCTGGGGAATAAGAGCTCTGGGGAAGAGATATTTCATTTGAACTGTGTGGTTATTAACCCCTTTTGGAGGATTGGGACTTTGTTGGAGAAAGGACTGTGTTGGAGCAACAGTTAAGTACCTAATAGTTATTTAGTTAGTGTTTCACATGTCCCCAATGTAGGAGTGCAATGTGTATTAGATTGCCCACATTTTATGCAGTTTATATAAAGTTTATATTTGTTTTTTCTGCAAACTGTGTGTTTTATTATTTCTAGTGGAAATCCCCCTGAGGTGTGTTCCCTGGTGTTGCCTAGGTGAGGTGGAGGCACTGAGCTTTCATTCGCAGTTCCCGCTACTTTTCATATGCAAAAGGGACTCACGGCCCCTGGATTGCCAAGGGTAAATTGCTATTTAAAGAGACAGTAACCAAATTAGGGTTATACAAGCATGAAAAATATTTCTGTGGGTGCCAAATAAGGGCTGTGATTGGCTATTTGGTTGTCCTTATGATGACTGGTAGCCTACAGGAGACTGTCTTTGGCTGTAAACCTGATTTTTAAACAACAAGAACTTGCCTCCAAGCCTGGAAATAAAAAAATAACACCTGCTTTGAGGCCACTGGGATTAACATTCAAGCCACTGGTTTGGAACCACTGCTCCAGAGGTTCCTTATCTATATAGCCTATGAGACAGCAAAGTACTGTACTGTACTATTGCAAAAGTAGTCTAAATACGTGGCCAGGGCATTCTGGTGTAAACTAATTGTTACAAGGATCAAAACTCAGATAGTCTAGTGTTAGATAAATGTGGTTGTACAATTGTTCCTTGATGGAACTACACTACAATCCCAGTGAACTTTCCAACGGAGCTAAACCTCTTACAGGGCACCTATCACAGCCAAAATCAAACACATTCTGACAATCTGATCAAACTACATATATAGTTTTTTGAAAAAAACTGCAGGTTTTAAAAAATCCCTTACTTTGTCAAATGGGTTCTTTTACTGAGGGAGGCCATACTGTGACTATAACAGAATATGCAAATTTCAGGAGCATGCTCAGATTGTAACACTGCTTTGAGTATTCACGTATAAGAAAATACTTCAGCAGCACGCCGATTATGGTGAAAAAATTGGTACTTTATTCGTGCCTCAAGCTAAGCGACGTTTCGAGCTTTTCCAGCCCTTTATCAAGCTTTACTGCTTTGAGTATTCTACCCAGAATGCCTTGTTTTAGTAAACTCCTCCACTAGAAGTATCAGGAGATTTCCCTATCTTGCCCCCTGCTGGTGATGTTATTATGCAAATGAAGGGCACACAGTAACTTCCAGCAGGTGGCAGCACTACTGAACAGCAGCTAACACACAGGTTTGGCTGATTTGAAAATAGAAGGGTTGATAAGGAACAAGGAATTTCAACTGAGCATGTGCGAGATTTCAGAGCTACAGTTGGCTGGGAAGATATAGGTAGGAGGAGCCAGTGAAATCCAAGATGGCTGCCTCAGCTAGAACTGCAGTGGAGATAGGGGAGATCTTGCAGAAGGAATAGTGAGCTGATCATTTACATTATACAAACAATTCTAACTGTTTTAAAAATCGGATTTCTTGAACTTTCACATAGTGTATTTACATAGGAAATGATTTTAGTTATGATCGGTGCTCTTTAATAATATTTGCTCCATCGGAATCTTCAACTCAAAACACCAATAAACAGAATACAAGTCTCACAATGGGAATGCCACACACAGGAACATTGATCTGCCGTGTTCTTTTCTCCTTGTTTTCCCCCAACACTGTGCTCCAACACAAGGAAGTTCTAGGACACTGTGCTCATTAATGCAAGTGTTTTTCCTAATAGCTAATTCATTTAAGCATACAGCTACACAGACGGTGGTGGGATGACCAGCCAACCCACACAGATGCACACATCCAATCTGGCATCCCATAACATTCAGCAAATATATCAACACAGCTTGGACCGGGGCCATGGTTTATTTGTGCTCTAACATGGAAGCAAAAACCCTTCATGTTCTTGAAATCGACGTTTTCTGGGAAAAGTTTATAAATAAAAAGGATATTATAAAATAAATCATTAACAAACTTTACTATCAATGCCTGAGGTACATTCTGAGTTTATAATATATATGTACTTCCAGCGCATGTAGGCGCCGAACGTAGGTTGAGATGCAACATGCTGCATTTTTCCTGCGTTCAGCGCCTACATGCGCCTGTGTGAATACAGCCCCATTGAAAAAAACTGAATGCGTCTACACCTGTGGCTGAACGAATAAAAACGGAACGCAGGGGAGCGCAGCTTCAAACGCTCGTCTGTAAGAGCCCTTATCAGAAGGGTCCATCTAAATACACCAGTAAACCCTCAAAGTAATGCTGCTCTGAGTCCTCTGTCAAAAGAAACTCCACATTTCTTTCCTTCTATTGTGTACACATGGGCTTCTGTATCAGACTTCCTGCCTTCAGCTTAAACATCCTTGCCCCGGGCGTGAGCATGCTCAGTTTGCTCCTCTTCCCACCCCCTCCCTTCTCTGCTGTAACCTGAGCCCAGAGCTATAAGTGAGCAGGGAGAGACTCAGGCAGGAAGTGAGCTAATATGGCAGCTGCTATCCTAAATAAACAAATAGAGTGTCTAGAGCTTTTTACTCTACAGAATAAATATAGCATTATAGCTTGCACTATTGCAGCTAATCTATTGGCAATAAAATGCCTCCATAGCTTTCCTTCTCCTTTAAGGAAGAGTTGGGGTTGTAAAGAGCACAATTTGAATATCCAAACCAGGGCTGGGCAACTTGTGCTTTTTAAATTTAACACCCTTACAGGGTCTGTATTACATTACATTTTTTTATAGTTATAATTACGGATGCATCAAATCCTGGATTCAGTTAGGGATTTGTCCAAATCTAAGCCTTTTATAGAAGGATTCGGTTGAATCCAAGAGCCTGGCTGAGCCAAATCTGAACCCTATAGAACAGTGAAAATATACACGGGGAGGAACATTTATCAAGGGTCGAATTTCCATTCATGTGAGTTTTTTTAAACTTCCATAAATTTGGAATTCGACTAGCCGAAATGTATTAATAAAATAGAATTTTGTAAACTCAAACGAACTTAAACAATCCGAAAACTTGAATCAAATTCGAATTATAAGAACTCGATTCGAATTTAAAAAACTCAATTCGAGTTTTCTCTGAAAAAAATTTGAATGCCAGGAAGGCTGCAAACATCACCAAATTGATCGCTGGACCTCTGTCATTGACTTATACAGTAATTCAGCATGTTTTAGGTGGTGAATAGTCGAATTTGAGTTCTTAAAGGGCCAGAGTATGTCAATCTCACGATTTCGAATTCAAATTTAAACTCGAACGAGTTTGGATAATTCACAATTCGAATTAGAGAGTTTAGACCAAAAAAAATAAAAAAATTTGACCGTTAAAAAATCTGCCCTTTAACAGTAAAGATCTGTGTCTCCAAAGATGCCCCAGTAGCTCCCCATCTTCTTTTCTGCCGATTCACTGCACATGCTCTGTGCTGCTTGTCACTTTCTGAGCTTAGGGACCCACTCACAATATACAGTACACATAGAATAGAAATGTCACAATATAAGGCTGATTAGTAATTAACACAGATAATTACTACATGGCAGCACAGAAACCAGTGCAATTAGTATCAGAATATAATAATCAGCCCTGTAGCATCAGCAGGGGTGCTTCGCCAATGAGGCGAGTTGAGGCTGTCGCCTCAGGCGGCAGCGCCCCACTAGGTACCAGGGGCAGCAAAAATGCTGCTCCTGGTACTTTAAGAGCGAATTTCCGGGGGAGGGGGAGCAGCAGCAACTGCTGCTGCCTCAGGCGGCGGAGGGGCCAGGATCGCCCCTGAGCATCAGCTTATATTACAGACCAACCTCATTTTCTGCTGGATAATTAGTGACGAGCCCTAAGTTTAGCTTCTCAACAGCTGCTCAGAGCCCACTGAGCATGTGAGTGTCACAGACACTTTCCAAGATGGTGACCCCCTGTGACAAGTTTGAAGTCCTGGATCATTGCTGCTATTGACAAGCTGAAACTTTAGCCTGGTGCAATAAATGCAGTATATAAAATATGACATTCATTTTTAGGTAGGGATGCACCAAATCCAGGATTCGTTCCGGGATTCTGCCAGGGTTCGGCCTTTTTTAGCAGGATTCGGATTTGGCCGAACCGAATATGTATCCTAATTTGCATATGCAAATTAGGGGTGGGGAGGAAAATTGCGTGACTTTTTGTCACAAAACAAGGAAGAAAAAAACATTTTCACCTTCCCACCCCTAATTTGCATATGCAAATAAAAAAATGCTATCTGCTGATTGGTTGCTATGTGTTACTAGACAAGTAGAAAACTTAAGACGATTTATTATTTTACCCCCTTGCAAATTAGGATTCAGATTCGGTTTGGTATTTGCCTGAATCTTTCACGAAGGAATTCAGCATTCGGCCAAATTCAAAATAGTGGATTTGGTGCATCCCTATTTTTAGCGTTTACTTCTCCTTTAAAACTGAATGGATGCCCAAGAATTTGGGTTCATGGTAATGAATAGGGTTGCACCGAATCCAGGATTCAGCCAGGATTTGACCTTTTTGTCAGCAGGATTCGGATTCGGCCAAATCCTTGTGCCTGGCCGAACTGAATCTGAATCCTAATTTGCATATGTAAATTAGGGGCGATAAGGGAAACCACGCGACTTTTTGTCACAAAACAAGGAAGAAAAAAAATGTTTTCCTTTCCCTCCCGTATTTTGATATAACATCCCGACATGTGTTCTGTATATTGTATATTGGGGCTGCCTTTTGTGTCTCTAGTTCTAGTTCAAACAGTGATGCCTGTTAACTATTTGTTACCCAAATTTGATAATAATAAATATCGATTCCTATTACAATGACTTGGCAGGCGTCTGTGTGTTTGTTTGTTCTAAGCTCCCCTCCAAAAAGCAAAAAGGTTTGGTGAAGCAAGGTTAATGAAGATATATGTTTACACAAAAACACCGTTAATGCAGAATAAATCATTGCTTTCCTGGCATGGAATTATGACCTGAATTAATGACTGCATTGCCCAGAATCTGTCTAAATTAACATTTAGTTAAAAAAAAAAAATCACTAATGAGTTAATGAGGTTCTTGATTTCACCACAGTATCTGGGAGTTCCCAATTAAATCGGTCTCTCAAATAAACAAGTGCATTAACGTGGACTTTTATGTTTGCGGCACTGTCTGGAATTGCATAGGAACGGGCGATTTCTACATATTTCACTTGCTCGTCTATACGCCATTTTTACAGTTTAAAAACACTTTTCAGCTACGTGTATTGTTGAACAGCAACAGCCAATCACTCTCAAGTCGTTTTATGGGCAGCAGACCATTAAAGCATACAGTATACTGCAGCACCTGCTCTATTCTTTCAAAAGATTTACTAATTTGCCAAGAAAAGAATCTATCCGTGAAATAAATGATCATTTGCAAAAGTTTCCATTTTCTTTACAATAAATATTTCTATTTTATAAGGCATTTTCTAATTAATGCTAGACAGTGTTCGGGCTCTTACAGACGAGCGTTTCTAGCTGCGCTCCCCTGCTTTCCAGTTTCATGTGTTCAGTCGCAGGGGAGCGCAGGAGTAGACGCACTGAATTCTTTTCAATGGGGCTGTACTCACACAGACGCATGTAAGCGCCGAACGCAGGTTGGGGTGCAGCATGTTGCATTTTACCTGCGTTCGGCGCTAAAATGCGTCTGTGTGAGTACAGCCCCATTGAAAAGAATTCAGTGCGTCTACTCCTGCGCTCCCCTGCGGCCGAATGCATAAAACCGGAACGCAGGGAAAACGCTCGTCTGTAAGAGCTCTTACAGTGTTATATGCAGCTGTGTCCTTTGCAGCACCCATGCCAGTTCCTCTAGTAATTAATATGTGTGTAGTAGTGATGGCCGAATTTGTCCCGTTTCGCAACTTTCCTGCGAAATTCGTGAAATGGGTGAAAAATTTGCGGGGAAATTCGCAGCAAATTCGCACCTGACGAATAAATTCGGCCATCACTGGTGTGTAGGTTTAAATGCCCACAATTTAAACAATGGGTTTCACAACAGGATTTCAGAGCGGAGTGGTCTCATTTTACAGCTTTCTGTCTGACCATTGTTACATCTATGGGCCTTTTTAAAGTGGTGGTTCACCTTTAAGTTAACTTTTAGTATGTTATAGAATGGCCGATTCTAAGCAATTTTTCATTTGGTCTTCATTTTTTCTTTGTTTTAGTTTTTTTAATTATTTGCCTTCTGTTTCCAGCTTTCAAATGGGGGTTACTGACCCCCATCTAGAAAATGAATGCTCTGTAAGGCCCTCACCTATTCATATTCCAGACTCTTAAGTAAATGCATGGTTGCTAGGGTAATCCCTAGCAACCAGATATAAAAAATGAAAACCAATTGCAAATTACTTTAGAATATTACTCTCTACATCATACTAAAAGTAGAGCAATTAAAGAAATTAAATATAGAATTTGTTTCATAACAACTTGCCTTTAGTGTCCATACAGTTAAGGAACCAGTAATGCAGAATGCTCAGGATCTGGGGTTTTCCAGATCTTTTCATAATTTAGATATTCCTTAAAGTCTACTAGAAAATCACATAAACATTAAATAAAGCCAATAGGCTGGTTTTGCTTCCAATAAGGATTAATTATATCTTAGTTGGGATCAAGTACAAGCTACTGTTTTATTAATAGAGAAAAAGGAAGTCACGTTTAAAATTTGTATAAAATGGAGTCTATGGGATATGGGAAATGGAGTCTATGGGATAATTTGAATCTTTCTGGATAATGGGTTTTTTGGATAACAGATCACATACCTGTATACAGGTATATAGTCATTAAACTGTAGTGGTATAGGGTCTTAAACACTGCCACTTCCATTGCTGTGAAAGGATTATCTACTTTGAGGAGAATGTCGAATCAAGCCAACATTCCAGTGGAATAAACACTGTATCAGAATGGCTGGCTGCGCTGTTTGCAGTCGCTGAATAACTATTTGCATAATGGTGCAGAAACAGGATTTAATAGAAAACACTGAAAAAACAAAAACCTCAGTATATGGAACAGACAATAAGAAGTCCAAGTTGAGTCAGGGTCTGGGCAAGCAGCAAAAACACAGGCCTTGAGACGGGCTGAAGGTCAGGGCAGTCAAAAAACAAGCAGAGTTAATTGTCAGGCCAAAGGTCAAAAAATGGGAGTTAAAATATGGAGAAGGTTGGGCAGGAACAGACTTATGGGACAGGATCAAGGACTTTAGGATACAGCGACAGGAATATGAACAAGAACTAGAGGCTTAGTCACATCAGAAAGGCTAATGATCCAGGTGGTGACAGGCTTAAATAGCCATTTATTTAGACTTATTATTACCTGCTGCTGAATTGAGGTCATGGGCCAGTGATGGGAATACAAACAGGAGAAATTCTCATAACCTGCCAGGCCCCAACCACACCACCTCCTGTGGCTCAACCTGGAGAAACCAGGTTCCCCGTTCTAAATCATGGAGTTCCTAACAGTGTACTTATTGATTAATATAGACAAACTGCAGCACATTTACCTATTAGAATAAAAATGACTAGTTTGCCCTCCTCAGCACGAAGGTCAGGTTGTAAGACTCTACTGGGGCTCAAACAATCCTGGTTATCAGCTACTCTCCTAATCACTTGGCCAAGGAGAGTAGCCAACAAGTGCCTTCCACCTATTTCCCTGGTTTTGTTACATCACCCAAGCTGCCATATTGGTTGGGTGAGGTCAGCCAATCAGGGCTGACTCTGCCCTATAAAAGCCCAGACCTCATTACTTCCGGTGTCTGAACATTGGCCTATGCATCTGAGCACTGTGGCACGTCCCTAGCTTTGGCTCTTGTTCTCACCCCAGTCCTGTTCTTGTTCCTATCCTTGCTCCTATTTTAGCTCTAAATCAGTCCTGTTCCACTCACCACTTATTTGCCCACACCATCCCTTATCTTTTAAGCCTCTTCCTGATTCTTTGCCCACTTTGTCCCTATCCTGCCAGACCCTAAATCTTTGACCTTGCCATCCCGATCTTGTTCTTAAAATTCAGTCACCTTTTCTACCTCCTCCTCTCCATAGAAATCCCTTACACAGTTATGTTGATAGAATTAATAAATCTTGAGGAAGGGCCTCCAAGTAGTAAGATGATTACTCACCACATAAGTGAAGAGACCCAGGTGCACCGCCCTGAGCCCTCAGCACGGGGAGCAGACAAACCCAAAAAGCAGGCACTCAAATAAAGGCAATCTTTCACCAGGCAGTTGAATCAGAGTAAAACAGTTTATTGCGTCCACAGCCTTACGCGTTTTGTGTAGCTTAATGACATTGCCATTTTTTCCTATGGCCTGTGGAACCCAATGCTGGTTTTGGGGGTGATCATCAACACTGGGCCTTAACAAAAACTGAGCCTAATTCTATAGCTAAAAAATGGTCTGTTAGGCCGCCATTTGTTTGATTGTAAAAGTCAACTTCAGAAATGTATCTACTCCAGGAACGGCAAACAGATGGTGCGAACGGAACATTTTCACAGCAAATTCTACAATTTAATTTGAATTATATCAACATCATAAATGAGTATGTGCACAAGTCTGCGGGATATAATCAAGAAAACAAGTCTCTCCTGCTCGACACCCAGAAGTGGGAAGCAAATTAACTCAATACAATTGAAACACAATAATTTATATTTAAAATTTTTTTGTATTCCGACATGTTCTGTTTATTTTCACAGTCCCATGAAATGTCATTTAGAAAAGCAATTTTCTGACTATGATAAGTCAATATTGGTATTGATAAAATAATATTATTATCTCCGTGACAACTTTTCTTAATTCGGCAAATAGTTCTTTCATGGTAAGAGCGTTCCCCGTTTCTGTTGCAAATACAAGTGATGGGAAAGATAAAGCGAGTGAGATGCCAGTATATCCGCCGATACAATGAAAGGGGGGAAATGGACGATTTTCAAATGAGGTGCATATCTAATACGAGTAAAGTAGGAGAATGTAATGATTTCCCCCCAAACTATAATTACAATAACTTAAAAATATGGAAATTTTCCTTAGCAAAAGCATCTAGTAGAAAAGTACTTTTCACAGCCTCTTAAAATGTGTTAAAATTTAGATAAAGTTGTGAATCCATTTGGTTTATTGGAAACTTGCATTGTTGTTTTCTGTTCACTTTCCATATCTGTGCTAGTCTGCTGGACTGGTAAAATACCGACCAGGTGGCAACCTAATGTCAAGTCTTTCCTTTAGGACAGTGTTGCTCTATTATTTACTTGTAGCGGGCTTCTCTTGTGTACTTCTACCTTAATTGCATGGCCTCAGATCATGTGACTTTTAGACGCTACTAGCTGTAACTTTTCTATAGGCTTTTGTTTTTTCCGCCATCGCAGAAATAGCCATGTGTGCCATTACCCTTAGCTGTATTTCCAGAAATCCAGGCCAGTCATGGTCACCATTGCCTCAAACAATTCTATTTAAGCTAGGTACATCTCCTACTTTATTAAAAAAAAGAGGTTTTATGGTCTTTAGAGGACCCAAATTAGCTCAAGAAGACCCTCTAATGTATGTTCTGTGGGAGGGAAGTGTAATTCCATTGGCCCAGGGAAAGTGTGCCCAGTTCCTGCCCATATTTTTTATACTGGGGGCACATGGCTCTTCTTTGGTATCCACAGTTGACCAGGGGTGGATATACTTGAGACCTTGGGAGCAGAAAGCCTGAGTATCAAGTTGAGCCCTACGGTAATTCAGACCATAGAGAAGTCGGGGCTATGAGGACCTTATTCACAAGAACCAAGTAGTTATAGCCTAGATCCTATCAAAGTACATCCCACACAGGCATTAGAGTAGAGACTCCAGTGTGGTAGGGCTAAGGCTAGTGTATATTCACTTGGAGCACCATTGGATATTGAATATGCTGGTGCTGACTCATGTGGTGAGATTAAACATTAATGTGCTGTCTGGTTTGTCAGGAGCGTTAGCAGAGATCCATTACGGATCGCTCCTGTCCACATCCAAGATGGTCACGCTCGGACGCCATTGCGTCAAGTCGGACGCCTGACAACAGCCTGCCAGGAACGGCACAATTTGAAAATAAAAGGACTTCCAAGTCACTGGTTCAATGCCCGATTATAGGATTTGCTTATTGTATTCCTGGGTGTTCCTAAATCTATTATAACTTGACCTGGACTTTTGACCGTGCCTGAACCTTTGACCTTGCTCCTATTCTGACTGCCTATTGAACTATTGCCTAAATTCTGACTCCTGATCCCTTTTGGTTACCGCAAACTTGGATTTTATCCTGAAGCTTCCTCCTTGGTCCGGACTTCTCAGCTAGGAGTCGCCAGGCCTCTTGACACTGGTGTACTGCAGAATATATTCTCTCATCCATATTGGTACAAAGGAAATCACTCATTGCTGTTCAATAAACTCCAATTTCATGGTTAAAGGATAAGTAAGCATTTTATTTTAATAAAATGCCTCTTTGAGGTCTTCATAGGCGGAGAAAGAGAAGGAGGGCTCAGAGGGCCTAGTTTCAAATTAGACAAGGAAGTAGCTAAAAGATCTCCAGTTCAGCTGATTATATCACAGAAACAAAATGAAAATAAACGGAGGGAGAAAGGTATATTATTCTGAGGGCTGTTTAGTGTAATTATAGACAGAGAAAAAAATAAAGTATTATATATTCTTTAAAGGAAACTTGCCCCCAGACATAAAAAGCTCTATAATAAAAGCCCTTTTCAAATTAAATACGAAATACAAATATTTTTTTAATAAAACACCCATACCTGTTATAGACTTGTTTAAATGTCTCAGCTGTCAGTTAAATATTACCTACCACTTCCTCTATGTCTTAGGCATCGAGGTGGGACAGACAATTAATTTCACTTTCTATTCTGTACTTTCTAGATGTCACTACCTCCTCATCATCTAAATGTGTAGCCAGTGCATGGGCATGGGCATCAGGTACCCCATTCTGGCACATAAAAAAGATTTTGGTGTGATGTAAAACATAATTAAAGCAGAACGAAAGCTTAACTAAAGAAGTAGCTGGAAATATTGTACATTATGTTTTGGGCTTCTGTACCAGCCCAAGGCAACCACAGCCCTTTAGCAGTAAAGATCGGTGTCTCCAAAGATGCCCCAGTAGCTCCCCATCTTCTTTTCTGCCGATTCACTGAGCTTAGGGACCCACTTACTGAGCTTAGGGACCCACTCACAATATACAGTACACATAGAATAGAAATGTCACAATATAAGGCTGATTAGTAATTAATACAGATAATTACTACATGGCAGCACAGAAACCAGTGCAATTAGCATCAAAATTGAATTAGCAACCCTATAGCATCAGTTTATATTACAGACCAACCCCATATTCTGCTTGATGATTTGTGATGACCCCTAAGCTTAGCTTCTCAACAGCTGCTCAGAGCCCACTGAGCATGTGAGTGTCACAGACACTTTCCAAGATGGTGACCCCCTGTGACAAGTTTGAAGTCCTGGATCATTGCTGCTATTGACAAGCTGCAACTTTAGGCTGGTGCAATAAGTTCAATATATAAAATATGGCATTTTTAGTCATATTCATGTTTAGGGTTTAGTTCGCCTCTAATAACAATGTCAACAAAATGGCACCTGCCGGCTTGCTGCGACTGTAGCTTCCAAGACTCAAAGAAACAAGATTTAAATCATTTTTATAATGTAGGTGAAGTTTTTGTTGCTCGACATCATAACTTCATAAATTAGAATTTGGAATTATTTCTTAAGGTGACAGATCCCTTTAAGAACCTCTGCTGTTAATTAGGGATGAGTGAAATATTTTGCAGCATTTCAGTGAAAAAAAAACCGCCCAAAAAAAGTTGTGAGGTTTGAAAAATGTCCCACTGAAAATGACCATTGACGTCAATTTTTTTTGTCATTTTGTGAAACTACCCATCACTACTGAGAATCAGTAGAATCAGCAGAATAGAAATTGTAGAGTTTCTTTGGCCAAATCTTCTGTCTACCTATAACATGTTTCTCCTTCCTATAACTACACTCTACTGCAGGGATCCCCAACCTTTTGTACCTGTGAGCAACATCGAGATGTTAAAGGAGTTGGGGAGCAACACAAGCATGAAAAATGTTCTTGGGGTGCTAAATAAGTGCTGTGATT
Source organism: Xenopus laevis (assembly GCF_017654675.1). NCBI lineage: Eukaryota > Metazoa > Chordata > Amphibia > Anura > Pipidae > Xenopus > Xenopus laevis. The sequence goes on from NC_054381.1 coordinate 142,989,579, forward strand.
GGCCATTTGGTAGCCCCTATGTGGATTGTCAACCTACATTGAGACTCTGTTGGGCAGTACATTATTCAACCAAAACTTGCCTCCAAGCCTGGAATTCAAAAATAAGCACCTGCTTTGGGGATACTGGGAGCAACATCCAAGGGGTTGGAGAGCAACATGTTACTCATGAGCTACTGGTTGGGGATCACTGCTCTACTGGGATCCATAATGTGGGTGCCAAGGGAAATCAACGTTGTGTATAAATTGCCACTAATGATAACGTTAAAGATTGAACATTTGGCACGGTGGTATCTGTATTATTATAGCTACAACACCAGCACAATATAAGGAATGCCCCAATATACTTTATTATTTATTTATTCATAGCTGTACATTTCGACACATCTTTGGACTACTACATTGGTAATTAGTTGCCCGTGCCATCCAGCTCTGTGTTTAACCTCAGACTGAAAACAAAACAATTAAACCTTACCTTTTCTCAAGGAAACAAACCAATTTATTCACCTGTTCGTTTGGGCACTTCATTTAGAAGTAGACTGATACACAATGTTTTACATAAAATATGTTATCACAGATGATTCATTAATTCCAGGCTTTCTGCGTGAATGGAATCTCATGAATTAGAAGGAGACAACTTAAATTTTCTAGATGAAATGAAAATGAATATTACATGGGTGACAGATCTACTTTTGTGGAAAATATTAATTCAGAAATTATTCAGTGCCGTATTTTAGTTTTATTGAACATGGAAATAATGTTGGGGTTTTTTTTCGCTGTTGGGATTTAAGCAGTTTAGTTTACATCTTTTAGAAGTCATGTCCAATATTAGAGGAATGGTGCAGATCATACACTTAATTACACACATATATTTTGGAAAATGCAGACACTGGTAGAATATACAGACTCCAGATAATATCCAAGTTGGAATTAAATTGAGGACCTCATCACTGCAGTTCATAGCAACCATAACATCTAATTTATGTTGGCTATTACAATGGTACAAATATATCACCCAGTCTCTAACATGTGCCGTTTATTAACTTTTACCATTGATATTGTAGGTAGGAGAGAGCATGGTCTCTACTTTCCTTCCTAAATGTTTGTGAGCTCTGCAGCTTCTGGTCTGGCTCCAGGAGTTTCTCCATGTGTGAACCAATGGGCATTACTGTTTCTAAACCCTCTAGCAACAGTTGATGGCAAGGGAAGGAATTTGAGAACCTGGAGCAATGGTGAGAGAGCCCACCAGCATCTTGGAAAAGCATTGCCTAAGTGAAATATGCCAAGTGGGAAGAGGAAGAACTTGAAAACTTGATAGAATGATGATAGAACCCACCAGCATCTTGGCAAAGAAGTTCCTGACTGAAGGATGCCACATAGGAAGGATAGGAATGTGAGAACCTGGAGGGATGGTAAGAGAGTCCACCAGCATCTTGGGAAAGAAGTTTCTGATTGAATGTCAGGGGGAAGATTTTGAGAACCTTGTGGAATGATCGGAAAGACCTCCAGCATCTTAGGAAAGTTTGTGTTTGAAAGATGCCTAGGAGGAAGGTGAGGTAGGTCTTAGGTTATAAACTATCCACAAATAGTAGCTGCTGAGGACCAGAACTTGAGAACCTGGAGGGATGGTAAGAGAGTCCATGAACATCCTGGATAAAACTGATTAGAGGATGCCAATGAGCAAATGCAGGAATTTGGACACCTGGTGGAATTGTGGGAGAAGCCTCCAGCATCTTAGGAAAGTAGTTTTTTATTGCAGGATGCCCAATGATACAATTCAGTTAGCTTGTGGTTTCAACCAGGTGGGTGCAAAGAACATAAAGAACATAAAACAAACTGCAGTCCTCTTGCTGTTATTTCACTAAAATTCATAGCTCCACCAACAGAATTAAAACCAAATTGGGCTTTTTGGCTTTAAGGAGCCCTGCGCCTCTCTCTGCTTTTGCACATCACTTAATTCCACTTTTATTGTTTTTCTTTTGTCCTTATACTTTCACTTTCATTATAAATAAATAAATAAATAAATATATTTATAATAAATTGATCTTCCTCTTCTGTTTGCTTTCATACAGACATGTGCACGGGCAGTAGAGTGAAAAAGCGACTTTTCACGCCACGTGTAACCATACAAAGAGAGGAGTAGGGAGAGGATCCGTCCATAGTGCTTTAGTGCTTGCTGGGAACTACACCAGCCTGGTACAGTTTTCTGCTAACTGGAACATCGGCCCAGAGTATCATTTAAGTGGTTACAATCACTGGGGGGGGGGACCTAACATTTGTCACTAATTAATCCTTTCCTTCTTCTTTAAAACCTTCTAAATGCTTGCAGGGAATCCCACTTGGTTAAGTGCCATCAGGGCAGCCATCAGGGGGGGACAGGGGGGAGAATTGTAGGGGGCCCGAGGGTAAGGGGGGCCCTGCCACTCCACACTTACTTGATTATCCGGGCCCCCCAACTTTCTGAGAGCTGCTGACTTTGGGAAGGCATGGACGTTTAAGGGGCCCTGGCCACCAATTTTCTCATAATGTGGGTGGGGCCTGGCCAACAATTTTTCTTTTCTCATGTGGGGTCCTAGCCACCAATATTTTTTAATTTTTAATGGTGGGGCCTTAGCCACAAATGTTTTTTTATGGGGGGGCCCGACCACCAATATCTTTTTATTAACATGTGGAAACCCTAGCCACCAATATATTTTTGTTTTTTTACTGTGTGGGGGTGGGGAGGGCGGACCTGTAGTGGGGCTTGTGGTGGGTGCAGCCCAGGGGGCCCAGGAAATTTTGTTTCCTGAGTGCCATGCAAGCATGTTGTAAGGGTGTTATCAAGCAGTGCTAGGGTCCTAGGTTAAATTCCTCCAAATCCTGGCCACAAGCTTCCTTTTTGTCACCCATAGCCCTCCTACGATGTTATAATCCCCTTACAAGATGCTTGTGTGGCACAAGATCTGATGATCTAGGTGTAATTTTTTGGGGAAAATGGATTTGCCAAATATAAGTTGCACCCAATGCCTACTACTAATGCCTATGTGTGTGTGGGGGGTAATCGGGATGATGTGGACTGGGTTTAAAATGAAGCAGAAAGGGTTTGACGAGCAGATGGCCACATGGCATCACCGCACATGAAATACCTCCATGAAATGTATAAAATATAATGTTTTTTAAGAGTTATTAAAAAATTAAACAGAAATAATGCTCTCAGGGATCTGCAAATATCTTGCGTTTCGCTACGCCAAAAAATGAGTGAATTTCCAGCAAAATTCGCGAAACTGCGAAAAATTTGCAAAAAAAAATCATGAAAATCTAAATTGACGCCGACGTCCAATTTTGGATGCTCGTCCGAAAAAAGTCGCTCACGTCAATTTTTACGATGGCGTTAAAGTCAATGGACGCTTCCAAAATTTTTTGACGCAGGTCAAATTTGCAAATTCGCTGCGAATTAGTGACAGGTGAATTTATTCACCCATCACTATGCACTATTTAGTCATTGTATAAATTGAGAAGAACCCATGTAATACTATGTAATTTTTTTTTTTACTGTAGTTTTATTTGGTCTTCCATACAGCCTGCATGTTATGCTAATTCTGTCCCTTGAAGACTGAATAATGAGAAGCGGGCATCCTCGTTAGGTTACAGAGGCATTATCCCATGTGAAATGGGAGTTGCATTTTGACTATACAATCGGAGTAAAGCCGTCAGTGCCCCGGCTACATATGCAGCCCAGCAGATACTGAACACACCTTGGTTTTCCGAGATATCACAGAAAAAAACCCGTATGCAGCAAACCTGATACTTCTGGCTGTATTCAACATTATATGGAGGGAAATGTAGTACCGGTGCTACTGATCCCATTTGATATGAAGAGCGTTTGCTACATTGCCTGGATCAAGTACAATACATGTTGTCAGGGCCATTATAGGAATTGGCTTGGGCAAATAGTACAGTAATATAATGTGGCTGTTAGAGAGGATAGACAGCTGATTACTCTTTCCTAATCCCATCACAAGTAAGCAATGTGCCATTGTAAGTGAGAGTTGAAGATGTCAGGATTGGCTCATTACAGCAAAGTGCTGGGATATATCTACAATAGCTAAACTCAAAAGCATTCATGGCCGTCAGATTTTGTATCCTGCCGACCCATGCCGGAGCGTTGTACAACCTAGAAAATAAAAACCATACATGTTAGGTTGCTCAGCTTCCAAGTGCTGCCGTGAAAATGATTAAACGAGCGCTCTGTGTTTCCATATGAGAGCCATGATGTTTGAATAAATATAGGGGCTGATTCACTAAATTCGAGTGAAGGATTCGAAGTAAAAAAACTTCGAATTTCGAAGGTTTTTTTGGGCTACTTCGACCATCGAATGGGCTACTTCGACCTTCGACTACGACTACGACTACAACTTCGAATTGAAGGATTCGAACTAAAAATTGTTCGACTATTCGACCATTCGATAGTCGAAGTACTGTCTCTTTTAAAAAAACTTCGACCCCCTAGTTCGGCAGATAAAAGCTACCGAAGTCAATGTTAGCCTATTGGGGAAGGTCCCCATAGGCTTTCCTAAGTTTTTTTGATCGAAGGATATTCCTTCGATCGTTGGATTAAAATCCTTCGAATCGTTCGCTTCGAAGGATTTAATCGTTCGATCGAAGGAATAATCCTTCGATCGTTCGATTGAATTTTCTGCGCTAAATCCTTCGACTTCGATATTCGAAGTCGAAGGATTTCAATTCCTAGTCGAATATCGAGGGTTAATTAACCCTCGATATTTGACCCATAGTGAATCAGCCCCATAATATACAATCATTTATTTCATTGATATTTTCATTATTATATATGCATAATAACTTTCAAGAAAAAGGGAATTCTATTTATAAGAAGGGCTTCAATAGAAGAGTAATGCACGGAGGACGCTAGCATATCGGCAAATACTATAAATATATATATATATATATATGAGAGGGAACTGCCATATTGCTTTCCTGATCATATCCATTCCATCTCAGTTTACACAATCATGACAATTCTTTAATAAATAATATGATCAATAAAGAAAATGAAAGGAATATTTCTACAGATATGGGACCTGTTATCCAGAATGTCCGGGACCTGGGGTTTTTCGGATAATGGATCTTTCCGTAATCTGATCTTCATTCCTTAAGGGGCAGATTTATCAAAGGGGGGGAATTTTTGAATTAAAAAAATTCGAATTTCAAGCTATTTTTGTGTACCTCGACTAGGGAATAGTCCAAATTTGATTCAAATTTGAAATTTATCATGTACTGTCTCTTTAAAATTTTAACTTCAACCACCTGCCGCATTGCTGTTTTAGCCTATGGGGGACCTCCTATAACCTATTTGTAGTCAATCTAAGTTTTTTTGGGGAAAAACTTTCGAATCGAATTTGATCGAATGCACTATTAATTCGATTTGTACGATTCAAATTCGGGCGAATGCGTACCTATTCGTCCAAAAAAAACCTACAACTTAATTTCCTTTGGTCTTTTTGAATTCGAATTTTGACGTTTTTCAAATTCGAAATTCGTCCCTTGATAAATATGCCCCTAAGTCTACTAGAAAATTTTGTAAACATTAAACCCAATATCCTGGTTTTGCTTCCAATAAGGATTAATTATATCTTAGTTGGGATCAAGTACAAGAGACTGTTTTATTAAGACAGAGAAAAAGGAAATAATTTTTCAAAATTTGGATCATTTTGATAAAAATTTGTAATGGGAGACAGCCTTTCCATAATACGAAGCTTTTTACGGGTTTACGGATAACAGATCCCATACCAGTATAAACAAAATTGTGAGGCTGATTTATAGACTTTCGAATTCAAGGTTTACATTTTTAAACTGGATGGCCTTTTTTTAACTAAAAAATAAAATAGTTTGAATATTGAAAATACACCTCAAATTGACTACTTTTAAAGCTCCCCATGTTTTAGCTCTAAAATTCTTTTATTTGAATTATCAAATTTTAATTAAAAGGAAATTGAAATTGTAGGGCTCATTTATAAACACTGGGCAAGTTTGCACATGGGCGGTAACTCATGGCAGCCAGTCAGTCACTGGCTTTTTTCGGGTAGCGGTGCTTCCCTTTTTGAATAACGTGACATGCTTGTGGATGTTTGCACAAAAGTCATATTAAAGTTTTTGTGTAATAAAATTTATGCCACTTTATGTGGGGATAGTTAGCCAAATAGGGTAACTTTTATTTGTTTGAGCCCTTGTGCTTAGAAATTTACTACACTTAGGGGCCTATTTACTAACAATTGAATTTTGATTTTTTTTTTCTCACTAATTTATAAAAATTTGTGGTTTTCCTATTTTTTTTTTCAAAAAGCTCTAAAAATTCGAGATTTATTAAGGGGGTTATTTATTAAAGTTTGTTTGAGTTTGTGAGGTTTTTGCTACCTCGAATAAACTCACAATTTACTTAAGGTTGAATATCGAGGGTTAATTAACCCTCGATATTCGGCTGTCGAAGCTAAATCCTTCGTCTTCGAATATTGAAGTCGAAGGATTTAGCGCTATTCGTTCGTTCGAACGATTAAATCCTTCAAATCGTTTGATTCGAAGGATTTTAATCCATTGATCGAACGATTTTTGTTTGACCAAAAAAAGATAGCTAAGCCTATGGGGACCTTACCCATAGGCTAACGTTGACTTCGGTAGCTTTTAGCTGGCGAACTAGGGGGTCGAAGTTTTTTTTTTAAAGAGACAGTACTTCGACTATCTAATGGTCGAATAGTCGAACGATTTTTAGTTAGAATCGTTTGTTTCGAAGTCGAAGTAGTAGTCGAAGTAGCCCATTCGATGGTCGAAGTAGCCAAAAAAACCATTCGAAATTCGAAGTTTTTTTTCCTCTATTCCTTCACTCGAGCTAAGTAAATGGGCCCCTCAATGTAAAAAACTTGATTGAATGCCATTAGGGAAAAAAACTTGAATACCTCAAATATATCGATTTTATAGGTCAAAAAAACCTTGAATTTACTGTGTTTTTAAGTGGAAACCAACGTGAAAGACCTTGAAAATCATGCAGGCAAAAAACATTTTCAAATGGTTAAGGAACCACTGCCATTGACTTGTACATGAATTGGACAGGTTTTAGGGCAGAGCATTTTCGGATTTTGGCTTTTAGTAGCTTTGGACATAATGAATATTGAAAAATTTGAGGTTTTTTTCAAAAAAAATTCGAGTTTTTTAGTGAAACTACCCTTGAAAAACTAGAATTTTTAGAGAAAACATAACTAATAAACAACACAGCTTCAATAAATAAGCCCCTAAGTGTAAAAACCATGAAAACTTCTAATACAAAAGCCAGGTAATAGTTGTCGAGATCCTATAGAAGTCAATGGGAGCTGCGCCAATCCTATTGGACCATTTAAACTCACAAACACTAAGGGGGTTATTTATCAAGGTCCGAATTTATCTGAGTATTTCTAAGTTAGAAATCCGAGCAACTCCGATTGTCCGAATGGACCTTATTTATGAAGAAAAAAGCCAGGAAAAAAATAGGGTCAGACAAATTTTGGAACTTACCCTGAAAACTCCAAATTATTCGTGGTTTTACGCATAAAACTCAGAAAATCTTAGTTTTCTGAGATTTTTGCGCAGAAACCACAAAATCATCGGATATTGGTACGGACATCAGCGCAGACCCTGTTACCTTCCCTATTGACTTATACAGCACCTCGAGAGTTTTTAGATGCTGGGGTTTCAGATTCTGATTTTTTAGACCATCGGACTTTAATAAATCACGAAAAAAAATTTTTTTTCCTCTGAAAACCACAAATTATTCAAGGTTCGGATATTCGGACATTGATAATTAACCCCTTCAGAGTTTGTGAGTTTGATCGTGGTTTCAAAAACCTCTAAAACCACTCAAATCTGTGCTTTGAAAAATAGGCCTCCACGTTGCCCTAATAATGACTAAGGCAGTATCATTGGTCTAGTATGCTCTAGTATCAGAAAAATATGCTTTAATTCATTTGTTGAATATGGTATGAAAAACTGAAATATGTCTTGTTTTGCAAATTGACTTACATTCATGCCCCTGTTCCAAATGTGAAGCTGAAGCAATAGTACATTACATTCACCTTTGCATATTTGAAACCATGTGGGGCTCATGGGGAAAAATGGCTTCCCCATTGCCCCATAGTCCATAGAACCACCACGGGCTGCAGATTTTAGTAACATATCCGCTAAGTGCCTGAGCCCATCACACTATAAGGGGCATATTTATTAAGGCTCAAATTGAAAATTGTAATTCGGAATTAGAATTGTCGAATTTTTATATGGACAAAACTGTCAAATTCAATTAGGGAGTTATTCTAATTCGATTCAAGTTTTTCAAAAAATTCTAATTTGATTTTCGAGATTATAATACTCAAATTCGACTATTCGCCACCTAAAACCTGCCGAATTGCTGACGTCGATGGGAGACATCCAGGGATCAATTTGGAGTTGTTTGCAGCCTTCCTAACATTCAAGTTTATTTTCGCAGAAAACCGAGGAACTGGGTTTTTCGAAAATTCGATTTGAATTTGAGTTTTGGGGTCGATCCTATTCATCTGAGTTTAAGAAAATTACATTTTTATAATAAATTTCGATTGGTTTGAATTTCAAGTTCATGGGAGTTTATGGGAGTTTCAAAAACGCATATGAATTTGACCCTTGATAAATGTGCCTCTAAAGGGCATATTTATCAAGTGTTGAATTTCGAAATTCAAAAAGACCAACTGAAATTAAGTTGAAGTTTTTTTGGCCAAATAGGTCAGTCTTTGCTTTAATAGGTCCGTATTCGGCCGAATTCTAATCGTACGAATTAAAGTAATAGCGCATTTGATCGAATTCGAATCAAAGTTTTTCCCAAAAAAACTTTGATTTTTTAAAGACCACCAATTTTCTCCAAAAAGGTTCTAGGAGGTCCCCCATAGGCTAAATTAGCAATTCAGATCTGTTTTATAGTTCTGAATTATCCCTTTTCCTTTCCCTTCTCTTTCAGTTAAGCCGTGCCACCATTCTGCAAAATAAATCGGCAGCTTCTTTCTAAGCAAAGTGATTGACTTGTTATCCGATGTACTGCATTTTTCTGCAGCAATTGACCCTTTCTGGCTGGGCAAGTGAATTTGAAAAGCATTTTTCTATGTCTTCGAGCTTGAAAAAATTTACAGGTGATGAGAGAAGCTTTCATTTGACGGCAAAAGAAGCCAATCTACTGCTTGGAGAAAATTGAAACAAGAAAGAGTAATTAAAAACAAGTTTTCTTCGATATATAAAAATCCTTATGTCTCGCTATCAGATACTGTAAGCTAGATGTCAAATGTTTCTCATTGAAGTTGATGCTGAAGTAATTACTGATACGATTCTATAAGAAGCAGATCTTGATAACATTTCAGTACAACATAATAATTAGTAATTAAAAACAACACCGCAGGGCAAGCTATTATTGGCAAATGAAAATGCACCGTCACTGCAACTTATTAAGCTAAATGTATGTTTTAATTAGGAGAGATCATTTACTGCATGTATTTTTGTTTACCCGCATTCCAATTATTTTTGTAAGTGTATGTGTGTCATATATATCATGTATAAAAAATAGATTTTGTAAACTCGTGTTATTTTGTGACATATTAACTTTTGTGGTCACAAAAATGCATAGCACCGTCAAAAAATGTATTTTGTGAACATAGAATTTTTTATATTTTTTATATTCTACACAAAATGCATTATATTGTTGCAAAAAATATTGTCCATGCAAAAGGAATTCCGTTTCATGCTTTACAATATGTTTATACAAAATTAATTCTGTGTTTACAAAATACATTTTATCATTTTATTGTTTTTAGCAAACAAAAATAATTCTATTTCACCAGCAAGATATGCAAGATACTAATTTAAGAATTGGTTATAACATCCTTTTGCTACCCCTGGTATAGATGTTAATATTGTGAAGTTGAGCTTTAATACCTATATTTGGTTTGAACAGTAGTGATGGGCGAATTTAGGGCGTTTCGCTTTGCCGAAAAATTCATGAATTTCCTGCAAAATTCGCAAAACGGTGAAAAAGTCACGAAACAACGCCGGCGTCTTGTTTTTGATGCTGGTGTCCATTTTTTATGCCAGTGTCCGTTTTTTGACGCTGGGGCAAATTCGATGGTGAATTTTCACGGCAGTTTTGCGAATTTATTCGCCGTCTGCGAATCACGGGAATTCGCCGCAAATCCATGCCTGGCGAATAAATTCGCCCATCACTATTGAACAGAATATCTGCCTGGCAATTAAACAGCTCTAAAAAAAACAGCTCTAAAAAAATTAGGGATCCACGAATCCTTCGTGAAAGATTCGGCTGAATACCGAACCAAATCCAAACCGAAGGGGAAAGCATTTTTTACTTCCTGTAATCTTAGCGATGTAACACTACTCTATGAGACCTATTCACGGAAGATGATGATTCGATTTGGCTTTCCTTCTCCTTTAAAGGGATCCTGTCATCAGAAAATATGTTTTTTTCAAAATGCATCAGTTAATAGTGCTACTCCAGCAGACTTCTGCACTGAAATCCATTTCTCAAAAGAGCAAACAGATTTTTTTATATTCAATTTTGAAATCTGACATGGGGCTAGACATTTTGTCAATTTCCCAGCTGCCCCAGGTCATGTGACTTGTGCCTGCACTTTAGGAGAGAAATGCTTTCTGGCAGGCTGCTGTTTTTCCTTCTCAATGTAACTGAATGTGTCTCAGTGGGACATGGGTTTTTACTATTGAGTGTTGTTCTTATATCTACCAGGCAGCTGTTATCTTGTGTTAGGGAGCTGCTATCTGGTTACCTTCCCATTGCTCTTTTGTTTGGCTGCTGGGTGGGGGGAAGGGAGGGGGGTGATATCACTCCAACTTGCAGTACAGCAGTAAAGAGTGATTGAAGTTTATCAGAGCACAAGTCACATGACTTGGGGCAGCTGGGAAATTGACAATATGTCTAGCCCATGTCAGATTTCAAAATTGAATATAAAAAAATCTGTTTGTTCTTTTGAGAAATGGATTTCAGTGCAGATTAGCTGATTCATTTTGAAAAAATGACAGTATCCCTTTAAGCATTAATTAAACCCAATAGGATTGCTTTGCCTCCAATAAGGATTAATTATATCTTAGTTGGGATCAAGTACAAGGTTTTATTATTACAGAGAAAAATAATATACTTTGTAAAAATTTGAATTATTTGGATAATGGGTTTTCAGGTAATGACTCCCATAACTGTACTGTAAAACAAAGCATTTTTACATGAATGAAAGCCATTTATTAGGCTGTATGGAGTTTTTAATGATATAAGTTGATATGTTCAGTTATAACTTACAGTGAAATGCGCTGTTACATAACACAGACCAAATGAATATTTCCTAGTAGCCAGTAGAGATAGACATGGCGCGGATCCAACATCATCACAGTGAAGAGGACACAGATGATTAGATAGGGCCTACCGCTGTTAGAGTATAGACAATGGCCACTATTTTATTCAGTCCTCCGGAGATTCGCTGCTGAGCCACCTGCATCCACATGACATCACGGATATAAAGGGCAGAGTTTAATCATCTGATGGGTGCTGTTTATCAAATATCAGGTATCACCTGTGATTATATGCATCATTGCAAGAGATAAAATTCATCTGTCATCTGCCGAGCTACTTCAGTTATTTGCCTTTCTTTATTTATAAGAGACACCTGAGATTTAACTCGCACAATGTGCTTTGAAGTACCTAACATGACCATTAATGAGAATATTTATAGTGTACTGTATACCGTTAACTGTGCATCATGTGATATAATTTAGGGTAGTGATCCCCAACCAGTAGCTCGTGAGCAACATGTTGCTCTCCAACCCCTTGGATGTTGCTCTCAGGGTCTTCAAAGTAGCTGCTAATTTTTTAATTCAAGGCTTGAAAGCAAGTTTTAATTGCATAAAAACTAAGTATAGTGCCAAGTAGAGCCTCTTGTAGGCTACCAATACACATAGAGGCTACCACATAGCCAATCACAGCCCGTATTTGGCACCCAAGGGACTTTTTCATGCTTGTGTTGCTCACCAACTCTTTTTACATTTGAATGTGACTCACAGGTAAAAAAGGTTGGGGACCTCTGTTGTAGGTTATGCCTACCATACAGTGCTGCTCCATGTATGGCGCTAGATGAGAGCCTTGTCTTGGGTGCCACTTTACCAGGGGTGAAAAAATGTCCCTGGAAAATGTAAGAACCAGGTTTCTGGTCTTTCACAAGACTTTCAATGTGGTGCCCAAGTGCAGTTGGAGAGGTAAGTGGCACTAGGTCAACCATCTCAAGTGGCATTTGGACCGGAAATTTTGTCGCTGCCGAGCTTTATCCAAAGATTAGAGATACAAGAATTTGAAATGGGGAAGGTGGTTAGGAAGCTTGAAAGGATTGGTTGGATCATGGTTTGAGGCAACAAGCTTAAATACTACACCTGGGCCCAAGGGCATCTGAAATGTATCTTAAAGAAGAAGTAAATCCGTAAGGAGAAAACCCTCACAATTGTACTTTGTTTACTACTCTCATAGTGTAAATAACTCTCTAAACTGTAACTTGAACCCAAAAAGTCTGAAAACCTTTGTGCTGAAACCATGTTGACCCTTGCTTGTGGCACAATAAACACATTTGCCTTTTGAGTTCTGTCTCTAGTTTTAGCTTTAAATATAACATTTAATATCCCACACCTAAATCAAGTCCTTGATTTTGTCTAATATTTTATTCATATGAGACTATTTTATTCTCCTTTTCTGACTATGGCTGCTACTTGTAACAGCAACTGCCATGAGTTTCCTAGAACCTAGGATTAGAGGCCCATTTATTAAAGGTTGAGTTTTAGTGGTACAGGTATGGGACTTGTTATACAGAATGCTCAGGACCCGGGGCTTTCCTGATAACAGATCTTTCTGTAATTTGGATCTTCATACCTTCTAGTCTACTAAAAAATAATGTAAACATTAAATTAACCCAATAAGCTGTTTTTGCTTCCAATAAGTATCGATTATATCTTAGTTTGGATCAAGTATTGATACAAAGAAACATACAGAGGACATCAATTTTTTAAATTTAGATTTTTTGGATTAAATGAAGTCTATGGGAGGTGGCCTCTCCGTAATTCGGGTCTTTTTGGAAAACGGGTTTCCGGATAACAAATCCCATACCTGTATTAGAGATTTTTAAAAACCATGATTAAACTCTATATTTCTAAAACCACGAATGAATATAAAAAGCATGAATGGAAAAAAAAGTTGTAACATCTGGAAAAAATACAAATATCTCTAAAAATTTTCATTTTTCCAACAATTACTTGCAATAAAAATCCAAAAACCTCTAAAAGTGCAGTGTCAGACTCCAGTGTCCCCTCTCCCGATTGGTTTCGAGAAAATTTTTTCCACTGTATAGAGCACTGGTAAGGCCCCATCTAGAATATGCCGTACAGTTTTGGTCTCCATCACTCAAACAGGACATTATTGTATTAGAGAGGTTACAGAGAAGGGCAACTAAGCTGGTAAAAGGTATGGAAAATCTTAGCTATGAGGAAAGACTGGCCAAATTGGGGATGTTCACGCTGGAGAAGAGGCGCTTAAGGGCTGATATGATAACTATGTATAAATATATAAGGGGATCATATAATAATCTCTCTAATGATTTATTTACCAGTAGGTCTTTCCAGCTGACACAAGGTCACCCATTTCGATTAGAAGAAAAGAGGTTCCGGCTAAATATTGGGAAGGGGTTTGTTACAGTGAGAGCTGTGAAGATGTGGCATTCTCTCCCTGAATCAGTGGTACAGGCTGATACATTAGATAGCTTTAAGAAGGGGTTGGATGGTGTTTAGCAAGTGAGGGAATACAGGGTTATGGAAGATAGCTCATAGTACAAGTTGATCCAGGGTCTGGTCCGATTGCCATTTTGGAGTCAGGAAGGAATTTTTCCCCCTCTGAGGCAAATTGGAGAGGCTTCAGATGTTTTTTTTTTTTACCTTCATCTGGATCAACTGGCCGTTAGGCAGGTTAAAAAAATTACTAAAAGGTTGAACTTGATGGACGTGTGTCTTTTTTCAACCTTACTTACCATGTTACTATGTTACTATGATACTTAATAAATGTTGATATTTTAGAGTTTCAGAGAAATTTAAAAAAAACATTTTTTGAGAAAAAAATACAAATTGTGAAAAAGGAGAAATCTGAATTTTATTAAACTGGCCCATTAGTGGTCACAAACATGCCAGAGCGCTAATTATCATAGCATAGCTAGGATGCCCATAGGGCTTCTGGTTTTAGGAAAGTTATTTGGGGTATTTATCTTTGTCACAAGAAGGTGAAATGACTTTCTATAAACTGTTATAATCTAATGTACAGATTTGTGAAATATCTTTGCATTCATATTTTATAATTGTGAAATGGCTACAACTTGCTATGCCAGGAAATGCGCCAAGACTAGTAAATGGATTACAGAACCTTGGGAATTTATTTCACATGTTCCTCCCATTGTTGACTTGATGTGGAGCATTCCAAAAACGTTCATTAATTGTCCAGCAAATTGCTGTCCATTGGGATTTATTGCATCAGTAATATGTAGATAAGGGGTCAGCCACCTTGCAAAGTGAACACTGCATATTTTAGGGCATTTTGTGTGCATAAATCAAATGATATATGTGCAAAGAGCCACCACGCTAATGGAATGCAAATTGTCACCGAACATCTGCAATATCATCTAAAATGTTCTGACTGGTGCAAAACTATGTTGACAAAAAGCAGAGGACCTAGGCTGTTTTTTGACATTGTGCTGTGGTTGGAATTCATACTAAGAGGCAATTAGAGATTAAATATAGTGATGGGCGAATTTGCGCCGTTTCGCTTCGCCGGAAAATTTGCGAATTTCGCAAAAAATTCACGAAACTGCGAAAAATTTGCGAAACGCCGCCGGCGCCCGTTTTTTGACGCCGGTGCCCGTTTTTTTGACGCCAGCGTCCGTTTTTTGACGCCGGCGCCCGTTTTTTACGCTGGTGTCCTTTTTTTCTGACGCGGGGAAAAAAATTTTGACGCCGGCGAATTTTTTCGGGCAAATTTTCGCGGGCGTTTTGCGAATTTATTCGCTGGCGGCGAATTGCGCAAATTCGCTGCGAATTCGCGCCTTGCGAATAAATTCGCCCATCACTAATTAAATATAATTTTTTTCACTCTGATATGTATAGACACGTTTAGTGTTGTATGATTAATCTTCTGTAGTTTATCAGTAAACAGAGAGTATGGCGGCACAATGGGTAGTACTGCTGTCTTATGGGACTGGGGGTTCCTAGATCCAGTTCCATGCAGAGAACTGTCTGCAAACTCCAGACCAAATGACTATAGTGTGCGATAGGGACCTTACATTGTAAGCTCCACTGGGGCAGGGACTGATGTATAGTCTTAATAGACTTGATAGAGCAGGGATCCTCAACCTTTTTTACCCGTAAGCCACATTCAAATGAAATGGAGAGCAACACAAGCATGATGAAGTTCCTGGGGGTGCCTATTATGGTCTGCAATTGACTATTGGTAGCCCCTATGTGGACTGACAATCTACAGAAGCCGCTGTTTGGCAGTTAACCTGGTTTTATGTAACCAAAATGTGCCTTCAAGCTTGGAATTCAAAAATAAGCACCTGCGTTGAGGCCACTGGAAGCAACATGCAAAGGGTTGGAGAGCAACACTGGTTGAGGATCACTAACATAGAGCAACAAGCTCTAATGATTCCGAAGTGTTGAGTGATGATCATAAATCTCTAACCTTGGCCTTGACTATCCTTCCTAGAATGACTATAAAATGGTTACTTTTAGCATCAAATCCAAGAGAGAGTTAGGGGATCTTACAAGCTTCTGAGGGTACTGTATCTCAGAGAGAATAGACCAGGTCAGGATTGTAGCAGTAAACTAAGTTTCTTCCAAACGAGAAAAGTGGCACCCCCTCCAAGTGTCACATCTGGAGTAACAGAAAAAGCTTGATGTACAGTAATATGCTGAAATAAGGGACCCTGGAGATGCTTTTAGACTCCCTCACATGTAGGTCTAGGAGATCATTGTTCCTATCTGGGTATTGTTAGATAATTTGTTCTTGATTTTAGATACAGTCAGTTAGCATTGCATACAAGAAGGTCTTGCTAGGGAGTTGTGCTGCATTCACCTTTATAATTTGATTTATACCATGAATTATTATTTCCTGAATGATTAGCCCTGTTCATTCATGCAGAAGCCACTGGAATTGAAGGCGCTGCGCCATGGCTGATTAGATTTGAGTCCCTGCAAATTGACGGCACGTTTCAAATAAAACATAATGCACCATTTTTAACATAAATGAAATAAAGAACAAAGTGTTTGTTTCCACTGCAAGTTGCATTCATATTTAGATTTAGCTTCTGATGGACTGCGCCGGTTAGCTTTTTTAATGGAAAAGCAACTCAGGTATGATGTTCAAAATGGCCATTGGGAATGAAAACCATCAGCTATTGGTCTAGTAAAAATAAAATAATATGGGTTATTGTGGGTTAATTTGGTAGGGTAAACTCTTACTTTCCACCATTGAACAGGACAGGTACTGAATGTTATAACTGGGGGGGTTATTTTCCCTTCCCCCAATCCATGATGTTGAATAAACTTACACAGTGAGTACTGACCCGCAAATGCTTATCTTGAGGCCAGATTGATGATAATCTACTACAGGTATAGTTTTAGGCTATGCACATATACACCTGTGCTTTTTAATGTATTAAATGTTTTTTACTGGATTGAATAATGTCCTGGATAATAGCAGTTTGAGGAGCTCTGCATGAATGCAGGCACACTGAATCCCAGTAATGTAACTATCAGGTGCAGGGTCCAGTTGCAGGGCATCCCCTTACCCTCCTCCGGAAACTATTATGATGGTAGATTTGAGCAATTTTGAGTACTTTTGAGCCCGAGGGGGTGAGAGCCCCAGTGCAAATGCACCCTCAGTAGTTCCACCACTGCTTAACCCTCTACAGTCCTGCTTGAGAGTGAGACACAAACAAAGGGAGTAGGGGTGAGTCTGAATTGCTTTATTAAATTACTTGCATAAAGCCACATCCCAAATTGTTACTGGTAATGAACAGTTTTTCTTGTAACCCAACCACCTGCAGGACTGGCACCCATATGGACCAGGCAACCTTTGTGGGTGGGCAGGGACTGGCCTTAGTAGAGCCCAATCAGTTTGTATGGGTCCCCATAATATTTGAAGGTAACGCTAAATATTAATTATTATTGCTAACAAGTAATTATAAAGTGCCAGCAGTAATGTAAAATAGAACAAACATACTTTCCAACTGTGCAGGACCTGCATCAGTGATCCCCAACCAGAGGCTTGAGATCAATGTGTTTCCTCACTGACCCCATGGATGTTGCTCTCAAAACAGGTGATTATTTTTTAATTCCTAGGTTAGAGGCAAGCTTTAAATGCCTGAACACCTGGTGTACTGCCAAACACAGCTCCCCTGACAATTCACATAAGGGCTATCAAATGGCCAATCAGAGCCCTTATTATTGGCACACCCAGGAACCTTTTTCATGCCTGTGTTGCTCCCCAACTCTTTTTCCATTTTAATTTGGCTCAAGGGTAAAAAATGGGAACCCCCGGGCCTGCAGGAAGGGTGACCAAGGCAAGCTCCCACCACATGCATCGCAAACGCCCACCAAATCGCCCCCCACGCAACTCAAACGCAACGAATCCCCCTGCAGCTAGACAGTAGTGCAACAATGAGCGTATAGATTGGCTGTATCTCCTAGTGCATATTCCTTGTGAGCAGAAGATGCAACATGATGGTGTCAAGGTGCATTGAGGGTAAAACACAGGACCCATTGTGTATTTACTAAAATGCCCCATGTCTGTGCCAATAATCAAACTAACATTGTAACATTGTGTGTGTGTTTTGAAATAATCAGGTTAAATTTCTGGTTCCAGTTTATTTGCTGCTCTCCCTTGAATACGCCGTCTTTTAAACACAATTTAATTATCGTTTGTTTCCCTGGGGATTCTGCTGCCATATGTATTAATTTGGTATACGCCTTAAGGAGCGCATATTTCAATTATGACATATTTCCTCCAGGAAACAATAATATTTAAGTGATTTACTCCTGTATCTCATTATAAGATACACAACGGCGGCCAGGAATGTTTTCACACCTTGCTAGAGACTTCACAGCAAATGCACATACGTTAGGGCCATTTCTCCATAGCGGAACCAAAATGGTGTTTATTCACTTTTATCCTCGTGCGTAGCCCACTTTACTTATTATATCTTTAGAAGAAAAAAAAGCTGAGAGCTCCTGAAACATTTCCATTATTATCTCTTCAAAAGTTCATTTTTGGACAAGTATCTTTTGGATAGGGATTAACTTAATCAGAGATTTTGAATCTCCTTTACTTTAATTTTTAATCTCTTTAAAAAAAAAAAAAGTGTTTCTGAATCTTAAAAAGGCCTAAACCTAAAGTCACAAAGCAGTGCCTTAAAGGAAGAAAAAAATTCACGTTTTTTTTTTAAAGCAGACGCCAGCTGTAAGAGAGATAGTGCAGGCGGCAGATTTGTGACAGAGTAGAGCATGAATCCCATCAGTTGATGAGTGAAAATCCCTGGTTTCTAATTAATCGAGGTACACAGGCCAGGGGATGAAGAGGATCAGGGAAATGAAATCAGGAAAAAGATACCATCAGTCATTTCTGTGGCCCATTGTCATACTTCAGAATCTGCTGTAATGAATCACTCAGGCATTCCAGAGATACATTCAAATGGTGAAGAAAATGCATTGTCCAGTGAAGAGCGCTTGATAAAAATCTTCCATCCCTCCCTCTTTGTCAGAAGCCTATGATCAGAAAAGGAAATCCAGACAGCACAACAGGTGTACTTTTACAAGCCTGGTGAAATCTGCAAATGAAGTGAAATTTAAAAAGAATGTTTTGATGTGCAAAAATTTACCTGCATTAAAAAAAAAATCCTAGTGTTCAGTGAAGTCTGTTCACATGGACATTGTGGTTTTTTTTCTGTATATTTTGCTGTGGCCTCAAGTCGTGTTTTCCATAACTTGCCCTTTTTTCTTAGTTATAAGGATAATTATATATTTTAAAGTAGTGATCCACAACTAGTGGCTCGTAAGTAACATTTTGCTCTCTGGCTAAGGCCAAAGGGTGATAGGGTAGAGATTTATGATCATCGCTCAACACATTGGAATCATTTGAGTTTGTTGCTCAATGTTAGTGATCCCCAACAATGATCCCCAACCAGTGGAGTAATATGTTACTCTCCAACCCCATGGATGTTACTCCCAGTGGCCTCAAAGCAGGTGCTTATTTTTCAATTCCAGGCTTGGAGGCAAGTTTTGGTTGTATAAAAACCAGGTGTACTGCCAAACAGAGTCTCCTGTAGGCTGCTAGTCCATTAAGGTACTGAACCACATCCCGATGTAGAACGTGTTGGGGAGTCACTAACTGCTTTTCTGTAGGGATGCACCAAATCCACTATTTTGGATTCGGCGAATACTTCGTGAAAGATTCGGCTGAACACCAAACCAAATCCGAATCCTAATTTGCATATGCAAATTAGGGATGGGAAAACAAATGTACTTCCTTGTTTTGTGATAAAAAGTCACGCGATTTCCCTCCCTGACCCTAATTTGCATATGCAAATTAGGATTCAGATTAGGTTCGGCCAGGCAGAAGAATTCAGCCGAATCCGAATCCTGCAGAAAAAAGGCTGAATCCTGGGTGCATCTCACTGTTTTGTTATCCCTAGGTGGACTACCAGCCTGCAGCAGCCCAAGCTTGGCACTACCCTTGTAATGCGGGGCTTACAATACTTGCATCCAGGCCAAGAATTATAAAATGAGTACCTCCTGAAAAGCCAACATTAAAGGGGTTGGTGATCAAGACGAGGAGGCTCCAAGATGAGGCATAAAATATATGGACAGGTTTTAACAGATTTACAAACTGAGAGGGAGAGTGGACTTAATATTACAGTCTTCTCCCACTTAATTGTCAAGGATGCAATGAGTGCAAGATCTTGCACCTTGAGTAGTGTTGATATAAGAAGATAATCAGAGAACACTTCAGTCTAAGATAATATAAAGCAACAATTCCAAGAGGCTGTGCCTTTTGGGTAAAATGGGAGTTGTTTGAGTCTGTGGCACAATGTTAGTTGTAGGGCAGAGTTCTATGGAGGATACGGACTACTCTTGGGAAAGTCCACCAGATATGGGCCATAGTGCCTGGGGTGGGACAGCCTCGGAAACAGTAATCGTTAGGAGCGTTATGGATCTTAACTGGCCTAACAGGAGTCAAGTACCACCTGAAGAAAACTTTATAGCCTGCTTCGGAGAGTATGGTGTTCAGGGAGCTGTGTTTAAGGTTGTCCCAAGCTTTGGACCACTCCTCATCTGTTAAGGACACCTCTAAATCCTTGTGCCATACTTCGATATAACTCAAGTCAGTGAGGTTGGTTGGGGAAACCATATTCCGGTAGAGCAATGAAATAGCTTTGGGGATAATAGAATTGTTAGTACACCATCTCTCGAAGTAAGTTTGGGTAAGGGCATCAGGAGTGTAAAGCGTCCAGGCCTGCCTAATCCAATGCAGGAGTTGGGCCGCCCTAAATAGTTACTCGTTTGGGAGGGAAAAGGGAATCATTTTTAAAAATCTGGGGAGACAGCCTTTCCGTAATTTGGAACTTTCTGAATAATGGGTTTCCGGATAACGGATCCCATACCTGTACATACATTTTTGTTCTATGATGTCTTCCATTAAGTTCAAGGTATGTGGGAAAAGTTGAAAATTACATTAGATTGAATAAACTTGGACGTCAAACCTCTGCTGCCCTGAGATAGATACTAATATCACATAAAAATGATTATGTATTTCATCCACCGGGCCACCTTTTCTGACCCAGAGTAATTTGCTTTAGATGCTTAAAATATTTGGTAGCTTTATTGACACGGAGAGATAATTGTTTTCACATAATCAGACATTTCCTTTTCTGTATAATTACCATAATATGGGGTTTTTCTGTCTCTAATATCAATCGCTGAGACACATTCTAGTTGATAAAGTTAAAATGGCAACAATAATGAGAATTCGACTTCATGAAGAAGAAAAAAATATTTTAATCACAGTCAGATTACAAAGCCATTTCTGGTTATAGTTACAGAGAATTCCTTTATCTACCTCTTCCCATGAAAGATGCTCAGAAGTTCCCTGAACATATAAGACAATCTGGCTCTTTTTTTGTCTTTCTAAAGTTTCAGTCTGTATGAGAAAAAGACAAAACAATGGTAAGGATCAGGAACAAATATACAAGTGTTTTTATATTTTTATATATAATTATAATGTATATACCGGTAAATCATTTTATATATATATCAAACTTTTTCTAATTAAATGTAAAATAATAAACCTGTGCAAGTCAATGGTCATTTCTATTGTTTGTAGCCTTTGCCACATTTATCTTGGTGGGGGTTCCATAAGGTGGACTCAATCGGCCTTTTTTATTTTCTGTGCCCCTGATGATATTGTGATTAGTGATGGGTGAATTTCTCCTCTTCCGCTTCGCCTAAAAATTTGCTTTGTTCAAGTGAAATTCGCGAAACGAGGAAAAATTTGCGAAAAATTTGCGAAACTGGAAAATTGACGCCAATGTCAATTTTGGACCTGCGTCTGAAAAGTCGCTCACTTCAATTTTGACGGCGGCGTTAAAGTCAATGGGTGTCCAATAGTGTTGATGCGTGTCGATTTTGCTGTGAGCAACTTTTCGGACGCACGTCTAGGATTTTTTGATGCTGCCAAATTTTCCCGGGAGTTACGAAAATTTATTTAAATTTTGGGTTCAGAATGCCAAATCCTCAACAACATATTCAGACAAAACCCTGATCTAATTTTACAGTTAGTGAATGTAAACCTTGGGCTGATCAATGAGTCATTTTCTTTTATTTCCCACATCTAGAAGAAGAAAAATCCTGCCCTTGACCTTAAGAAGATTTCCCATTTCAAACCCTCCACATACACAAGACAATTAGAATACCAATCCATGATTTCATCATAACCTGTAAAGGCTTCTGTGGGTCCCACATCCAAACTGACCCCTCTCTAATCTAGAAGACTGACTTGCTGTACAAAGCTCTCAACAATGTCACACCACCATACATCACTGCTTTAATTACCAATTATGCCCCAGAGCTAACCCTCACTCAGCACACACTCTTCTTCTCTCCTCCTCAATCATTACAATTTCACACTCCAACATCCAGAACTTGTCCCATTCTCTGATAATTCCCTTCTCCATTGCATGATAGCCCTCCAATACCTCCAGGTCTTCAAATGTGCTCCTAAGGGCAGGACTACATGGCCAATTCAGCCTGCAATCCGACGCGCTGCGCAAAATCGCAGGCGTCACATCGGATGCGACGGAAACATGGTAAGTAATGGCAGTGTCGGATCGTGTCGCATTGTTGATGCGACACGACTATCGGATGCAGACACAGCGTGCAACGTCTGCAACCGACAGTCGTGGCGCGTCGCATCAATGCTGCTACACAATGCGACAATTGAATTACTTACCACTTACCTGCAATTTTGCGCAGCGCATCAGATCGCGGCTGAATCACCCATGTAGTCCTGCCCTTAAACTCACCTTTTATCCAAGACTATACTCAAAACCCTCAACAGCTTGCCCCATTTCCTAACCTCTTCTTCCTGCCCACACACTAATAGGACCTCTTCAACAGCACCGGTCGGCACCACCTTGTGTGTCATTTCTTCTCCTCTTGTAAGCAGGCTCCTCCCCTATTGTCTCTTAGAATGTCCAATGACTGTGATGCCACCTGCCATATTTTGTTTCTATATGGGCTTATTTTATCTACCCTCTTTTACTGGAAAGTAGTCATGGGCGATAAATGTGCAAAACTCCAGTAAAAATTCACTTGGTGTCGGAAAAATTTGGACGCCCATCTGAAAAGTCGCGTCAAAATTACCGCACGTCAACACTTTTTGGATGCCCATTGACTTTAATGACTTTTTTGGAGTCACAATTGACGCAAGCGTCAAAATTGATGATTGAGCGTCAAAATTGATGATTGAGCGTTAATATTTTTTGCCCTTTCACGAATTTTCTGGTGAAACGGGAGAAATTCATCCATCACTACTGGAAAGTCCAAACCATCTTCAGTTGTTTTAATACCTTGAAAATACACGTGCCGCCTTCATCTATGTACGTATTACATGCCACATGTTTATATAGAAACCACAGTATGCATCTGAACCGCTCACTAATTACTCATGTAGCATATCTGTTATATAAAACTGTGCCCATATTAAGATGAACTACAGCGACTAGCATGTCTTGTGCTATGAGGAAAGATTAAGTACAGAACATGACAGCCACCTGGCAGCTTTCACAGCATTTTAGCAGTGTATTTTTCATTTGTATGGTGTCACCTATCCCACCTCCTATAAAATCAACATATTTATCGTAGAAACTATAAAGGGCTAGCAACAACAGAAACTGACCTACTTTTCTATTTGCATTTATGTATATGGTATGGAAACTGTTATGCAGAATGTGTGGGACCTGGGGTTTTTCAGATAACGGATCTTTCCATAATTTGGATCTTCATACCTTAAGTGTACTCGAGAATCATGTAAACATTAAATAAACCCAATAGGCTGGTTTTGATTCCAATAAGGATTAATTATATCTTAGTTGGGATCAAGTACAAGCTATTGTTTTATTATTACAGAGAAAAAGGAAATCATTTTTGATTATTTGATTATAATGGAATCTTTCTGAAATTCGGAGCTTTCTGGATAACAGGTTTCCTGATAACGGATTCCAAACCTGTATAAGTAATACTGCTTGTATATACAGAATTTTACTGTTTTATAATATACTAATAATACAGCAAGAAGAAATACTGTGCTTTTCAGTCCAGATCCGCTCACCACAGCACATCTAGGCCAAAAACACTTTGCTTCCATGCATTACCCATTCAAGTCAACTAGAAATGCAGGAGGTGATCAGGTCATGGGGGCTGATAATTACTATGGGGCAGATTTATTAAGGGTCGAAGTGAATTCGAGGGAATTGTCGAAGTTAAAAAATTTGGATGCTTCGACCATCGAATAGGATACTACAACTTTGAATTTACTTCAAATTCGATTTGAAGTAAAATAGTTCTAATATTCGATAATGGAAGTACTGTCTCTTTAAAAAAACTCTGACTTCAATAGTTCACCAAATTAAACCTGCCGAAGTGCTATGTTAGCTTATGGGGACCTTCTAATGCATTTTTCTATGTTTTTTGTAGTCTAAGTAAAATCGTTTCATCGATCGCTGAAATCGTTCGAATCCTTCGATTCGAACGATTTAATCATTACATCGAACGATTTTACTTTGACAGCAAAACTGTCAAATTCGGTAAAAAAAAAAACTTCGGATTCAAAGTTGAAGTATAGCCATTTGGTCGAATTTCGAAGTATATTTCACTTCGAAATTCGACCTTTGATAAAGCTGCCCCTATGTGTTCTATTGGCTTTAAGAAGAAATTCCGCTTTGGCCAAAAACCAGTTCTTCACTTGAAATGACTGCTATATAAAATCAAATAAATCATTTTTTACATGTTTTTATGTAGTCAAATATTCAAATATGACAAATTAACCAGCTAACGCTGGGAGCACTTTGGTAGCTGCATAAAGAATTCCGAAGGTTCCATCCATAGACAGTTCTGAGGAACAGATGAGTCTAGAGGTATCATGTTGTTCACTGTGTATTTCCTAAAGTGAATTACAAATTATCTACTAAGGCCTAATGATGATTTTATTTTCTGTTTGCCTTTTGTCAAGACAATAAATTACTGTATATTTTTTACATCTGCAACTAAATGGTCTATGACAAGAGTTCAAAGCCACATAACCTTTTGGAAATTCAGGAATGGCAGGGCAATCAACACAATTCTACAGAAGAGAATCATTTATGTTTTTCTATGACTTCCAAGTATTATGACAATGCCCACCCATATGTCTACATCATAATAGACCAATATTTACTTTTTAAAAATGATTTGTCACTTTTTACTTTACTCTCTCACATGGCAGCTAGCCGATACCCAAATAAATGATCCATTTCCCCCCTCTTTAAGGCAAATTCATTACCCCTATTATTTAATGCATAATACGATCCGAATGCCTTCCTTGACAACAAAAATAGCTAAGAGCTATGAATAAAGAGTAAAATGTAGCCTTTTAGTATTCAAGACCCCGAAATATTTTGTAAACTATAAACTGAAAAGAAGGGACCACTTTACTCACATTCGTATTTCTATTTTTTCACAAATATATTTTTTTCTTCAAAAATTTGTGTTTTTTCATTTCTCTAAAACGTTAAAATTTGAGATTTATGAAGTGTAAAAATCACAGAAATGCTAATACAGGTATAGGATCCCTTATCCGGAAACCCGATATCCAGAAAGCTCCGGATTACGGAATGGCTGTCTCCTATTTTATCCAAATAATCCAAATTCTTAAAAATTATTTCCTTTTTCTCTGTAATAATAAAACAGTAGCTTGTACTTGATCCAAACTAAGATATAATTTATAATTATTGGAAGCAAAACCAGCCTATTGGGTTTATTTAATGTTTAAATGAATTTCTAGTAGACTTAAGGCATGAAGACCCAAATTACAAAAAGATCCGTTATCCGGAAAATTCCAGGTCCCGAGCATTCTGGATAACAGGTCCCATACCTGTACAAAACTTCAGCAAGTAAAAGCAGTGGAGGTCCTATAGAAGTCAATGGGAGCTACATTGATCCTATTGGACCTTTTTTCGGACTTTAAGGGGCAGATTTATCAAGGGTCGAAGTGAATTCGAGGGAATTTTCTAAGTAAAATACTTCGAATTTCCAAGTAGTTTTTTGGATACTTCGACCATCGAATAGGCTACTACGACTTCGAATTCATTTTCGAAGTAAAATACTTCGAATATTTGACCATTCGATAATCGAAGTACTGTCTCTTTAAAAAAACTTCGACTTCAATACTTTACCAAATGAAACCTGCAGAAGTGCTATGTTATCCTATGGGGACCTTCTAGAGCAGTTTTCTACTTTTTTGGAAGTCGAAGAAAAATAGTTGGATCGATCGCTGAAATCCTTCGAATCGAACGATTTTGTTTCAACCGCAAATTGCCAAATTCGATATTCAAATTTGAAGTAATTCAATTCGATGGTCGAATTTAGAAGTATTTTCAACTTTGAAATTTGACCCTTGATAAATCAGCCCCTAAAAGATTATATAATTTTATTCAATAATAATTGTCTGAAAAACTAAAATTTTTAAAGGTTTTTGCATTTTTGGAGTTTTTGCATTTTTGGAGTGTCTCATGCAGCATTTATTTCCCTTCGTACTTTTTATATTCGGATCTTTTAATAACTTTCATGGCTTTCGTGATTTTAGAGAAAACTATCGTGGTTTCAAAAAAGCTCTAATACAACTAAAAATTGACCTTTAATAAATGGGCCTCTAAGAGTACATCAGAAGTTACTTTGGAATCCAATGATCAGTATAAAATCACCTGGCTTCAACCTTGTGTGTTGATATATGATCATGGAACTCCTTGGTAACATCTAAGGGGGTTATTTATCAAATATCGAGTTGTTTTTTTCCTGAAAATTTCAAGTTTTCGAGGATAGTTTTCAGTAAAAACTCGAATTTTCGGGTAAAAAAAGCTCAAATTATTCAAGTTTTTGCAGATTTATTATACCCCGACCTAGGAAATAGCTAGAATTCAAAAATACACCATCTAAAACCTGTCAAGGTCATGTAGAAGTCAATGGCAGAGGTTCCTTGAACTATATGAAAATGTTCATGATGTTTGGGATTTTTTTTCAGTAGTCTGTGCTCGAAAACTCGATAAATTCGAGCAATTCAAGTTTTTTTTTTTCGCAGAAAACTCGATCAATTTGAGTATTCAGGTTTTTCAACCTGATTACACTGATTCCAGTTTTTTCCATTCCAGTTTTTTCATAAGTAAGGAAACGTGTGAGTTTATTTGAGGTGTAAAAAGGTATAAAAAAAACCTTACAAACTCAAACTTTGATAAATAACCCCCTTAGTGTCCTTATATTTTGCAATAATAACATCTAGGGGCAGATTTATCAAGGGTCGAATTTCGAGGGTTAATAAACCCTCAAAGTAAAATCCTTCGAATTCGAATATTGATCTTGAAGGATTTTAGCGCAAATGCTTCGATCGAACGATCAAATAAAAATCGTTCGATCGAACGATAAAATCGCTTGAATCGAACAATTTGAACAATTTTAATTGACCGATCGAAGGATTTTTATTCGATCAAAAAAAGCTTAGAAAAGTGCTGGGGAAGGTCCCCATAGGCTAACATTGCACCTCGGTAGGTTTAAAGTGGCAAAGTATGAAGTCTAAGTATTTTTTAAAGAGACAGTACTTAGACTATCGAATGGTCAAATAATCGATTTTTACTTTGAATCGTTCAAATCATTTGATCAATTTGATGGTCGAAGTACCAAAAAAAATACTTCGAAATTCGAATTTTTTTTCATTCGAATTCTTCACTCAAGCTTAGTAAATCTGCCCCATAATGTACTATATTGTTTTTAGGGAATTCAAGATGAAAGAGAAGTCCACCTTTAGTAGATGAGCATGAAAATCAAACATAAACACAGTAGCTCCCTATTAAATAAAGCCTTAAGGTACAAAGTTTATATCTAATTATAAATATCAGTGAAAATATTTTGTACAATGTAATGGGATTTTCGGTACCACACAAGTTTCTGCAGATGAGTATTTTCAAAAGAATGGAAAATGTGTCTTAAGTGTCATCTTGCAAATGTTTCAGGAATGTATTTACATAATTCTAAAAAATTATATTTTTATTTCTCTGTATTTTTCCCTGTGTTCAAGAGATTAACTAGTGCCTGGATTAAGAAATGTGTAAATAGATAGGGAGATTACTGCATATGTGTTTATAATTTGGATCTTATCGGTGTATGAGAGAGTAGGACATAGTAATTGGCATTAGCATGACAGATTTATGATTAACTGACTGGTGAATTTATGGCCTTTTTTTGCATGTTAGGCATTAAATTGGGATTCTCCCCCCTCCCAACTATCTAAAAATCCCTTATTAATGCTCCTAGCAAAACCAGAAATGAATGCAAAGGAGGCTTCACTGCTCGATTAACATATAATCCAGTTCTTCCATGCTCTACGAAGTGACACAGGGTTGGGAAGGAAATATACTGATACGTTGTCTTGTTTTCCTTTCCATCAAACTGACAGTGAAACAGAATGTGTAGCCCATTTGCATTAAGTTTGGTTTTGCCACCTTGTTTCCATATAGCAGCATCATTAATGTCTGTCCAGTAGATGGTCATGTTCTGTTGAAGGCTCATGGTACACGATACGGGTTGACCACAACTGTAGTCTGGGTGGAGAGGATCTGTAAAATCACAACTGTCCAACCAACCCTGCTGGTACTGTTATAAATGGAGTGCACCCTGGATGATGCCCAAATGCAAAATGACCTGAAGAGATTCCAGTGGAAGACAAACAGAAACAAGGTAGAAGTCAGGGGCATAAATACGTTGTATATTGAACATTTCTGAAATGTATCTTTGATAAATTGATTCCAAAGAAAGCTTGAGGGTGAGTTTGTCTTCTGCTGCATTTCATTATTTTTAAATTTCAAACTGCCTGTCACGATCGGCTCCCTAAATCCAGAACAGGTGCTAGGCTCCCTAGTCACGGCGCTTCGTCCGCCTGTAGCAGCTGCCTTTCACTTTTGGGAGGAGCCCTGTGCTAATCGGATGCCTCCAGGTCTTAATTAGAGAGGAGACAAGCAAGGATTTTGGACTGGCAAAGGGGCACGGTCGTTATCAAGGTTTTGGATGAAAGGTACAGTTCAAGGAATGGATGGAAAGTGTAGTCAGACAGACCGGGTTGGTGCGGGCAGAGTTCAAGCAAGGTCAGATAGCCAGGGTCGGTACAGGCAATGTTCAAGGATATTCAGACAGGTAAGGGTCAATACTGGTAGAATCGTCAGGCAGGCAGGAGTTAGGATTAGCAGAGTTCAGGAAAGTCAGGCAGGCAAGGGTCAATATTGTCAGAGTTCAGAATAATCAGACAGGCAGGGATCAAAACCAGGAATCAAACATGAATAAATCATACCCAGGATATTAGTAAGTAGACCTAACAACAGGCAACGAATTCATGCCAAAACGATGACATGATGACGCTCGCGACGAGGCAAAGCCCAGAAGTCGTATTGTGCGCACCATAAAGCAGCCGGCAATAGAGGGAAAAGATCAACACAGCGAACATCCCCGCCGGCCTTCTAGACCACCAGGGTGAGTCCTCACACTGACTTCTGCAGTGATCAGGTTTTATGTGCAATGTGACCACTTTCCATGGTGCCAGCAAAGAAGTGTCTCTCTTCTAATGAGCAGAAAGAAAGTCCTCCTCGATCTACCTTCACTACAGGCTTATCATAGCCATCAATATTCTTATACTCCACTGTAAATTGTCAAAATCTCGACAGGATATTTGCCAAATGTTGTTGTTTTTTCTCATGAGGTATAGGCATGTTCAATTATTGGTCATTTACCTAGATAACTCACAGAAGTGCACCCTTTAGAGAGAGTGCACCCCTCAGAGAGAGCATTTCTATCCAGGATCTGGCTGCGCTCTGCAGATAAAATAAAAGTTGTAGAGCTCAGTCATGGTGGATGCAAGGAAGCCCTATCTTTACTGCCTGTCATAGGGTGGAAAGTAAAGGGCCCTAATGCACCCAGAAGATCCCTAACTTGCATGTATGAATGATGCATGAAAGTGGTCCAAATAGATCCGTGCAGCTCCCATTGACTTCTAGAGGACCTTGACAATTTTACCTGGCAAAGTTTTATATTAGAATCTCTAATTAAATAAATCTCTAATTTATAGAGCTTTTTTTTTAAAAAAAAATTAGAAAACCACAATTTTTATTAGTAAATTACCCCCTTAAAGGTTTTCAGATTTTTTTTTACTAGTAATTGCCCAAAAACTAAATTTTATAGAGATTTTCAGGGTATTCTTATTTTTTATTTTTTTGAAGATCATTCACAGTTTTTTTTTTCGCTTGTGCTGCTTATATTCAGATTTTTTATATTTTATATATTTTTTTTAAATGACATGGTTTTCATGATTTTAGAGAAATAGAGTTTAATTATTGGGGTGGGACATTTGAGAGTGGATTTCCAGTACAGGAAGTACTAATCTATCATTTATGATCTTTTAGTTAAATATTTTAACGTTGCCCATATTGACAAAAGACTCTATAAACTACTGTATGTGAAGTTATTGAATCAGAGGAATTCATTTCTTTATACAGAAAGATTCAAACTATAAGGTTGACTGGGCAAGGAAATGGCCGAAGTGGTTCAGTGTTGATAAATGTAAGATTATGCACCTAGGCCCCAGTGACAAGCAAGTTACTTGTAAATCAAATTGAATACATTTAGGCAAATCTCAAATGGAAAAGGATTTAGGAAGAATGTTAGATAACAAGCCTGGTAACCAGCAAACGGCTGCTACATCGCTAATAAAATCGGAATATATAAGAAGGGCAATAGACTTTCTAGTTAAATCATTTTCTATATATAAATCATGGTAGTACCATCTTTGCATATGGCATACAGTCTGTTAGAAGAACACAAATTAAATGGGTAGTGTAACTTTTAGTATGTTATATAATTGTCATTGGTCACTGTCAGCATTCCTCTTCTGCCTCTGCCCTCTACTGCAAACCCTGTCAGCATCATCCATCATTTGAATACCCAAAATGAATTAGACAATTACTAGTGACCAAGTTACCTCTAACAACCCATCAGTTGAAAAAATAATGGACCCCACAGAAGAAAAAATATCAGACCCAACAGCAGAATGTCTCCACCACCCTTTTTATGCCCATGTTAAACCTCCACTAAAAGACCCCACTGTACATTAACTTTCAGCAAAACCAAATCATAAAGAACTCCATTAAAAAATAAAGGAACAAGAACTGAAGACCAAAGACAATGTTCCGTATCGATATTTTATACAAAGGAATTTGTTCCTCTTTTTATAGAATAATATAGCTATTAGTGATGAGCGAATTTATTCGCCAGGCATAGATTTGCGTTGAATTTCCACGTTTCGACGCCTGCGAACTGCAATGAAAATTCACCCACGAAAATTTGGGCCGACAAAAAAAATTGTTGCAAGTCAAAATTGTAGCGCATCAAAATTATGCGGATGCCCACTGACTTTAATGCATTTGGAGAAAATAGGCGCGCATATATAAATTGTCGCTTGCATCAAAATTGTTTCGCATCAGAATTATTTTGACTCCCATCGACTCTCTTTTGCATTTTTGAAATGTCAACTGCTCTTTTGGTCTTAACCGAAATACACGGGGCAATAAAGTCCTCAGCTTTTCTTTCTGAACACCGGTGTCTCTATGTATGGTTGTGCCTCTATCTGGTTTAAAACCCTAGTCTGTGCACTAGATAGCTGTGCATTTCTCAGTCGAGTATAGTGATTGTCAAACCGTTTCATCTCAAACCCTGTGCTGTTGATCTAGAATTACTTATTTGGAATTTGTTTGTGTCAGATTTTTTGCTGTCTTCTTACCTTGCTTTGTTAAAAACTTTAAAGATTGTCATCTGCCCTGACCTTTGCCCGTCTACTGTCTCTGTGTTCATTGCCTGTCCTGGTCTTCACCTGGCTTTGGATTTCCAGAGCAGCACTTCTACTTCTCTCCTACAGTCTTTTAACCTGTTGTACCTGTAGTGAACAACTTTACTATATCAGGACCAAGGAGGAAGCCACAGTACAGGCAGAATGAAATAAGCTCAAGGTCAAAAGCCAGGTAAAAGTCAGGGCAGGAAGAGATCAGTGTTGTTAAATCAAAGCAGGAAAGTCCAGAACCAGGAGATCAAGTCAAAATAGTAATTTAGAGGCACCAGGAATTTTACAGAGAAAGATCTATAATCAGTCATTGAACCCGTGAATTACTTTTTAATTTTCATTTTATACTTGTGTCTATGAAGATTCTCATTTATCCAGGTCATCGTATACAGTATCTGGTAGAATCAAATCAAAGGCAACTGGGGAAAAAAACTCTAAGGGGGTTATTTACTAAACCTCAATTTTTACTGATCAAGCTTTTGCCAAAAACTCAAATTTTTCGTGGGAAAAAAAACTCATTTTTTTTTAGATGTATTATACCTGATGCTCCAAAAAGCCTGAACCCGAAAATCCCCCTTCCCAGACCTCTCAAGGTCCTGTATAAGTCAATGGGAGAGGCAACTATCCCAATTTGAATTTATCATGGTCTGTGCTGGGTTTAGCCCAAAATACAACTTTTTCAGGGTTTTCAGGTAAAAACTCAAGCTCAAATCAAGCTTTTTTTGAGAAAAGCCCCAAAAAATTGCATGATTCAGGTTTATGCTTGATTTTTCAAGTTTTTATCTGATTGAATTAAGTTAATTTATTAATAAATGAGGCTAAATTGGGCATGGGAGTTTGGTCAAGCTTTTTTTATTGGGACAATTAGATAAATTTGGATTTTTAGTAAATAACCGCCTTAATGTCCAGTTGCCTTTGACTTCATTTTACTAGATACTCATTATATGCTTGTTAAACTAGTAGAAGTGAGTAGATGTTAACAAACCACTTTATGGAAAAAAATCTGAAACATTCAAGAGGTGCAAGCAGGTTTCACCTTAAAAAATAATGTGAAAAAGAAGAAAACATTCATTCTGATATTGTTTAGAAAGCCGAATTCCGTAAAATACCTTTTTTGATAGCGTGCAGCATGTTATTAAATTGATCCTGGTGTGTGTGTGAATATCATAGGGACCTTAGACTGTAAGCTCCCCTGGGGCAGGGACTGATTTATAAACTCTATAGAACACTGCAGAATATGGTGGCATGATATAAATAAAGGACTGTATGCTGTACAGTTTTGGTCTCCAGTGCTCAAACAGGACATTATTGAATTAGAGAGGGTACAGAGAAGGGCAACTAAGCTGGTGAAAGGTATGGAAAATCTTAGCTATGAGGAAAGACTGGCCAAATTGGGAATGTTCACGCTGGAGAAGAGGCGCTTAAGGGGTGATATGATAACTATGTATAAATATATAAGGGGATCATATAATAATCTCTCTAATGCTTTATTTACCAGTAGGTCTTTCCAGCTGACAAGAGGTCACCCATTCCGATTAGAAGAAAGGAGGTGCCGGCTAAATATTCGGAAGGGGTTTTTTACAGTGAGAGCTGAGAAGATGTGGAAATTTCTCCCTGAATCAGTCGTACAGGCTGATACATTAGATAGCTTTAAGAAGGGGTTGGATGGTGTTTAGCAAGTGAGGGAATTCAGGGTTATGGGAGATAGCTCATAGTACAAGTTGATCCAGGGACTAGTCCAATTGCCATTTTGGAGTCAGGAAGGAATTTTTTCCCCCTCTGAGGCAAATTGTAGAGGCTTCAAATGTTTTTTTTTTTTTTGCCTTCCTCTGGATCAACAAGCAGCAGGGCCATATTTATATTAAGGCACCCGAGGGCCTGTGCCTAGGGCGTCAGGTTTTGGGGGGCGGCCCTCAGGTGCCTATAAATTATTTTTTTGAAATTAAAAAAAAAATAGTCCACTTGCTTCACGTATTTCCATTGGAAATCCGGTGAAAGAGCTGTGGGGGGGAGGGGTAGGGGGCCGGCTGGTTTGCAGAAGGGGGCATATTTAGGTCCGATACCTAGGACCTACTGTAATACAGTCATGACTAGCAGTTAGACATGTTATATACAGACTTAAAAGGTTGAACTTGATGGACAGATGTCTTTTTCAACCTAACTTACTATGTTACTATTTTACTATGATAGTGAAAGAAAGGAGGATTGTTTTCCTCTTCCTGCCTGTACTGAAGACCTCGCAGAATATTATGGATCCTTTTAAATGTGACAAGAGTAGAAGTGCTGATGTGTATTGTGTCTCCATGTTCATTTGATCACTGTTACACTGTTCATAAACAAACTCACAGAATGGAAGCACTCTGACTTGATTCGACGTCCTTTGTCACTTCATGTAGAACAATTCTGCCGAGATGTACTACTCTCCTTGTTAAACTTCTCACTCTCCATGAAGTGCTGACTATACCTGACATCTTGTCTATTCAAGTTAGGAACTGAAGGATCTGTAATATTTTCCTTGTTAGAGCTGAGACTTTGATCAGAGCCGGCGGTGACGTCAGAAATAGTCCGTATTCTCTGATCCCTCTGAGCCATTTACATACTGGCATTTTACGACCTTTAATTTGTATTACAAAAGGTCTGGTGATAGCACGCTTTGTTGTGTGGAAAAGAACTTAAGGGCCTTGTTAGAGATGCTCTATAGATAGCAGAGCGCTATAGGTAGATCTTAATGGATGCGTCTTTTCTGCTTTGAGAATACTTTGAAAATGCTGGATTGCATGGGTAACATACTGCTTTGATTTAGACAAATGAAAAGAAATGCGTCTACAGTATAATAGTGCTTTGGGTGTCTACAAGAAAATTCTGTATCCAAAATAATTGTATTGTTATTTTCATTAAAAGGTTCATTACAATTGTCTGCTCTTGAAAGGAACACATGATTGTTATGATAATGTGGCATGTAATGTGCAAATTCACCAGAATCCTGGTCATATTCTCCCTATTTTTTGTTCCATATCAATCTTAGAATGGAGTGGCTTGATATCCAAAGAAACAAAAGAATCCGGAAGGCAGTGGTCTGATTAACAACTCTTTGCAACTGTTCAAGCACTGTATATTTTTATCTTCACTCCTTCTGTTATAAGATTACTTTCTCTTACAAGCATGGTGAGTTTGGCCCAGCAAATTTTTCTGTCTTCTTCCTTCTTTCTCTTATTTTTTATTTGCTTGTCTGGGGTATTTCCCCATGATCTCTTTTAAACCAGCCATTCCCCCTGTTGATTTTATCAGGGGATTTATTATTATGATGTACTTTAAAGGGATCTGGGTGTAGGATCAATATACTCTCTACAATAGGATACGAGAAGAGAGCTAATATCAAGCAAAATAAATGTGGGATTAAAACTCAACTCTACCTCTAATGTGTCAGCAGAAAATGGACAAACAGGATAGAGAGTCCAGGACTAAGGAGAAGAAGTGAATACCCCAGTGATTTGTTTTTCCTTTCCCTATGTCTCATGGTTTTTCTAGCATTTAAATGTAAATAATGTATGGAAAATGTGTTATATTATTGTAATGAGAATGTTGAGATGTTTTTCTTGTGGATGATACATAACCCAAAATAAAGATTATATAAAAAAATAATTACTTTCTCTTGTCTGCTTTCTTGACCTCAGTCAGCAGAAAATGAAGTTAGTGATATAAAGGATAAAGGAAATGTGGGTCTGCCTAGAAAATGAAGTTAGTGAGCCGAGAAGAGTCACCTGTTTCTCTGGTCAGTTCTAAGCCAATCAACATCACAAGACTCCATTTTGAATTAATTTTCCTTCCCCTTTTTGTCCTCTTTCTTCCTTTCCCCTATTAAGGGTTTGCTATTATCAAGCCTAGCAGCACATTGCACCAATCAACAAGTAGTAGCATTTGCTGATTGAAAGCAAACATCAGAATTGTTACTACAGAATACTTGACCTTGTGCTGATGTTATGTGTTGATTGTATTAAGGTGTATCATCCTAGTTGAATGCTTATCTCTTGGGCACTGTTCTGCAGATTATTTTTTAAACAACCAATTCCTTTTTCCATTTCCAACAGATGTGATCAGGGTCAGACTGGGCCTCCAGGATACTGGGAAAAAAATCTGGTGGACCCGCTCCCTGGACTATTGCTGCTCTGGCCCCAGTACTGGAAGAGAAAAGGTACAGGAGGGGAAGCCACAGGGGGGTTGCACCTAGGGCGGGGCCCGGAGGGAATTGTGTGGAAAGGCAGGGGGTCCAGGGGAACCCCCTGAGGCAGCTGCTCCAGGGCCCTAATCGATGCTGAATGTGATGGAAGTCTGGTGCTGTGTAAATCAGTTCTGCTTCCAGGAAAAGGTAATTATTCTATGGAGGCCTGCTCGTTAAAATAGGAGACATCAAGCTCAAAAACATGTCCAGTAGTGATGTGTGAGCCGGACCGATACCCGCGGGTGGGTCGGGTTCAGGCCGACCTCGCACACCCATTTGCGGGTGCCGGGCGGGCCCGGGTCGAGCTATTCTTCCTGCTCTCCCCGCCCACCACCTTGCACTGCTGACTTCCAACTTCCGTCTTCCGCTTTTATAGCCGTGCGTCTGCTCGCCCTGCCCCTTTTGTAACATCATCAGTGGAGCGGGTTGGCATGGGTCTATAAAAGGAACCCCAGAAGTCGGGCTCGGGCGGGCGCGGGTGGAGGGAGGGCAGGTTTGAGTCGGGTAATAGTACTGTCCTTTCTTTCTTTAATTTAATTTAATTTTCTAATACATTTTCAAAACAGATCTGACCTTATAGTTATTTGTAGTGATTAGCACTGGTGGTTAAGGATTGATGGGTTTAAACTGCACCTTGTTCCACTAATTAAAAACAACACTACTCAGTGATTGCACTTTTTGATCTAATAGGGGTCATCAGGGAAGAAGAGGTACTACAAGCATAATGCAAGGAGGAAGCCACTGTTCCTGTATAAAATTGCAGCCAAAGCTGTAATACCCACTGAAAAAAAACCATTTCTTTTTCAAATATAAAACAGGGGTGCAAAGCAGCAATGGCCAAGTTTTAAATGCCAAAAATGATCCTCTGCATTCAACCGTACTAATCTAAATATGCCATAGGAACTGCCTGTCCCTCTAAACAGGTTTTATTTTTTAAATAGATTTAAACACAGCGACTATTTTATTAATTATTGAATTCAGCATAGTACCAAAGACCCCACAAGAGCCAATCGTAATTAGCGCATTCGAATCTTAAATAAAATCATGTAAAAGAATAAGTGCCTTCATTTGCTAATTTCTTTAAATTTAGGTAAAATCAGAAGTTTTGTTTGGCTGAACACTGATTTTTTTATCGACGGTACCCTATTTAATGGAGGATGCAATCATTAAGCAATGCTTTGAAAATAATGATTTATTTGAAAACAATAGTTTAATCATTTTGATTTGCTTTATACCATAGGAAAAATATTCTGAATAAACATTGTCATTATTTTCTATAGATAAATTCAGCAAACTACAATACTGCTAAAGGTTTATTGATGATGTTGTATACAGACATGTCCGTCTCTAATAGGCCACTCATCTCTTCTGTCTTATGTCAGAGTCATATCCCTCCAGCTGTTGTGAATTCCTTCTCCCACCATCCCCAATCATCCATTCACAACAGCTTGTAGGCCACAACCTCGACCTTCAGACTCTAATTAATATAAAAATGGATCTGGAAACTTTTGTGGAAGCAAGATTTCGTTTGACCCGACAAACCTTGTCCGTCACGCGTCTATAAGGTTTTGCGTTGGGCAGACATGCCCATATTGCAGATATAAAAAGCAAAGATTTCTTTTAATCTCTCGAAAAAAATATGAAGTATATTTGCATTTTCTTTTTTTTTCTTTTTTGTGGCTCGTATTTCTATCCTGTTTTCTTCAAAGAATGTTCAGCAACACAAAAAACTAATAAGGGAAACAGCGATGAATAATCTCTTTTTTTTGTATTTAAACGGGGAGTTGTTTCAGAATTGCCAGCGCTGCGTGCGGATAAAGTAGAGGGAATAAGCCCATGCCTTTTACATATTCCGGCTTGTTTTACATATGAATTGTCACAGCGAAAGTCTGAAAATGTAGCAATTACCAATTTAGGGAGAAACGATAAGGGCAATCAAATTTTGTCTAAATAACTGGAGCAGAAAGTGATTTGTATGTGCTTACTACTTTTCCCCCCGTAAATGAAATATAAAAATACATTTGTAAATTAGGTCAAAGGCAACGTCTGATTATCTGGATTGTAAAAATCATTCATTTTGACCTTATTTTTTCTTCCTTGCAACCAAGCTCCTCGAATTGCTTGCTCTAATATCAATTTAAATGGAATATTGGAGACCGTAAAACTTGAATGCTGCATGACCCTGCGTCAATTTAAATATAAATTGATTTATTCATACATTTAACAATTAAATATCATAATTTGGGTTTTTTTTCGGATCACAGGAAATTTGTTTTGTAGTTCTAAGATAAAAAATAAGAAAAAAATGAATTTTTATATATTTAGGATACTCTTCAACTGAGAGAAGACCAATGTTTCATGGTCCGGCACTCTGAAGAAGAACGCCGCCTGAGATATTAATCCGACTTTGATTGCAGACTTAATAAGAGAGCGATGAAGCCAAATGAGACAAAAAAAGGGGGAAAAGTGGAAAAGAAAAAATAAAGATGGGAGCATGTAGCATTACAGAGTAGCAATGGCCATTTCTTGTTCTCTATGTTATTATCCCACGGCAATTATTCTGTGGACACCCACTCATTGCCTCACAGCAGATAGCGCTATAATTGTATGTTATTTTTTAATTACAAGGGGGTAAAAAAATGTGATGATGGGCTGGAAGGTGCCATTGCATTGTTATTTTTTTCCCTCCCTTTCGTTTGCTGATTATGTGAGCTGGGCTCCTTTGCTAGCCGATGATAAGCAGAATTTCCATGTTCTCTGAATAATTAATCCATCTCTGCCTCTCTTCATGCCAACTCGCCCGTTATCGCCGGCACATGCCTGAATTGCAAAAGAATCCACTCTTCAATTGGAACTTATTGATATTCTTAAAAAAAAAATTAGACAGAGAGAGGGAGTGGGGGAAAGTGGAAAAAATTCTTAAGTTTAAGCTGCAGATTTTTAAATGGATTAATTTTCCGACAATCATAACCATCTAAGAGAAGGAGGCAGGCAGAGCAAATTGAAAGCATCTCCATGTTTGCGGAATTGGGTCCCGGACACTGAAATATACTGGCAAAGCTCTCTTTTAAAGTCGGAAAATTACCATTCATTTACATCACATGAAATACTTTTTTTTTATGCTAAAAATATTCAAGAGGCGTGCTTTAAATGTCTGCTATTGCTTGATAACATTTCCAACTTTTAACGTTTTTACAAGACTTTGATATGACATGATAGGAAAGGCTGCCTGGAAGGAATGTTATATGAATCCTTAATCTCTTTGTATCAAATATTAGATTTTATCAGTTTCTTTCCACTGTCCCAAAAGAGCAGTTAAACAATGTGCTCCCAAGCACAGCCTGCTATTTACTAGGGATGCACCGAATCCAGTATTTTGGATTCAGCCAAACCCACCAAATCATTTTAGAAAGATTTGGCCGAATACCGAACCGAATCCAAATCCTAATTTTTGTAACAAAAAGTCATGCGAATTAGGACTCAGTTCGGCTGGGCAGAAGGATTTGGCCAAATCGGAATCCTGCTGAAAAAGCCCGAATCCCGAACCGAATCCTGGATTCGGTGCATCCCTACTATTTACTTCCACTTGCCAAGTCATCTGCAAATTATATTTTACGTTTTTTTGTAGTTTCTTTTGATGCTGGTGACAAACAATGAAAAATAATTAAAAAAAAAGTTATTATACCATAATGTATCTGTCTGTGATTGCCCCTAATTTATGAGATCTTATTTTATATGAAAACTGTATATTTAGTTACAGGGGGACAGGGTTACAATTTATTTTGCTGTATTTATTCTCCTCAGATGCATTAACGTCCTAGGAAAAAAGAAGATTGGTTCTAGGGCAGGAGACAGAGGGCATTTCCATTACAGGGGCAAGTAACCGAGTACAAAAGTGCATCTGTGCAGTTGTATAATTATTGGTAGATACAGAGCTGTGAAAATGTATTAGCCATGTTTCCAGTATTTGCTATGAAATGTATCAAGGTTTTTTAGTCCGTTTTAGTAGCTCTGTAAATGGAAGCCAATAACAGGTTGTGCTAACTTTAGTTCTTTCTGCTGACCAATGAAACTTTGCTCTAAATAAATTAAGTCCCAACCCTCTATGGCCTCTAAGTCCCAACCTTTTTTACTGTGAGCCATAGTCAAATGTAACTAAAAGTTGGAGAGCAACCCAAGCATGCAAAAAGTTCCTTGGGTGTAAATTATACCCTATGTGGACTGGTAGCCTAGGCTCTGTTTGAGTGTACACTTGGTTTTTACCAAACAAAAGCTTGACTTCAAGCCAGGAATTCAAAAATAAGCACTGGGAGCAACATCCAAGGAGTTGGTGAGCAACAAGTTGCTCCTGAGACACTGGTTGGGGATCACTGCTCTATAGAGAACTGTTTCAGCAAGCTCAGCAATGTTAGTAGGGTTTTTAGCATGGACAGGTCTTATGAGTTCTTGCCAGAACATCTCGATTCAGGTGAGGCCATTCCATGTTAAGCTTCTGGCATGTGTTTGTGATCTTTGTCTTGTTACATAACTCAGTTCTAGCTCATAAATTTCTTCTTTAAAATTTAGAAAAAAAAAATCATGGTTCCTACAGTAGTAGCTTGCAAAACTTCTCCAGACCATCATGCTGTCACTACCAGACATGACTGTTGTTAGGAGGTTGCTACAGAGGAATGCTGTCTTTGGCTTCCACTAAATGTAATGGGGCCCATGTCAATTTCCCATAGCATATCATCCAAGCGGTTGTGGGAAACTGCAAACAAGCTTTTATATTCTTTTAAATCAGCAATGGTTTTCCCCTTAGCACACTGCCATGCATCCTATGTTTGATATTGTAGAGCAATGGACACCGGCTTGAAGTCAGTGAAAATAGGACCACAATTACTGTGCATGATGTTTGTATAAAGCACCAACCCATTGTGCAGTAATGTACTTAATAACAGAAGTGCAGACAAACTGATGCATTATGTAGTAAGGGCTCTGCCAACAAAGAAT
The DNA here is from genome assembly GCF_017654675.1 of Xenopus laevis. Lineage (NCBI taxonomy): Eukaryota > Metazoa > Chordata > Amphibia > Anura > Pipidae > Xenopus > Xenopus laevis. Next base: position 143,030,591 of record NC_054381.1, read on the forward strand.
TACAATCCAAAGGGGTGGGCATACCTGAGACAGTGGGTCCCTTATTTAGAGAATATTGGTACTAGGTGCTCTCTTGTGCTGTTGACCAGTTGAGGTTTTCACTCTAATCTTGCTTGCCAAAGGGCAGGTGTTTAAAGGGATCTACAGAATTATCTTTTTGTTCAAGATTAGTGTGTGTGCTAGAATGAGGGGGTTGCGTTGTGCAAGGTTATGAGGTGAACATTTACTGGGAATAGGTTGGCTGTTTGGTGTCCAGCGTGGACAAGAGAGGTAGTTGCACAAAACCTGTGAGTTGGCGCCATAGACTTCTGACACACAATATCCATAATTGGGAAAGATGTTGTTGTGGTTCTACTTGCTCTGTAACCGCAAGTAGTCAAAGTAGGAGATACCCAAAAAAAGAGTCTACTTTTCACCTGTTAAAAGTTATTTTCAAATGAAACCCACGTTTTTTTATTAAAACTCCCATGCCTGTTACTAACTCACTTAAATATTTCCATCATATTTTGCCTTCCAGCCTCTATGCCTTAGGCACAGCCATTCCTTTTACTTCCTAGATGTCACTCACCTCTTCACTTGCCCCTATTGGCATAGCTAGGGTTCTTTGGGCACCCCTGTAAAAAACAAAAGAAAATTCACTGAAGGGGCCCAGCGCGAATAGTCCCTCCTCCCTAGGACCCCCTCTAGGCCCTCTCATGACAACCTTCTGGACCTCACCACACACATGCGAGGGGGGTGGGGAGGGGGAACTACGATGCAGTAGACCCTGCATTCCGGGCACCCCTGTTGCCTGTGCCCCCCCTTGACTTGAACACAGTTTCTAACCAAATTAGGGTTATATATATATATATATATATATATATATATATATATTTTATATATATATATATATATATATATATATATATATATATATATATATATATATATATATATATATAGGCCAGGATTCTGCATTTTTCAGCAGGATTCGGATTCGACCGCATCCTTCTGCCTGGCCGAACCGAATCCTAATTTGCATATGTCAAAAAACAAGGAAATAAAAAAAAGTTTCCCCCTTCCCACCCCTAATTTGCATATGCAAATTAGAATTCAGATTCGGTTCGTTTTTCTGCCGAATCATTTGCGAAGGATTCGAGTGTTCAGCCGAATCCAAAATAGTGGATTCGGTGCATCCCTAATATATATATATATATATATATATATATATATATATATATATATATATATATATAGATATATATAGATATATATATATATATATATATATATATATATATATATATATATATATAAATGAGTGGATAGGTTGGTATAAGTAGATATATATATGTGCACTAGGTTTCATTTAGAGGGGTTGAACTTGATTGACTTTGGTCTTTTTTCAACCTAACTTCCAACTTAACTATGTAAGCCTTTACTATTTACCTTCAGACCTTTTCTTTCTTCAAGCCTTTCCTTCAGCCTTTATCCACCTCAAACTCAATATGATCTGGTAACAGATGGTGGTATTTCGAGGAGGACAGAAGTCCATGATGCAAGCATAAAGCTTATTGTGGAGGGTAAAGAGTAGAGGAAGGATAAAATAGGTTAGAAGAATAAACCTCGGAGGGTTGAACGTTGAAGGGTAGGAGTGTATAGAGTAGGTCAGAGTGAGGATGGAGGAGACCTAAGGGCAGGTTAGGGAAGGCTAATGAAGGGGAGGGGGATAGCTGCTTATGCTGATTTGAACTCATATTTCTGCAACATTCTCTGAGACGTGTAAGACCCACTGTACGAGATGCTTCTGTATGACTTGATTCTTTTATGGAAAACTAACAATATAAGTCACAAAAAAATGGAGGAGTGGGAATGTAGCATTCTGATGTAGGGGATGTCAAGAATGGATATTAATATTTATGAAGGAAGTAGTGCCAATTATTTGGACCCCGTCCTAAAATGTGCACCATATCATTGTAAGTGCTGTATACAAATTACAATTTTTATTAATAGATTGAATTTAATGGCTCCACGTACAGTATGTTAGGTAAAAGCAGCAACTGTAATTATAGAAAATTTTACATTTCTTGCATGTCTGCTTAAAAAAGGTAAGGGATGTAACCTCTCTTATTCTCTTCTTTATTCAGTTAGTGTTTTCAAAACTGTAATTTTTTTTATCTCATACTGCCTCTCCTTACACTTACAGTACCTGTATAACTTACAACAAAGCTATTATCATTCATATTAAACCAAACATGATTGTTCTTTGTTATCTACAGATTCCCATCTCTCGTGTGAGTTTAAGGTCCACAATTTTTTATGACTGCATGGAAAAAAGCTATAAAAAAAAGCTATAATTTAGCAACAGTGGGGGAATAAATCTATATCACTATGCACTATGTGTACTTTTTAATATACATTTTTAATAAAAAAATACTGTTTTAGGAATGGACAGAGAAAATGTAGATACATGTAAATACATTACTTGTCCAATGCACAAGTATGGGACCTGTGATAAAGAATGCTCTGTACCTGAGGTTTTCCGGATAAGGGATCTTTCCATAATTTGGGTCTATATATCTTCAGTCTACTAAAAAATCCTTTAAACATGAAATAAACCCAATAGGCTGGTTTTGCCTCCAATAAGGATTAATTATATCTTAGTTGGGATCAAGTACAAGCTACTGTTTTATTATTACAGAGAAAAAGGAAATCATTTTTTAAAGTTTGAATTGTTTGATTAAAATGGAAATATTAAAATAGATGGACTTCCCATAATTAGGATCTTTCTGAATAACTCGTTTCTGAATAATGGATTCCATACCTGTAGGGCAAAGTGGAAAATCACTACACTAAAGTAATACAATATAAAGGGGCATATTTATCAAGGGTTGAATTTCAAATGGAAAAACATAGAAATTTGAATTCAAAAAGACCAACCTAAATGAAGTCGAAGGTTTTTTTATGGGTCGAATAGGTCCGTTTTCGATCCAATAGGTCTGTATTCAGCCACATTAGAATCGTTCGAATCGAAGGAATATCGCATTCAATCGAAATCGATTTGAAGTTTTTCCCAAAAAAAACCTTAGATTTTTCAAAGTCCACCAATTGACTCCAAATTGACTCCATCGGCTAAAACAGCAATTCGGCAGGTTTTAGATGGTGAATGGGCTAAGTCGAATTTTTAAAGGAGAAGGAAAGGTTAAAACTAAGTAAGCCTTATCAGAAAGGTCCATCTAAATATACCAGTAAACCCCCAAAGTAGTGCGGCTCTGAGTCCCCTGTCAAAAGAAACAGCATTTCTTTCCTTCTATTGTGTACACATGGGCTTCTGTATCAGACTTCCTGCCTTCAGCTTAAACCTCATTGCCCTGGGCAAGAGCATGCTCAGTTTGCTCCTCTTCCCCCCCCCCTCCCTTCTCTAATGTAATCTGAGCCCAGAGCAGGGTGAGACTCAGGCAGGAAGTGATGTCACACCATGTTAATACTGCAGCTGCTATCCTAAACTAACAGAGTTTCTAGAGCTTTTTACTCAGGTATGGTAAAACATTCTACAGAATAAATATAGCATTCTAGCTTGCACTATTGCAGCTAATCTATTGGCAATAAAATGCCTCCGTAGCTTTCCTTCTCCTTTAAAGGAATAGTTCAGTGTGAAAATAAAAACTGGGTAAATAGATAGGCTATGCAAAATAAAAAATGTTTCTAATATAGTTAGTTAGCCAAAAATGTAGTATATAAAGGCTGGAGTGAACAGATGTCTAATAAAACAGCCAGAATCCAACTTCCTGCTTTTCAGCTCTATAACTCTGAGTTAGTCAGCGACTTGAAGGGGGGGCACATGGTACATTTCTGTTCAGTGAGTTTGTAATTGATCCTCAGCATTCAGCTCAGATTCAAAAGCAACAGATATGATCCATGTGGCCCCCCGTCAAGTCTCTGATTGGTTACTGCCTGGTAGCCAGGGTAACCAGTCAGTGTAAACCAAGAGAGCTGAAAAGCAGGAAGTAGTGTTCTGAATGACTTATTATACATCAAATCACTCCAGCCTTTATATATTACATTTTTGGCTAACTAACTATATTAGAAACCTTTTGTATTTTGCACAGCCTATCTATTTACCCAGTTTTTATTTTTACACTGAACAATTCCTTTAAAGAGACAGACATGATAAATTTCAAAATTCAAATTTTTTTCAAATTCGAATCGAATTTGGACTATTCCCTAGTAGAAGTACACAAAAATTAGCTCAAAATTGGAATTTTTTTAATTCATATTTTCACTTCGACCTTTGATAAATCTGCCCCTTGGTGGGTGTCAACTGGAGAACACTAACCCTACACTATTTCAAACTACTGGAGAAATAGAGAATTTTACTTACCTACTTGACGTAAATTCCTTTTCTTCTAGTCCCGACATGTCAGTACACATGGGCATTGCCCCTCCCAGACCTGGAGGTAGGACCTATAACATAGCCAATCAAAATGAATCATGACCTATAAGACCACATGACTTCCTCCTGACCACAGTTATACTTTTGTCATAGCAGTACAGTAACCAAAATAATAATTGGGATGGGAAACCCTGTACTGACATGTCGGGACTAGAAGAAAAGGAATTTACGTCAAGTAGGTAAGTAAAATTCTCTATTTCTTCTACGTCCCTCCATGTCAGTACACATGGGATCTACCAAGCCATGCCCCAAAAACAAGGGGTGGGAATAACCAACATAATGCAAAAATCAAACTGATGCTAAGGAGGCCCTGAGAAGAGGCCAGCATCACATTCATCCAACAGGGGAGCTGATAAAATGTATATCTCCTGAAAAAGGTAGATAAAAGGCACAAGAACAACATGTCCTAGGACATGGTAAACGATTGGCAACAAGAGCTACAAAACCAACCACTAAATTACAGAGACCGGCACTTGAGGATCAAGCATTGCAGATTAAGAATAAACATATTCTGCTTAAAAAGGTTCCCTCAGTGACTGGAGGGATACCTGCAAAAATCCTGCAACTGTTAAAACAAAAAGGTGCCCTAGGACACAATCAGAATGATGGCAATAGCCATCTCAGAACTAAAACACCCTAGAAACCACCAGGAAACCAATCAGATCAGAAACTAAACATAACTTGATGCATCTATCACCAGTGCTGGAGAAATACACGATCCTCAGCAATAGCGAGTGGCCCTAAAAAGACTTGGCCCACATTAGCCTAGTCCTGCAGTTTAATGGAAGCAGCTCAAACCAGTGCTGACAGAAGTCAACTCCACACCAGAGATCAGTACAAGATCCATCAACTCCATGCTAATAATACTTAATGAAGACTTAACTAAATGAACACCAACTCTGGGTTATCCTAAATCAGCATATCATTGTAACCATTGTAGAGCCATGCTGGTACAGCCCAGTAGCTCCACCAACCACCAAATCTAAACTGGGCATACAAAAGGCTCACAGGTAATAATGTGGGAAGCCCACAACTGTGTCTCTTCCCAAAAAGCACTAGATTGAATCTTGTGCATCGCTGGACAAATAGCAGGGGGCCTTATTTTAGCACAGGGCTAGGACCATGGATATGCCCACACCTGCACTTTTTCCCAATAAGCGATAATTTACAGATTATGCGTCTTGAGGCATCAGGTTAAATCTTCTCCATTACATGGGAATCATCCCTCTGTGTCCACACAGAGGAAAAATAAATAAATAAATAAATAAACAAAAAGAAAAAACAAAAACTGTGTTTGATTTCTCTCAAAATTCACCCAAAAATAAAAAGTGAGGAGGGAGATCCTACCTCCCTGTCCAGTAGGACAAAAAATAACTGTGGTCAGGAGGAAGTCATGTGGTCTTATAGGTCATGATTCATTTTGATTGGCTATGTTATAGGTCCTACCTCCAGGTCTGGGAGGGGCAATGCCCATGTGTACTGACATGGAGGGACGTAGAAGAACTAGACTGCTCTTGCTCATTTGCCAGGTGCAGCATGAAAGGGTTGAGTCTATAACTTGCTAACTTTCTTGTTCATGGGGGTTTTATTAAGGTGATGGTTTGGTTAGTGATAAAATATTCTTGCCTCCAGGTTCCTCAGTACATCCACCTCACTGCTCCCAAAGAAAGAATTAGCATAGGCGGAGGGTGATTTTTTTGTTTGGAGATGCTAAAGTTGACCATATATTGCTAATTTAAAGGGACTCAGTCACTCCCAATTTCTTTTACCGCACCAGAGGGGTGGGCTAATAGAGCTTGCACGCCGGTTGGGTTAAACAGTAGGTTTTTTTTTCAAAATATATTAAGTGTAGTGGGAGACCTGGCACATTATACACAGTGAGAAACAGTGGGTCCTGGCACATTATACTCAGTGGGAGACAGTGGGTCCTGGCACATTATACTCAGTGGGAGACAGTGGGTCCTGGCACATTATACTCAGTGGGAGACAGTGGGTCCTGGCACATTATACTCAGTGGGAGACAGTGGTCCTGGCACAATATACTCAGTGGTAGACAGTGGGTCCTGGCACATTATACACAGTGGGAGACAGTGGGTCCTGGCACATTATACACAGTGGGAGGCAGTGGGTCCTGGCATATTATACTCAGTGAGAGACAGTGGGTCCTGGCACATTATACACAGTGGGAGGCAGTGGGTCCTGGCACATTATACACAGTGGGAGGCAGTGGGTCCTGGCATATTATACTCAGTGAGAGACAGTGGGTCCTGGCACATTATACTCAGTGGGAGACAGTGGGCCCTGGCACATTATACACAGTGGGAGACAGTGGGTCCTGGCACATTATACACAGTGGGAGACAGTGGGTCCTGGCACATTATACACAGTGGGAGGCAGTGGGTCCTGGCATATTATACACAGTGGGAGGCAGTGGGTCCTGGCACATTATACACAGTGGGAGACAGTGGGTCCTGGCACATTATACACAGTGGGAGGCAGTGGGTCCTGGCATATTATACTCAGTGAGAGACAGTGGGTCCTGGCACATTATACTCAGTGGGAGACAGTGGGCCCTGGCACATTATACACAGTGGGAGACAGTGGGTCCTGGCACATTATACACAGTGGGAGGCAGTGGGTCCTGGCACATTATACACAGTGGGAGGCAGTGGGTCCTGGCATGTTATACTCAGTGGGAGACAGTGGGTCCTGGCACAATATACTCAGTGGTAGACAGTGGGTCCTGGCACATTATACACAGTGGGAGACAGTGGGTCCTGGCACATTATACACAGTGGGAGGCAGTGGGTCCTGGCATATTATACTCAGTGAGAGACAGTGGGTCCTGGCACATTATACACAGTGGGAGGCAGTGGGTCCTGGCATGTTATACTCAGTGGGAGACAGTGGGTCCTGGCACATTATACACAGTGGGAGACAGTGGGTCCTGGCACATTATACTCAGTGGGAGACAGTGGTCCTGGCACATTATACTCAGTGGGAGACAGTGGTCCTGGCACATTATACTCAGTGGGAGACAGTGGGTCCTGGCACATTATACTCAGTGGGAGACAGTGGGTCCTGGCACATTATACTCAGTGGTAGACAGTGGGTCCTGGCACATTATACTCAGTGGGAGACAGTGGGTCCTGGCACAATATACTCAGTGGGAGACAGTGGGTCCTGGCACATTATACACAGTGGGAGGCAGTGGGTCCTGGCACATTATACTCAGTGGGAAATTAAATGCTAATTTACATATAAGATCCTCAAGAAAAATTGAAGGTATAACAGAGGACTGTTTCCATGAAAACAGCAATGAAAACAGTCAAAAAAACTAGTATAAAGCAACAAGAAATGGAGCAAACAAAAAGGAAAAAGAACCGAAAAAATCCTTTAATACTTATTCAAGCCGGTGAAGAAGCTACTGTATATAGTACCTGCGAGTTGAATGAAAGTTGCAAACATGGCCAGCTGGATGTTCCAACTGCTTCATATCAGTCTCCCTTCTGCCATGCTGACTTCAGTGGTAAAGTTTTCCCAGCCACGCCTACTCTGAACCTGGTTGGTACATCTCACTGTCTGTAAAGTCAGCTGTGCTCTGATTGGACAAGCTGCAAACCACATCTATCCAATCAGAGTGCAACTGATCCCTTCAGCATTGTGGTTTGGAGGCGGACCTTAGCTACCAATCCGTGATTAAAGGAACAGTGCAGTCAACAACGGAGCAGGTTTTATTTTGTTTTATTTCTTTTTATTTTAGGGGTCAGACAGGTTTGGGGAGGCTTAGCCTCCCCTAGCCTTATTGAAAATCCGCCTATGAGACTGAGCACATGTTCTCTTCCCTTTTTATACACTAGGGAACCAAGAACTGTGAAACTATTCTTGGGCCAATGGGAATACCTCCCATGGATCATAGGTTACTGGCTAGAGGCTACCTGAATAGTAGAAGAAAGCTAAGCCTTTAAGGCCTCTCCTAAAGTTTATATAAAAATTTCCGAACAGATTAAATTGTTTAAAACTTTTAGCAATTTCAAGAGTTTCAGGAGAATTTTCCTGCTCAACACATGACATCAAGGGGCAGATTTATCAAGGGTCGAATTGAAAATTAAATGTTTTAAATTCAAATTTCGAGTTTATTTTAGTGTAATTCGACTAGGGAATAGTTCAAATTCCATTTGTGTTTAAAAAAAAAATCTAAAGTCGAATTTTGAAATTTATCATGTAGGGGCAGATTTATCAAGGGTTGAATTCCGAGTTTTTTTTAAACTCCCATCAACTCGAATTTCAAATAAAAAAATAAAAAAACAACCGAAATGTATTAAAGAAAAATCACATTTTTTAAATTCGAGTAAATAGGCTGTATTCGATCATTCGAATCAAATTCGGATCACATTCGATCGAATTTTCAAAAAAAACTTTGATTTTTCAAAGTCCACCAAATGACTCCAGATAGTTTCTAGGAGGTCCACCATAGGCTAAAACAGCAATATGGCAGATTTTAGATGGCGAATAGTCAAAGTCAGACTTTTAAAGAGACAGTACAAGATAAATTTAAAATTTTCTATTTTTTTTCAAATTGAATTGAATTTGGACTTTTCCCTATTTGAAGTAGACTAAAATTAGCTTGAAATTCGAATTAAAAAATTTGATTGATAAATCTGCCTCATACTGTCCCTTCGAATTCGACTTTTCGCCTGTTCATCTCATTCATCTGCCGAATTGATGTTTTAGCCTATGGGCTACAATCAATTTGGATTCATTCGGTGGACTTTTGAAAAAAAATATACTTTTTTTTTTTTAAAAAAAAAAATTGGTGAAAACTCAAATCGAGTTCGAACTCGATCATATTCACCCATTTTTTAAAAATCTGTATTTTTTAAAAATTATTTTGATTGGTCATTTATTTCGAATTTCGAGTTCACGGGAGTTTTTAGAAACTCAAAATTCGACCCTTGATAAATTTGCCCCCAAATGTGGCATCAAAACCCCCAGCTGCTGGCAATAGGAAGAGTGTAAAAATTGGCAGCATGGGTGATTTAAGTACCCTACTCACATGATTCCAATATGCTGACAATGGGAGGATAATACAAAGGATAACACAATTAGAGAAAAGTTTTTTTTAATACAATGATAAAAATGAATGCCATCATGATAAATGATAGAACTGATATGTATATATACGCCCACATCAAAACGAGCTATTCTTTCATTATTCTGTTTATTGTTGAGCAGAATTTCACAAATGCAGAAGGCATAATATTAATTACCCCTGCCATCTGTGCAAAACAATGGGAAAACCATATTTTAGTCTGGAGATTTCAATCTCATCGGTTATCTTTGGCATCAAGCTGTGTGTTTGTTGATCACATTTACTGCACTTTACAATTCAAAAATTAATTTGCAGGCAAACATTTATTCAACATACGGCAACCCGCGAGGTTCACTAAAGGTAAGTGTCCTGGAAATAATGAATAACGTGCAAATTGGGACGGGAATGAAAAATTATATTACGCTGTTTTACAATGAAAGCTCCTGATTTTTAGTACAAGTCATAAAATCGCAAGTGTTAAACCCATATGGTGATGTCTGTGTGTTATCAAGGGGTGTAAATTCCTCAAAGTCATATTTGCACCTAAATCTTAAAGAAACAATTAAATCCATGTCACTAAATCACTCAAATCAATTGAAATGTTCTGCAATCTAGTGCCAATACCTGTGCTGGTTTACTTATATTACTCTGTAAAGGCTATGAGAAAGCCAAAAGTTACATAATAACATAGTAAGTTAGGTTGAAAAAAGAAATAATTATTATTATTATCAAGTATTTTTAGAGCACCAACATATTGCCCAGCGCTGAAAGTTCAACCTTTTATCTGTATATATAACCTGCCTAACTGCCAGTTGATCCAGAGAAAGGCGAAAAACCCCATTTTGAAGCCTCTCCAATTTGCCTCAGAGGGGGAAAAATTCCTTCCTGACTCCAAGATGGTAATCGGACCAGTCCCTGGATCAACTTGTACTATGATCTATCTTCCATAATCCTGTATTCCCTCACTTGCTAAACACCATCCAACCCTTACTTAAAGGAAAACTATACCCCCCAAACAATGTAGGTCTCTATTAAAAGATACTGAGTAAAACAGCTCATGTGTAAAATCCTGCTTTATGTAAATGAACCATTATCATAATAATATACTTTTTTAGTAGTATGTGCCATTGGGTAATCATAAATAGAAAATTGCCATTTTAAAAAATAAGGGCCGCCCCCAGAGATCGTAAGATTCACTGTGCACACATACAAACCACATGTAAGGTCACATGAGCCAATTAACAGACAGAGTTCTGCCTTTTGCTTCCTCACTTCTTCCTGTTACAGTTAGTGTTGTAGTATTTCTGGTCAGGTGATCTCTGAGGCAGCACAGATAGAGTCACGAAATGGTGGTTCAAGGCAAGAGATGTAAAAGGGCAATATTTATGTAAATATATATTCCAGTTTGGTAAGATTCTTTAATATGTCATTCAATTTGATATAAACTATCTGTTGCTCAAGTATTCATTTTGGGGGTATAGTTTTCCTTTAAAGCTATCTAATGTATCAGCCTGTACCACTGATTCAGGGAGAGAATTCCACATCTTCTCAGCTCTCACTGTAAAAAACCCCTTCCGAATATTTAGGCGGAACCTCTTTTCTTCTAATCGGAATGGGTGACCTCGTGTCAGCTGGAAAGACCTACTGGTAAATAAAGCATTAGAGAGATTATTATATGATCCCCTTATATATTTATACATAATTATCATATAACCTCTCGAGCCTCTTCTCCAGCATGAACAACCCCAATTTGGCCAGTCTTTCTTCACAGCTCAGATTTTCAATACCTTTTACTAGTTTAGTTGCCCTTCTCTGGACCCTTTCCAATTCCAATGTTGTCCATTAAACTGAGAGTTTGGCTTACCATACCCCAATGATGCCAGGTCCACATAATGCCCCTTTTGGCTCTTGAGAAAAAGTTATGGGATTTTCTTTGCCTCTTCTGCATCATTGATGTTGCCAAATGAACTATATCCCCATGTAACACCACAGAGAGACATGGGTTGCTTAGAGAAGTCTAACAGATCAGCCCATGGTTAGTGTTACTACATTGAGTGCACTGTTCATTTCTTTACTCCTAAGAATAAACCTTTGGTTTGGGTAAATATGAACTGTCAAGTTCCCCAAACTCAAATGTGAGCCAGGGCATACCTCCCCAACTGTCCCGTTTTTCACCAGACAGTCCTGATTTTGACAGCTCATCCCACAGTCCTGGATTGTTACTGAAATGTCCAGAATTTCTGTTTGTATCTTTTTCTGGTGTCAGTGCAGGAGATTAAAGTTTATAAAATGTAATTAAATAAGAGGCTTTTTGGCAGAGAGTCCAGAATACTCAGCACCTACACTTAGACACATTTGTGACAGTTTAAGATAAGCAAATATACATTTGTAACTATTTAAGATATGCAGGTTTCTTGGGAGAACTGAGACTTACAGCTTAAAGGGCAATTCACCTTAGCAAAACTGTGATAACATGAATAATGGCCCTAAATCCTTAGAAATATGTTCAAACTTTCCATAATCTGCCAAATTTTGTAATGTTGTATTTGAGGAGTGTGGCCACAAAACGGGCGTGGTCAAAAAGATGTCGGCGATAAGCTCGGCGATTTTTGTCGCTCTTTCTAATTTTCAAATGTTTCAAATGAGCTAGTGTGATTGTCACAAGATGCAAACAGATAAGAAGGTGCCAGGTTACACATTTTATACTCCAGACTGACTAGGAAACCCACCAATTGTGTAGGTGGTTTCCTAGGCAACTAATAAGAACCCAATCCAATAATGGTGAGGAGTGGAGGAATTAAATGAACATTGTTTGTGGAATCATTAACCTAATCTAATGCTGTATCTCAGTGCAGATGTGTGATGCACCTTCATTATTTGCACCCAAAATCTATATGCTCTCTCACCCCATACCTCTCATAACACTTCTCTCACTACAGAACCTTACCTTGCTAGATAGAACCAAAAAGAAACACTCCCCATTCTCCAAGTTGGCAGAGTCCAAGTATTCACCAGTAGCTGGAAACAAGAAAAGAGAAAAAGCTGAAAAAAAAAACATGGGAAAATACTTAAGCTTAAACTCAAACCCAACGTATATGTAGATCAGTCCATTGGCCAGAGAAGTGCAATGATTGCAAACGTTTTGCCTGGGGGTCTACAGTGACCATTGAGACTGTGCTCATGTGACCACAAGCATGATAAGAATTAATAAGCATTAATAAAAATCATACATAAATAAGTCCAAAGGACAATACTTCAATAAATACTTCAATAAAAGTACTGTAAATGTAAGGTAAAAGAAGTCCTTCATTCTGGTAGACACCAAGAAGAATTCAGACGTTCCTATTCTTTGTGGTAGCTCCTCTCATATTAGGAATGTACTACATTAATTATTTATGTCCCTAGTGCTTTCTATTTCATTCTTCACCCTAAAGTGCTAAAGTGTGAGTATTCTTGTTGGCCATCCCTTTATGCCTACATCCTTGTAGAGTAGGGTGAGCCAGCTGAATATTGTTTACTAGTGATGTGTGGGTAAAATGGGATCTATAAGTGGAGGGGGGAAGCTGGGTGCAGGAGGGTGCGGGTCAAGCTTTTCTCGATCCACACATCACTATTGTTTACAGATCATGCACAAAATATGAATAAGACTGTTAATTGGCATACACTGAAGAGGTAGTATTTTAAATATTTGGAAAGGCGATTAAAGGAGAAGGAAAGTCTGTTTGCAAATGGGGGTGCCAAATCTTAGGCACCCTCAAGTGATTTAATTGACTTACCTGAAACCCTGGGCCGGTGCTCCTATCAGCAGAAAACTGCACCGGCCCGGGGTTCTACCATTGAGCACCAAGGAGAGATCTTCTTCCAGCTTCTTCTTTCTTCAAATTTCTGTGGGCAAACGTATGCACAGACGAAATAGCTGACATTTTAGTTAAAGTTCGGCTTTTCGTTCTACTGCGCATGCGAAGAAAGAGGAAGACGGAAGTGGATCACTCCGTGGTGCTCACTGTTATAACCCCTATCTGGTGCAATTTTCTGCTGATAGGAGCACCGGCCCGGTCATTCCTTCTCCTTTAAAGCACTGATTGTGACATTTGAGGCATATTTACTTTAATATAAAAGTAAAATGGAAAACTGCTGCTTGTACTAAGTTGGGCATACTCTGGACACAGTATCCAACCAATCTGCCTGCGGAAATCAAAATCGTTTTAATATAAAGCTCACTGGGAAATTACTTTTTTTCATCTAAAACTCTGTTAGTGGCCAAAATATAATATCAAGGATGAACTTTAGAGAGGTGGATGCAAACATCTATACAAAGGGTGGAAAGTAATTGAAATCTAGGTAAAAACATCCCTAATGGCCATAACTGAAATGATAAAGAAAAACTGCACTTAAACTCGGGTTTTTGTGTAACAGGCTCTGATCTTAGAGTTCCAAAAGAAAAGATATTAGAACTCATATTGTATGTTCTCCAATGTCTTTGCGTCAGGTATTCTGATGTCCTCCACACTCCAAAAACACACAGACAAGTTAATTGGCTCCTGATAAATTTGGCCCTGGTGTGTGTGAATGTGAAAGGGACCTTAAACTGTAAGCTCTATCGGAGCAGGAGTTGATGGGAATGATGTATAAGCTGTGCAAAGTTGCATGTAAAACCACTTTTATCAAAGGTACTTGCAAAATTAGCTAATTAAATTTCCATATATTTTCACTTGGTCCCGCTCAGTCCTTTCTGCCTCATTCAATCAAGTACTACTCTTTTTCTTTCTCGAGGTTGCGCTTTCTTCACCCTGAAGTGCACAGTGCAAAGTGCAAAGAGCAGGGTGCCCTGAGTCCTACCCGAAGGCATGGGCTCCAAATACTCGAGAGCCCCAGGCCAAAAGTTGCTGAAAGCGTCAAGGGACTGTGGACACACTTTAGCTGAAGCTAGGTGAACCCCCTCATCCCCAACCCCAGCACAAAAGGCACAGGCAGGGCCAAGGGTCTTCAGACTCTCCTTCGACTCATGGCTAGGGAGAGTCCGTTTGTCCCTGGGTTCCGCCAAAGCTTTCCCCAGGGCACCAAAAGCCTTGGGCAGAACCAGGTCCCTACTGAGAATTAAAATAAGCCCTGGCATTTCAGGTACACAGAGGCCCAATCAGCCCACACAGAGGCCCAAACAGCCCACTAAATACTGACTTTCTATGGCACCTTATAGCACCCTTCTGGAATTTTCCAGAATCCACAGATTGCCAATCCGGGCCTGGGCAGAACCCAAAATAGTCAACTGCACCCCTGCAAAAAAGACTTCCATGAACAGGATACCAATAGCATATGCCAGTGTGTTTTACTAAACATTTATAGAAAAAAAATATAAAAACCAACCTACATTTAAAAATAATATTATATTCTCCCTCAAATTTCCCTATGAATGACAGTAAAGTGTTAGCAACCAACTCATATAACTGAGACATCACTGTACTCCCATCAGTATAAACAATATTATTTAAAGTATAAAGACATTCCTATTCAATGAGATAACCTTGAAATCCAGCCATTCCCTGATTAGCTAACGGAAAGAATATAAAGATAAGGGCCTATCTCTAAGAGGTATCATTAAGCAAAAAATAGTAAGTTATCAACTATCCCATACTAGGTGGCATTGCAGAGAGGGAAACAAGAGCAGAACTTACACGGTGCTTACATATAATAAACAAGCTAGTGATGGAAGAATAAGGGAGAGAAACAGAGCTGTGAGTCTTCAAGATAATAAATAGGAAATATCTCAAAGTGGTTAAATATACAAGGCGTATGGCTATAACAATGTATTTCCTTTAGGGCAGAGACACACTCTCAGATTCGGGTATATTTAGTTGCCCGGCGATAAATCGCATGTTCTTCTGTGCGACTAATCTCTCCAAACTGCCTCCCGCTAGCTAGAATCTAAATAGCCGGCGGGATGGCACTCGGATCGCTTCATTTTCCAAAGTCGCCTGAAGTTTCCTTGTGAGGCAACTTCGGGCGACTTCGCAAAGCGAATCGCACCGATTGCCATCCCACCGCGATTTACATTCTAGCTGGAGAGAGGCAGTTCGGGGAGATAAGTCGCCCCGAAGAAGAGGAGATTTGTATGATTCTTTCCAGCTTTTAAATAGGGTTCCCTGACCCCATCTTAAAGATAAATGCTCTGTTAAGCTACAAATGTATTGTTATTGCTACTTTTTATTACTTATCATACTTTTCAGGCCCTCTTCTATTCATATTCTAGTGTCTCATTCAAATCAGTGTATGGTTGCTAGAGTCATTTGATCCTAGCAACAAGATTTCTAAAAAAAGAAAACTGGAGAACTGCTGAATAAAAATAACTAAAAAAACCACACATATTAAAAAATGAAAACCAATTGCAAATTGTCTCAGAATCAGGGCTCGAACTAGGGGTAGGCAGAGTAGGCACGTGCCTAGGGCGCAAAGCTGGGAGGGCGACAGGCATGCGCCTTCTCTGCTTCTCCTACCCCCTAGTCCGGCAGATGTATGGCGTGTGCGGTTTTCCGGTTCTTACGTGCAAGTGAGCATTCGGTTTTTCGCGCATGCGCACATTCGTTTTTTCGTGCACATTCGTTTTTCCGCGCATGCACACATTTGGCTTTTCACGCATGCGCACATTTGGCTTTTTTCGCTCATGCGTGCCTGTGGGCGTTATGCCTGGCCAGGCTGCCGAGGCGCCTGGCCGGGTTGGCCCAGCCCTGCTCAGAATATCAACCTCTACTAAAAGTTCATTTAGAAGTGAACAACCCCTTTAAAGGAGAACTATACCCCCCGAATAATGTAGGTCTCTATAAAAAGATATTGAGTAAAACAGCTCATGTGTAAAACCCTGCTTCATGTAAATAAACCATTTTTATAATAATATACTTTTCTAGTAGTATGTGCCATTGGGTAATCGTAAATAGAAAATTGCCATTTTGAAAAAAAAGGGCCGCCCCTGGGATCATATGATTCACAGTGCACACAAACATACCAAACAAACTATACTTGTTAGGTCACATGAGCCAATTAACAGACAGAGTTCTGTCTTTTGCTTCCACACTTCTTCCTGTTACAGTTATAGCTGTAGTATTTCTGGTCAGGTGATCTCTGAGGCAGCACACAGACCATCACGAAATGGTGGCTCAAGGCAAGAGATGTAAAAGGGCAAGATTTACTTAATTATATATATATACCAGTTTGGTAAGATTCTTTAATATGCAACTTAATATGATATAAACTATCTGTTGCTTAAATATTCATTTTGGGGGTAAAGTTTTCCTTTAAGTTAAGTTAAGAGGCAGACTTGCTCCAGCAGATATGAGAGAATGACTGCTTGTATTCTGAACTGCAAAGAGATGGGGTTATGTAATAAAAGGCACTAAGTTTGCCCAGGAGCAGTGACCCATAGCAGCCAATCAGCCCGTTGGTGGCATGTTTTAACTTATAGTAGAATGTTCTACAAATTGCTTATTGGTGGCTACTGGCAATCAGGACTGGACTGGGATTCAAAAAAGGGCCCTGGGATTGCTAGTACATAAATGCCCAAGCAGCCCCCACCAGCCAATTTATACTGACTTTCTATGGCACCTTGCAACAGCCCCTCTGGCATTTGCCAGAACTCACAGATTGCCAGTCCGAGCCTGCTGGCAATCTCAATGCATTCCTTTAAAATTAATTTAAAATTAATCCACCGTCTACGTGGCATTGGCTTTGCATATTATCTGCTGCACAATAGGGGTCATTTACTGTACTTCTCATCAGATCCAAGTACAAGAGCAGTAAGGAGAAATCACTTGCATGTAGTTAATGGCCTCCATTGAGTTAATTTTTTTATTTGGGGTACCACCCAGTATTTGAATGTGGCAGTGATCGTTTCCATTTATGTCGTAAAATACTCAGGGGCATATTCACTAACGGGCGAATTTTCACCAGCGTCAGCTTTGCAACCCTGGCACCACTTCGTCAGGTGCAAATGCGCTACGAATACACTAATTCAATAAAATGCAAAGCCAAGTCCCCCTTGGCCCTACATGTTGGCCCTACATGGGCGGATAAAAGATGACAGACCAAGTGTATGACACCCTCCGATGGGCTTTCCCGACTGTTATCTGGTTTAAAAATCCAGTTGGATCAAGGAACACATAGGTTTGCTGATGTGGTCCTCACACCTACCACCTGCATTGCCGGAGTTGTAATCTGATCATTGGCCCCTAGGGCCCATGATCGCATCAGCCCACTCAAGGTGGGAATATTGGGGTAAAATATGCTCGTTTGGTGACCTCTCCAAACAAGCAAATCTGCCCATATAGTGCCACCTTTACTCTGCTTAGCATTTTTCCCCATTTCACTCTCAGCTAACTGGATTTCCTTTTTGCTAGTATTTGTTTCAATGTTAGTAAATAATTAATGACATCCCCATATCTTCTATTGTTAACAATCAGTACACCGACGACCCACTAAGCCTTGATTGAATTTGTATTACTCAGGGTAACATGCATCATTGAACAGCATTTATTTAGCATATTTAAAAACACAGTTTCAACCAAAACCATGCGCTACCATTGATGCAGGAGCTGCACTTCTGAGCAAGAGAACTTGTACCAAATACCTGCCTTTAGCAAGTATAGGGCAAGTAAAAGATGGCCGTGAAGATGTTATCAGATATTATCATTATAACTCAGTGTAACAGCTGCCGGGGTCAAAGCAGCAGTTATATTGTGCCATGGTGGAATTTATTTTGAGATTCTTAATTCATGTTAATTAAAGCTAAATAAAAGTGTTTCCAAAATTAACTTGTTGTAGTCAGATGACTATATTCATGGGATATAATCCCCCCCAAGTTTATCTAGCGTCAACCAAGGTAATACATTTATTGAGGTATAGACCATAACACACAATGGCACTAGAAACAAACAAATAACAAGTCAGGTCAATTTCACTAAAGCTCAAAGTCAAAGATAATATTCAGCGTTGAACTGGGGGAGGTGTGGGCCCACCAGGGCTGCCACATCAGGGGCCAGCACACCCACCCCCCGAGCTCCCAACCACCCCTCTGCCACCCACATGGCACCCACCACAAATCCCTGGTGTCCTGCTGACCCAGTCTGACCCTGGTAATATTTAACCAAACTACTCCCTCCCTACATTCTTCCTCTCTGCTCCATTTACCTGCCCCCAGTGTTTATTTCAACAGCCCCTTATTACTATCAAATCATTTTACCAACCAACCTTAAATGTATTTTTTTATTGTCTCTGCACATTTTCTACTATTCAGCACTCTTTGCTCTAAGCATCTTTCAACTCACCTTTCACTTCCATTCACCTTTTAACAGGTACCCCCCAAATATCCAACTATATATGAAACCTCATGCAAGTGCACTAAGGGGCCCAGTCACACTCCTTCCTTCTCCTTCATAAAGAACTGGCATTTTGGGCATGTGCTCTGCACCTCTTGTGCAAGGTGGGTGCAAGGCAGTCCTGTCCTTAAACCATTCCTGAGTGCAAGTTCCTGTGCTCATATGTGCTGGTGGTGGGGCAAGGTCGAAAGTGCCAAAAACATGGTTGCTTATGCTGGTTTCTGCACTTTATACCCTACCCCATTGTCTGTAAATGATGGCCATTTTTACTTCTCTTTACTGCCAATTAGAGTCATACGGGGAACCAATTTTTGAAACCCAGACCTACGACCAGCAATTTGCACCCCCGCATTTTTACCTGCTTGAATCTGCTACCAGACCAACAAATGCCTTATCCGCACCCCGATTTGGAACCCGCTGACCACCATTAAACAGGAAGTGCTGTTGCCGCAAACCAGAAGTGACATCAACAGAAATTGGCAGGGGCAGTAAAACAAGCTATGGATAAGACCCACAACCCGAAGAATGAACTGGAAACCCACAGACCCCCCAAACATGCATCAATACCCACACCTGAAACACCTACACACAACCCACAGATTACCGACGGGTACCTGACCCACTGTACCTGACCCACTATCTAATGAAGTCAAAAGCATTGCATAATCCTAAAGAGATTCTGTTCCACTCAATTTATTTAATAGTATTATGGTTAAAACCTCTTGTTTAGCAATTCTGTATACTGTTTTCCTTGTTTCCTACTGGCTGGGTGGAACAAATTCCCTCAACACAGCGCAGGCTTTACCCGAATAGCTCGTACTGTTACATATTCATTCAACTTATAATATAATGTGATTGGGCCCCCATAGGGATCAATAAATAAAATCGTAGATAAGGCTATTGAATTTCAGCTCCTCGTTTAGCGCCTTAGGTTGTAATGTGTCCAAAGTATAGATCCATTTGCTCTTAGTCTGAACCAATCTTAGATCTTAATCTCCTCCCCGCAAGGAGCCATAAATCCTTTCAATGCATAACAGAATGTGTCTGAGTGGCGTATCCAGGCTGCACCTTGAATGATCCTCAGAGTCAATGGTAGCATGTTACATCTATTAAAGTCTCTCTTTGCTATCGTAAACAAATTTTAAGACATCCTTAGCAATTCGACGGGACACTCAGATCACATTTCTACTTTTAAATAAAATCGTTGCTAATGTGCCTTAATGTTCCACATTTTCTTATTAGGAGTTTGCTATTTAGCAAAAGGAATCACAACATTTTGCTTCTTGTAAAAAAATTATAGAAAGGGTATGAAAGTAACAAGATTTCATGATCATTTTACTTTTTCCCATTCAAACCACCAACCAATTAGGTCAAGGGGTTCCCAAGCTATGGAGCAGTGGCAGGGGGCAGCCTTAATTTTTGCTTGGGGTCTGATTTAGGGAGAAGCTTTATTTGCTCTCCCAGATACACCCGAGCGTCCATCTTGAATTAGGGTGGCATTTGTTAAATTTATGGAGAACCTTTACTTGTGCCCTCTTGGAACCATGACTGGTGCTCCAATGTCCTCTTAAACCTCAAGCCTTTTCATAAACTAAATGTCTGACTGATTTAGGTTAAGTAATGAATTAACTAATATCTCATTAACTATTTATAGGGCAATAAGGACAGAAGAAGTTGGTCAACCTTTAATCCTTACATATAGAAAATTGTAGTTGTCCATAATGACTGAAGCCCATTAAAATTGTCCAATTGTTTCTGATGACATAAATAGAGTTGTGAATAACCAGATCAACCTACGTTCTGTAGAGGACATCATATGTTTTTGCAGCACTTTGTTGCTTGAACTAATATTATAAACTATTTTAAGGCTGAAATAAAAATGTATTAAGGAATATAAGAACAATTATAAAAATGATTGTTATGAAATGCCACCTAAGACATTATGGGGGTTTAGTAATATAATACACTAAGGGGCAGATTAATTAAGGTACGAATTCGAATTGGAAATAATCCAAACTCGATTTGAATTCGACATTTATCAAACCTTGACCCTTGGAACAATTTGATTTTGGCTATTGGCCACCTAAAACCTGCCGAGTTCATGTATAAGTCAATGGCAGAGGTCCAATGACCCTTTTAAAGATGTTAATAGCCTTACTGTCATTCGAGTTTTTTTTCAGAGAAAAAACAAATCGAGTTTTGTCAAATTTTATTCTAATTGGATTTGAGTCGGTAATATTCGTTCGAGTTTAAGACGTTCTAATTTTTTCTTAAATAACCTCCCATTCGAATTTTGAGTATAAAAAAAATCGCATGAATTCGAAATTCGACCTCTGATAAATGGGCCTCTCCGTGTGCCCGGGAGCAGTAACCCATAGCAACATCGGCAGGTAGAATTTACTGGTCACCCTATTAAAAGCAAACATCTTATTGGTTGCTATAGGTTACTGCTCCTGGGCAAACTTTTATTACATTTGGGGGTTTATGATGTATGTTTGTAATGCATGTTCATTTTCAATGCTTGTAACTGCTACTCTCTTTGATTTCCTATGCTAGTTTTGATTTCCTATGCTAGTTTTTCCTATATTACACTTATTTTTATTATTACTTTAGTCTGATACTGATTTATTAACCTTTGTAGCAATCACCAAATACAGAGAAATTGCATACTATGCAAAATTAATGGTTGTACAGGTCTAGGACCTGTTATCCAGAATGCTCGGGACCTGGGGTTTTCCGGATCTTTCCATAATTTGGATTGTGATGGGGGGGTATTTGCGGAAATTCGAATGTATCTCATTTTTTTGTTTAAACAAATTTGACCTAACTCCCATCCATGAATATAACTCATTTATCAAACAATCAGCTTGAAAAAGTTGGTGCAAGAAAAGTCTTGATAAAACTGTATGAAAATTCGGATCCTACGAATTTTTCGAGTTTGTCGCCCAAATCATTTGAGTCCAAAAACTCCGAATTTTTTAGATTATCCAGCGCAGAAACATTCTCATGGACTTCTACATCACCTCGACAGGTTTTAGCTGGAGTATTTTCAGATTCAGATTTTTAACAGCTTTGGGGTATAATAAATCTCTAAAAATTCAAGTTTTTATTTTTCTCCAATAATTTGAGTTTTCCCCTTTAAAAACTTGACCACAAAAAATCGAGCCCTAAGCTCATGAGCCCATGATTAAGCGCCTTAAGTGGGTGCGACATTTTTAACTTTGTATAAATAAAAAGATATTTTTTTAACTAATTTTCACGGATCCTGTGGATCCGTTTGAGTGCCGGTCGGCCCTGCTTCTTCTTCAAAACCACAGCCCTTTAGCAGTAAAGATCTGTGCCTCCAAAGATGCCCCAGTAGCTCCCCATCTTCTTTTCTGCTGATTCGCTGCACATGCTCTGTGCTGCTGTCACTTATTGAGCTTAGGGATCCACTCACAATATAAAGTACACATAGAATAGAAATGTCACAATATAAGGCTGATTAGTAATAAATACAGATAATTACTACATGGCAGCACAGAAACCAGTACAATTAGCATCAACATTTAATAATCAGCCCTGTAGCATCAGCTTATATTACAGACCAACCTCATTTTCTGCTGGATAATTAGTGACGACCCCTAAGCTTAGCTTCTCAACAGCTGCTCAGAGCCCACTGAGCATGTGAGTGTCACAGACACTTTCCAAGATGGTGACCCCCTGTGACAAGTTTGAAGTCCTGGATCATTGCTGCTATTGACAAGCTGAAACGTTAGGCTGGTGCATTAAGTTCACTATATAAAATACACATTCATTTTTAGGGTTTATTCCTCCTTTTAAGTCATTAATAGACCATCACAACATCACCCAGCAGTGCATTCCACAATTTCACTGCCCTCACTTTTGAAAGTTCTGTTGCTCAACTGGAATTGACTAAGAGCGTTATCATTAGAATATACTACACCTCTCCAATAGC
Organism: Xenopus laevis; assembly: GCF_017654675.1. NCBI lineage: Eukaryota > Metazoa > Chordata > Amphibia > Anura > Pipidae > Xenopus > Xenopus laevis. The sequence continues at coordinate 143,053,435 of NC_054381.1, forward strand.
ATGGAATCCCTTATTTGGAAACCTGTTATCTAGAAACAGGTTTGGACTGGGGGGCCTGGAGCCCACCAGGGCTGCTGCATCAGGGCCCCCTGGGAGCACCGTATATGAACCTATTAGGTGTAAGGCTTAGCACTACTTATTTTTTATTCATTTTTCATGAAAAGTTAAAGGGATGGTTCACCTTTAAGTTAACCTTTACTATGTTATTGGAAGTTGAATTCTAAGCAACATTTCAATTGGTCTACATTATTTATTTTTTATAGTTTTTCTAATTATTTGCCTTCTTCTGAGCTTTCAAACGGGGGTCACTGTTCCCATCTTAAAAAACAAATGCTCTGTAAGGGTCAGGGCACACAGGCAGATTAGTCGCCCGATAAGATATCTCCTCTTTTTCGGGGCGACATCTCCCTGAACTGCCTCCCCTGCCTTCCCGCCGGCTAAAATGTAAATCGTGAGTGGGATGGAACTCGGAGCAATTTGTTTTCCTGACGAGGAAACTTCGGGCGACTTCGGAAAACGAATCGCTCCGAGTGCCATCCCGCCGGCAATTTACATTTTAGACGGCGGGAAGGCAGTTCAGGGAGATTAATCACCCCGAAGAAGAGGAGATTTGTTGCCGGGCATCTAATCTCTCTGAATCTGCCTGTGTGCCCTGACCCTTTCCAGCTTTCAAATGGGGGTCACCGACCCCATCTAAATTCAAATGCCCTGTAAGCGTCAGGGCACACGCTTAGATTCAGGGAGATTAGTTGCCAGGTGACAAATCTCCTCTTCTCCAGGGAGACTAATCTCCCCGAACTGCCTCCCGCCGGCTACAATGTAAATCACCGGCGGGTTGGCTTCGTTTTCCGAAGTCGCCCAAGTTGCTTCACAAGGAAACTTCGGGCGACTTCGTAAAATAAATCCATCCGAGTGCCATCCCGCCGTCGCCGGGCAACTAATCTCCCCGAATCTACCTGTGTGCCCTGACCCTAAGGCTACAAATGTATTGTTATTGCTACTTTTTTATTTCTCACCTTCCTATTTAGGCCTCTCCTTTTGATAACCCAGTCTCTTATTCAAATCAATGCATGGTTGCTAGGTTAATTTGGACCCTAGGTGGCTGAAATTCTAAACTGGAGAGCTGCTAAATAAAAAGCTAAATAACTGAAAAACCACAAATAATACAAAATGAGAATATCACTCTCTACATCATACTAAAAGTTAACTCAAAGGTGAACAACCCCTCAAAGTTGGCCGTTTTTTCGTGTCCTTTGTTAAAATTTGTTTAGATATTTGCCCTCAGCCAGTCGTCTGTTATAACGTAGGGAAATGAATATAAAATGATCTGTTGTGCAAGTGCTATAAATGTGTCCGTTTTGCTCCCCCACTGTCACAAAGCAACACAAGTGGCTATTAAGATGGGGGCTGAGAGAATGTTAGAGCTATAAAGTGTCCCTGGCTCAGGACTGACTCATGCCATTAACCTAATACTCGCTACATATGTTGGCAACATGCAGTCACTTCCCGGGACAAGACTGATATTTGCAGCGTGATGCAAACATCCCATAGCAACTGATTTTTCTGTTGTATTAAATGACCCCCACCTCTCTCAGCTACTGCCCACCTCTCTACTGGGCTTGGGACCAGCTGGATCTCACAGTCGCAGCTCAGGCACATGCCAGGCTGAATAGATGGCACATTTCTTTGCTTAAAGACAAGTCCATAAAATATTTTCAGTATTTGTGGAACAGATTAACCAATTGTTATACAGGTATAGGATCCATTATCCAGAAACCTGTTATCCAGAAAGCTCCGAATTACGGAAAGGCCGTCTCCCATAGACTCCATTTTATCCAAATAATCCAATTTTTTTTAAATGATTTCGTTTTTCTCTGTAATAATAAAACAGTAGCTTGTACTTGATCCCAACTAAGATATAATTAATCCTAATTGGAGGCAAAACCAGCCTATTGGGTCTATATAATGTTTTCATGATTTTCTAGTAAACTTAAAGGAACAGTTCAGTGTACAAATAAAAACTTGGTAAATGTAATGTATAAAGGCTGGAGTGACTGGAAGTCTAACATAATAGCCAGAACGCTACTTCCTGTTTTCAGCTCTCTAACTCTGAGTTAGTCAGCGACTTGAAGGGGGACGACATGGGACATAACTGTTCAGTGAGTTTGTAATTGATCCTCAGCATTCAGCTCAGATTCAAAAGCAACAGTTATGACCCATGTGCCCCCCCATTAGGTCTCTGATTGGTTACTGCCTGGTAACCAATTAGAGAAAACCAAGAGAGCTGAAAAGCTGGAAGTAGTGTTCTGGTTATTATGTTAGACATCCAGTTACTCCAGCCTTTATACATTACATTTTTGCCTAACTACCCAGTTTTTATTTTTATACTGAATAATTTCTTTAAGGTATGAAGATACAAATTACAGAAAGATCCATTATCTGGTCCCGAGCATTCTGGATAACAGGTCCCATACCTGTAACATATATCTGTATATGAACCAAAAGCAGGTTATGTACCAGGCACATCGAAAATGTAATACTTATATTAAATCCGATTTTATGGCCTATAGTAGTGTTGGGGATCAAATACCCTGCGTGCTGCACCAGTACCCATATTGCATATGTTAAATTAAATTAAATTAAATTTATTTTAAATTAATATAGAACTTGAAGCTTCGGAATTCCTGTGCAATCATTAACATGTACAAGAATGATCCCAATTAAGAGCTGATTGGTTGTTACTGGAAAATGCACAGGTACAATTTAGCTCTCAAGTTTCTGCAACCCCCTAGTTGCACACACCCTACGCTGCAACTCTTTCTATGGTTCTGTAACATTTCCAGGGTGGGTTTAGAGATCACAGGGTCCCAATCTCTGCTGGAAAGACTGGGACAATTTCCATCAGTGATTTAGGGGCCCATTCACCAAGCTCGGGTGAATGAATAGTGGGAAAAAAGCTTGAATTTCAAGTCGTTTTTTGTGCTCCTCAACTATCGAATTGGCGTAAATTCGCCTGAGTAGAACGATTCGAACAGATCGATCGCAAAAACGCTGCGACTATTCGCCCATTCGATAGTCGAAGTACTGTCTCTTTTAAAAATACTTCGACTGCCTACTTCGCCACCTAAAACCTACCGAATTGCTTTAAAAGCCTATGGGAAAGTCCCATAGGCTTGTTTTCCAAGTTTTTGATCGAATAAAAAGGCATTAGATCAAATGAAATCCTTTGAGCGAATACTCGATCGTGCGCCTATTCGCCTGGCGAATATTCGCCCATTCGACTATTCGGCAGCGCGTAAATTCACCCGAATTGCCTATTCGATTCTATTCCCCAGTCGAATTTCGAGGGATTTAACCCCTTGAAATTCAACCCTTGATACATCTGCCCCCTACTGTTGATCCTCCAGCTGTAGCTGAACTGTGTTTCCCAAAATGTAGTTGAGATTTGCAATTCAGCAGGATAGAATTAAAGGTGTTGTCCACCTTTACAAACTTTTAGTATGATGTAGAGAGTGATATTCTGAGACAATTTGCAACTGTTTTTCATTTTTTAGTATTTGCGGTTATTGAGTTATTGAGTGTTTTATTCAGCAGCTGTCCAGTTTGCCATTTCAGCAATCTGGTTGCTAGGGTACAAATTACCCCAGCAACCATGCGTATATGAATAAGAGTCTGGAATATGAATAGGAGAGGGTCTGAACAGAAAGATGAGTTATAAAAAATAGCAATAACAATACAGTTGTAGCCTTACAGAGCATTTGTTTTTTAGATGGGGTCATTTGAAAGCTGGAAAGAGAAGGCAAATGATTTCAAAACTGTAAAAAATGGCAATTAAGAAAATTGTAATGATGTAAAGTCATATTTTGTTTCCCCCTGTGATCATACTGGTGGGGAATGCCCCTCTCTGCCCCGAATGCTTTAGTTAGTTAATGAGAATTTCAGAGAGCTGCAGTTCAACAGCAACATGGATCCCATTTGCGTAAGGGCGTTCCGCGGCTGCCTTTCAGCTCCCTGCAATTGCTCCACAGTTTCAGCAATCTGGTTGCTAGTGTCCAAATTACACTAGCAACCATGCATTTATAGGAATAAGAGGCCTCAATATGAATGAGAAAAGGCCTGAATAGAAAGACGAGTAATTAAAAATAGCAATAACAATACAGTTGTAGCCTTACAGAGCATTTGTTTTTTTTAGATGGGGGTCAGTGACCCCTATTTGAAAGCTGTAAAGAGAAAGGAAAAGAAAGCAAATTATTTCAAAACTATAAAAAATGCCAATTAAGACAATTGCTTAGAACTGGCCATTCTATAAGATAGTAAAAGTGAACATAAAGCAGTAAATAGAAGTACCCTATCACATAATGGAGAGTCATGTTTTGTTTCCTCCTGTGATCACACTGGTGGGCAATGCCCCTTTCTGCCCCAAATGCTTTAGTTAATGAAAATTTCAGAGAGACAGTGTCAGACTGGCCCACATGAATATCAAGAAAACTCCCGGTGGGCCCAGGTGTCAGTGGCCTCTTGCTTCTAAACCAGGGGTGTCCAAACTGCGGCCCAGGATGGATATGAATGCGGCCCAGCTTGAAATACTCGGTTCCCGAGTATAATAATAATAAGTGTATTTACTGTAATATCCAGGTGTCCCATATTCCAGTGTATAGCTCCAACTGGTTATCAACTGGTATTGCAGTTCTTTTATGTGTATTTTCTTTACTTTTACAAATCAAAAGTGTTTGTGTATCTCATGTGTGGCCCCAGACAATTTTTCTTTTTCCAATGTGGCCCAGGGAAGCCAAAAGTTTGGACACCCCTGTTCTAAACATTTGGCCTGTTTCATGGTCATTCCCTATTTCTTTAAGGGTAGGACTACACGGACGTTTTCGACGAGATCTGACGCACTGCGAAAAACGGAAATAAGGTAAGAGATAGAACTGTCGGATGAAGTTGCAGCGTTGATCCGTCATGACGCGACTGTCAGCTGCGACCTCATCCAACATTTCTATCTCTTACCTTATTTCCGTCGCATGCGGTTTGTCGCAGTGCGTCAGATCTCGGCGAAAACGTCATTGTAGTCCTACCCTAAGAGACTTATTAATGGAAGATTAGAGTATAGTATGTAGAGATAAAAGACTAGGAGAATAAAGAGGCTGAGTGAGGAATAATAGTTTAAGAAAGTGGGCCCACAGTCTAAAGGTGGCCATACACGGGCCGATAAAAGCTGCCGACAGACTGAGTCGGCAGCTTATTGGCCCGTGTATGGGGTCGGGCAGATCTCGATCGTATGGGACTAAAAATCCCGTCGGATCGCGGCTGCATCTGTTCGTTGATGCCGTCCCGCGATCCGACCGCCCATTACCATTCGTTAGGATCCGATCGTTGGGCCCTAGGGCCCACGATCGGATCAGCCCGATATTGCCCACCGAAGGTGGGCATATCGCTCCACTCGTTTGGCGATCTCTCCGTGTATGGCCACCTTAAAGGAGAAGGAAACCCAGTGGGCGCAAAAACCCTGCCCTGTGTTGCTTCCCCTCCCTCCTCCCCCCTGGCCTACCCCTCCCGCTGGGCAAATGCCCCTAACTTGTTACTTACCCTTCTGCGCAGGTCCAGTCTACGGAGTTCACCGACGCCATCTTCTTCCAAGCGATCTTCTTACTGCTTTGACCGGCGCATGCGCAGTAGGAGCATTTCGCCGGTACGGATCTACTGCACATGCGCCAAAAGTCACGGAAAACTTCGTGACTTTTGGCGCATGCGCAGTAGATCCGTACCGGCGAAATGCTCCTACTGCGCATGCGCCAAAACGCCGTTCAAAGCAGGAAGAAGATTGCGTGGAAGAAGATGTCGTCGGTGAACTCTGTAGACTGGACCTGCGCAGAAGGGTAAGTAACAAGTTAGGGGCATTTGCCCAGCGGGACAGGTAAGCCGGGGGGGGGAGAGAGGGGGGCAACACAGGGGAGGGTTTTTGTGCACACTGGGTTTCCTTCTCCTTTAAAGGAGAAGGAAACCCCCAGGGCGCTAAACCCCTCCCCCCCTCCCCTGTGCTGCCCCCCCTCCCTCCTCCCCCCTGGCCTACCTGTCCCCCTGGGCAAATGCCCCTAACTTTTTACTCACCCCTCTGCGCAGGTCCTGTCCACGGAGTACGCAGTCGCCATCTTCTCCCACGCGCGTCTTCTTCCTGCTCTGATCGGCGTTTTCTGGCGCATGCGCAGTAGGAACAGGTACCGGTACGGCTCTACTGCGCATGCGCCGAATGTCACGAAGTGAAATCGGAAAACTTCGTGACATTCGGCGCATGCGCAGTAGAGCCGTACCGGTACCTGTTCCTACTGCGCATGCGCCAGAAAACGCCGATCAGAGCAGGAAGAAGACGCGCGTGGGAGAAGATGGCGACTGCGTACTCCGTGGACAGGACCTGCGCAGAGGGGTGAGTAAAAAGTTAGGGGCATTTGCCCAGGGGGACAGGTAGGCCAGGGGGGAGGAGGGAGGGGGGGCAGCACAGGGGAGGGGGGGAGGGGTTTAGCGCCCTGGGGGTTTCCTTCTCCTTTAAGGTTTTCTGGTGGGCCCCTGACATCCCAGTCGGACACTGCAGAGAGGTGCAGTTCAACAGCAACTAATCGGACATCTTGTATTGGAATAAAACAACAGATCCCATTAGACCGAGACACGGCTGCCTGTCAGCTCCCTGCACTTGTCCCACAGCCGGGGAATAGAGAGAGCGCAAACATAGCGCCAATGTGTCCCCAGCCAGGGAAGGCTCCGGCGCTACTTGCACTTGCCAAAGGGACAGTTCGCTAAAGACTTTCCCCTCCCAGCTCGTTCCTTATCTCCCTCCCAACTGCCAAAGTGCCCGTCGCTCCTCCTCCCTCCTCCCCCTCCAGCACAATCAGTCAGTGCGAGTGGATGGAGCAGTCACGGCGACAGAGCGGCAGCAGCAGCAGCATCAGCCCGTGTTACTCCCCATCTCCTCCTCCCGCGCTCTCCCCTCCTCGCCTTGCGCTCCGCTACTTCCCATTCACTTCTCTCTCTCGCACTCGTCCCAATCGTTTCATCCGACTCCCAATCGCACGCCATCGGCCGGCTTCTTCTATGAGAGCGACCAATTGATCTGTCAGCCGGTTCCCTTGGAGCAAGTTGCGCAGCCATGTCCCGGAGGAAGCAGAGCAAACCCCGGCAAATCAAACGTAAGTCCCGTGCACACTGGGTCTGTCCCTTTATTATCAGCCTTATTTAACTCTTATTTTATCAGCCTTATTTAACTCACATTTTATCAGCTTTATTTAACCCTTATTTTATCAGTTTTATTTAACTCTTATTTCATCAGCCTTATTTAACTCCAGGATGCAACACACTGTCACTTTGTACACACTTGCCCATTATTCTCAGTCTCTGCTGATCTGCTGCCAACTGCCAGTTTGTGGGCAAGAACTAGAACTGTTGTATCTGACTCTGCCACCTTTTAGCTCCACTGCCCTGACCTGGCACATAGACTGGGGGGTCCAGTTTCACTCCAAATCCCAAACCTACTGTACTTGCTGCTGTACTTGTTTACTGGGAGGAAATGACAGTTGCTCTCCTGGTGTCTCTCTTTTTGCTAATGACACAGAGAATGGGGCTGTAGAACTGCTTTACTTTCCTAGTTGGGAAAAGTTTTAGATACATTATCATATTTATATTGTCATACAGTACCTTCATTCTTTCCCATTGTGCCCCATAAACTTTTGTCATTGCTGAGTGACAGTTGCCTAAAAATGTATACTTTTTTTTATCATTTTTTTTCTGCCATGTGCTTAAATAATGACACTCGCAGCAGCATATTCGCTGACGTTTTGCCTCTGTTTTAGCTTAGAATTTCCTGACAAATAAGCAATATGGGGTGACTTTTCACTTATAAAACTGTATCATTATAATGCCTGATTAATTGTTGATTTTTTTTTTTTTTTTAAATCTATATTCTGGATATTCAGGAATAGCTCTTTCGGCCTTAACAGTTCTTTGCTGTTGTGTAGTCGTGTAGCGTCTTGCTTAACGTCTTTACGGCAATGAGAAATTTGTAAACATTTACATGCAAAAAAAAAAATAAATCCATTTTGTGGCCGGTTTGGGACTGCGGCACTCTGCTTTACTTTAATGGCTGTACAGTAGTCTTTTCATCTAATTGTGGGGCAGTGTAATAGTTAATAGACCAGTGCCATGGTATTGCAGGTAACGTAGCCGAGATGCAGTTGGTCTGCACTTTTTTGATTGGTAGCACTTTTTCATCTGCTTGGTTCAATCCAAATAGTCTTCTTTATTTGAAAAATTCTTACTGTATTGTAAAATAATAAAACGCATTCTGATTACGTCAAAAATCATGTATGTGACCCTTGTGATCTATCTATCTATCATCTATCTTCATCATCATCATCATCTTTATCTCCCTGCATTGAGGATATAGTCATACAGGTATGGGACCTGTAATCCAGAATGCTCCGGACCTGGGGTTTTCCAAATAATGGATCTTTTCATAATTTGTATCTTCATACTAGAAAATCATGTAAACATTAAATAAACCCAATAGGTTGGCTTTGCTTCCAATAAGGATTAACAATAACGTAGATCAAGTACAAGGTACTTTTTTATCATTACAGAGAAAAAGGAAATTATTTTGAAGAATTTGGATTATTTGGATAAAATGGGGTCTATGGGAGATGACTTTTCTCTAATTCAGAGCTTTCTGGATAATGGGTTTCCGGATAATGGATATAACTTTATGTAATCCTTTCCATTTATATATATATATATATATATATATATATATATATATATATATATATATATATATATGTGTGTGTGTGTATGGCGCCTGTTATCCAGAATGGTCGGGACCTGGGGCTTTCCGGATAACTGATCTTTCCGTTATTTGGATCTTCATAAATAAGTCTACTAGAAAATCATGTAAACATTAAATAAACCCAATAGGCTGGTTTTCCTCCAATTATATCTTATTTTGGATCAAGTACAAGGTACAGGTATCGGACCTGTTATCCAGAATGCTCGGGACCTGGGGTTTGCCGGATAACGGATTTTTCCGTAATTTGGGTCTTCATGCCTTAAGTCTACTAGAAATTAATTTAAACATTAAATAAACCCAATAGGCTAGTTTTGCTTCCAATAAGGATTAATTATATCTTAGTTGGGATCAAGTACAAGCTACTGTTTTATTATTATTACAGAGAAAAAGGAAATCATTTTTAAAAAAATTGGATTATTTGGATAAAAGGGAGTCTATGGGAGACAGCCATTCCATAATTTGGAGCTTTCTGGATATCGGTTTCCGGATAAGGGATCCTATACCTTTACTGATTTATTATGACAGAGAAAAGGGATATCAATTTTAAAAATAAAAATTTTAATTATTTTATTATAATGGAGTCTGTAGGAGATGGACTTTCCATAATTCAGAGCTTTCTGAATAACGGGTTTCTGGATAACGGATCCTATATATATATATATATATATATATATATATATATATATATAAATCAATAAAATCCCTCTCTACAGAGAAGTCTTTATCCTGTTTATAGGCAGACCCTGTAGGCTTTAGAGGGCCCTTATGTTTACTATAAGAGCCCATATGTTGGCAAAGTGTTGAGTCAAAGTTGCTGGTTACAATACCCAGTGTGACTGGTCTAAATTGAGCCTGTACGGATACAGTACCTGTATGCTCAGCTGCACAGTTGTATGTGTGTGTGTATTGTCAGGGCCTTAGTGTTTATTTACAGCACAAGAAACAATATTAGCATATCTATGTATATATGTGCCTGTGTCATTGCCCAGAAATGGGTCACGGAGTGATATCATACAATTTATACATATGAAATGCCTAGATTAAAAAAAAAAAAAAAATAGATTCCGTAATTTGTTCCCAATTTTTTATTGAAATGTGTTTATTAAAAAATGAAGCAGGGGGAGAAGGGGAGCAGCAGCTGATTATACGGGATGAGGCACGTCAACAAAAAAAACCTAAACAAGAAGCAAAAATAAAAAAATAAAAAAGTCAGATTGTGCCAAACTCCATAGACAGTCATTTTAAAGGACAAAAAGGTTGTTGGGAAGAGTTTTTCCCCCTCTCTCTCTCTCCACCTCCTCTTACTGCATTCTTTCTCCGCTATCTAAAATTGTGATTTATGCAGTATTTTAATATTTTGCTTATTCTTTTCCCCTGGGTGCTCTCTGGGCAGCGATAAAAAGGCGAAGCTGAAAGAGCACCATTAATTTGCTCTGATGACTGGCCAGATAAGGGGAGATAATGGGAAAGATAAGCGGGGAAGATATACCATCAGAAACCCGATTATTACCATTAAAATTCCAGCCCAGCAATCTGCACTAGCCTGATAATTCCTTCTCCGTTTCTACCACTTTGGATGATAAGGCAAAAAATAGTCACTCAGTGCTCCTTGATTAGACTGCCTGGATTTCCTGATAATGCCGTGATAAATTATGTATTTTGCCCCCACGTTTTTGTCAGAGGAAGAAAAAAAAAATCAGATTTTATTTTATTATTTTTTTTATTATTATATTACAGGGCTCTGGAAAAAGAGGTCTCCCCTCCCAGCTCAGAAAATAAAACCTCTCTCTCTCTGTCTCATAAGCTATTATTGTAATGTGAGGTTGATAAAAAGCAGTGATAGGGGAGAAGGTGTTTTGTATTGGGTGCCCCGTATCAATGTTATCAGCCCATCTCCCTGCGCCAGCTGCTAGCTGCTGTTGTTTTAGCCTTATCACCTCCTGCCAATATGCCAATAAATTGCCCAGATTGTTCTCTGGGCTATAGTTTCGCTGCACAATTTATGGCGCTGATTTACTTATTTCTCTCTGGGGCCTGACGTCGGTGCACGTTTTTATTTTTTCCCTGTGTATAATGAACAGATGTGGGGAAAGTGCCTTTTGTTGTGATATTATTTCCCCTGTTCCTCCAAGTAGCCTGCAAACTCTCGACTGGCTTTTCTCAACCAAGTCTATCAGCGTTTCACCGGAAATTGTGGGAGGAGTTTATAAGGGCGGCATTGTTTGCAAACAGTGTTCCCCCCCAACCTTATTTATTTTTCTTAAATGCAGATGTTCCAATGTGAGAATATTGAGACAATCATGCATATTTATGTATAACCTGCTCAGATTGTTTATGAAGCTTACGGAAAGTGGAGTTGATGTTTCTCAATCCGAAGAGTCAAGAATATGATCCTGTGTAAATACTGACACTTTCATTAAGAGAGAAATGACAATTTGCACCAATAAAGCCAGTCAATGACAGGAGGCCAGTTCTTTTACACAGAATAGGAATAGTGGGGAATAGGTGGCCGCATAGTCCGTTCCTATTTTGTATATGCACATTATTCCGTAACAAACTAATATATTTATCCATAATGCCTGAAGGAATATGTCTGTTTAGGAAGAGAGCTGTGGTTGATGAATAAACAATATATATTTTTTCTCTTCCCAACATATATATATAAATATATATATATATATATATATATATATATATATATATATATATATATATATATATATATATATATATATATATATATATATATATAGCTCAGAATTACGGAAAGACTGACTCCCATAGACTCCATTTTATCCAAATAATCCAAATTTTTAAATATGATTTCCTTTTTCTCTGTAATAATAAAACAGTAGCTTGTACTTAATCCCAACTAAGATATAATTAATCCTTATTGGAAGCAAAACCAGCCTATTGGGTTTATTTAATGCTTATATGATTTTCTAGTAGACTTAAGGTAAGAAGATCCAAATTACGGAAAGATCCATCTCCATATCTGGAAAACCCCAGGTCCCGAGCATTCTGGATAACAGGTCCCATACCAGTATACATATAAGTTCAGATGGTACCTGCACTCAAACTCCAACGTCTGTTCGTGGGTGCTGGGTCAAATCCAAATCTATAAGAATTATATATATATATATATATATATATATTTATATTTGTGTGTGTATGTTTATATGTATATATATTTCTAGTAAGTTAAGTTGTATTACAGTTATAGTTTGTGTGTATATTAAACAACATGAGTCTGTCTATATGTAGTGCATAGGATCCAATATTCAAGTTAAAAGTATACAAACATACAAGTATAAGCATATAAAGAATAAAATACACGATTTGGGCTTAAACAGAATATCACATATATATATATATATATATATATATATATTTTTTTTTTTTTATTAATTAATTTATTTTTTGACTCATTTTGTTTCTACCATTGCTACAATTTAAATATGTGTGCATTTATATATATAAAAACAAACGGCATATCCACATAAATCAGGGGCAAGCACAGGATTTTCAATGGCTGATTCCACCATAGTATTTTAGCAAAATGTTCATGCTTTCAGTACCTGCACAGTGTCAATTTTGTTGACATTCTTTAACAAAGATGTAAATATACGAGTTCAGCTGTTTTGTAGCAGGGCTAGAACTATTCACGGTGCTGCTTCATTGGACAGTTTCTTTGAAGTGCCCATGTCACCATGTTTTAGGGGTTTCCAAACATCTGTAATTACCCCCCCCCCATAGTGCCAGAGAGTAGCGCAGCACAGCACAATACTATTATACAATTTAAACGAAAACAGTTAAATTGGCAACAAAGGCTTCTAAAATTAAATAGTGGGTTTAAAGGGGTTATCATTTAAAGGATTGGGAAATAAATAACACATATAAGGTCATTTTTACATCATATATCATTCTTTATCAAAGGTATGTGTATTTGTGTAGATATATATATATATACAGGTATGCATCTGCTGTGCTTGGGACCTGTGGTTTTCTAGGTTTTGCCGTAATGTAGAGCACCATTCCTTAAGACTACTAAAAACATTGACAGTCTCCAGTAGGATGTTTGTGGCAGCAACATGGATTCATTGTACATTAACAACCATCAGTTTGTTTTACTATAGTTATGTATATATAAAAGTTTTATTGCAGAATGCGAGACTAACGTTTCGGCCTCGTCCGAGGCCTTCCTCAAACGTTAGTCTCGCATTTTGCAATAAAACTTTTATATTTTTTAGTTAAGACCTGTGAGTGTGGAACTTTCTTGCTGGTTATATACTTTTAAATTTTGATACTGCACCCAGGCAATTTATACCGTTTATCGAGAGTGCTGGCTTTCCCATGGACTATATATATATATATATATATATATATATATATATATATATATATATATATATATGTGTGTATATATATATATACCTACCGTATATATACAGATATATATATATATATATATATACGGATCTTTCTTGCTGGTTATATATATATATATATATATATATATATATATATATATGTGCATAGATAGGTCTGTATAGTTATGCACAGTGGGTCATTTGTAGGGGTAATAAATGATGGACTTAAGTCTTTTTTTCCACCCAAATTAAAATTGTAACAATATCAGATACAAGGCACTGGGAACAAAAACATAAGTAGAAAATAAAAAATTGTTTAAATAGGAAACTATAGGAAATGGCATTGCTGTCTTTCAGAGCTTTCTGGATAACAGGTTCTTGGATAATAGATCCCCAATGTGTGAGTATATATACATTATAATGTATATATATATATATATATATATATATATATATATATATATATATACGCACAAAACTTACATAATAAAGAAACAATGATTATATTTACATGTGTGTTAAAAAACATATACACAGATGCCTATACACCCACGTATACAGTAATAATGCAGTACAGTAAATGATACATGGTGCACCCACATTCCTGCACACACTAGAACACTCACACATATAGAAATATTAAATATTATTGACTGCATTTTTCTACAAACATTTACAAATGGCTTAGTTAACGCACACGTAGGATATTACATATTAAGGCTGGAGAGCGACAAGCCAAGTGCTCCAACCCTGCACAATGTGATTTCAAAATAATGCTGGACCCCTTGCAAGAATGATGATAATAGGAAAGAACTTCCAATAAATGCTACAATAAAGCCTTTGTCTGTGATAGAATATGTATAAATCTCCCTGTCTTCTGCCAGCCTGTGCTGGTATGTATTTGTGTGATCCTTGCTGTGATTTTTAGACTGCGTTTTGCTCTATACCTGTAAGGCAGGTACCTATAATTATATATATTTTACTTTTCCATATAAAAAAAAAATAACAACCTGTGCCGTTTCCCAGAGAAAAATGATCATTGAAAGCAGAGAGGGCAAGGTATACACTTCTCTTTTAGAACTGAGCAATAACTTGAATGATTCATGTTGGTGTTGAGTGTAGAACTGCCCAGAACTGTAACATAGATCAGCTGTAGCAATGAATCAGCTTCATGCCCCCAGCTGGAAAGTTGCCACATCCCTGACCTTTGTCAAACCTAGTTATCATTTAATGGCAATTTTTTTCCCTATACTTTGTAAAAGCTTGAAAATAAACAACTTCAAAAATAGGTATTCTTTAACCTGCTGCAAAGAATAATACAGCATTACTTGCCGATACACTAGTATAACAGAGTGATATAGAAGGTGGTATTTACATATTTTGCATGTAATTAATATAGTGGATTTTAATGAATGCATAGAAGATGCAAACATCTGACGTGACAGATATGAGTAACAGATGCTCTGCTAATCTCTGTATTGCACCAGTGACTTTTGACCACACGTCTCATTGTGTTTTTTATTTTCTCTCTTTAGTTCTCTATTGATATAATGCCAGCAGCTTCTAAAAGTTACACTAAAAGCTAATCATACTCACCCCTTCCCCTAAAAAATTTAGGATATTATCAGTATGTCCAGACTCCCCCTGCAATTCGGTGGGATGTGCTGATATCAGTTGCATTCAGAGATATTTATTTTTTAGTGGAGTCTTTAAATAATATACAGGTATGGGACCTGTTATTTAGAATGCTCGGGACCTGGAGTTTTCCGGATAAGGGATTTGGAACTTCATACCTTACGTCTACTAGAAAATCATGTAAGCATTAAATAAAAACAATAGGCTGGTTTTGCTTGCAATAAGGATTAATTATATCTTAGCTGGGATCTGCTAAAAAGTCTGCTAAAAATCTTTTAGTTAAATAAATCCAATGGGATTTTTTTCCTACCAAGGGTTAATTATATCTGAGTTGTGATCAACTACAAGATGCTGTTTTATTATTACAGAGAAAAAGGAAATATGTTTCACAATTTAGAATTATTTGAATTAAATGGAGTTTATGGGAGACAGCCTCTGAGCTTTCTGGATAATGGGATTTTGGATAACGGATCCTATACCTCTATAGGCCAGTATCAGTGTTATTGAGTATTCGATTATATAAAACAGTCTAGTTAGATTAGACTACTAATTCATTTTACCGTATACTTGCAATGGGTCTGTAATAGAGTAATCCTTAAATTCAGATCCAGAAAGCTCTGAATTACAGAATGGCCGTCTCCCATAAACTCCCGTTATATTCAAATAATTAAAATTTTTGAAAATGATTTTCTTTTTCTCTGTAGTAATGAAACAGTACCTTGTACTTTATCCCAACTTAGATATAATTCATCTTTATTGGAAACAAAACAATCCTATTGGGTTTATTTAATCTTTCAATGATTTTTTAGTAGACTTAAGGTATGGAGATTCAAACCCAGAAAACCCCAGGTCCCGAGCATTCTGGATAAAAGGTCCCATACCTGTATTTGTTATAGAAATTCCTTTAAGAAGTGTGTCCAGCCAGATGGCAGCTAGAATAGTTTGTAGGTAAGAAAATGTTAGAGATTGATTCCTCTTCCTCGACAGTCTTTAATAATCACTTTATAGTCTGAAATTGTTGAATTGTAGGTCAGTGCAGATTTCAATGTAATTTTGCTATATAATTCAATTGATCTTCTCTGTATTAGTTAATTCCCTCTTAATTTTATTATATATGTCATATTTTGTTAAATATTAAAAAAAGTAAAGTCCTGAGCTGTTATAAGTCCACAATTTGAGAAGGTTCCTTAAACATCTTCCCAATGAACAGGAATATTTCTAACTCTTTTCCGATTTCCCTGCATTCATTGTGATAACTTTACCCACGAAGGATTATTTTTATATTCAAGACATATATCAATAAGCCGATAACGAAAAAAGCTTTTATTTCCCGTATTTGGGTAGAGCAGGTTCCAGGGCGTTTTGTACTTCTGGGTTTAATCAGGAAAATCCTGTGCATTGTTTAGCAATGGATTAGCATAAAGATAACACATTTGTTTATTAGGTTTCAGAATCAGCTGTTGGTATCTGTGCCACAGGTAACAATTGACTTTTCAGGCTGGAAGTTAATAGCCTTGTCTCTTGCATGTATGGATCAATATGAGTATTAATTAATCACCGTTATCGGCCCTGGTTGTATTTGTTGTTACATCAGCAACATATCAATACAGAAAAGTGGACTCTCGGATCGTCATGGCAACTCCCATCTCTTGGGTCAAAGAAAGTTAATCTTATCTGTGCAAGGAGAGTGGCAAACTGTTTAGGGATCTAGTTTGAACTCAAAGAAGCATCGATTTCTTTTTTTTGTTTGCAAATAGAAGCTGAATGCCAATCACAAGGGATAGGTAGGATTTAAATATTAATGCCCCCCATAGCTTGTCTGCAAAGCGGTTACGTCCTCCCCATTCGTTTTTATTTTTAACGATATCACTGATAGATCAAGACGAGTGAAATTAGTCTAAGGGGCAGATTTAGCAAGGGTCGAAGTGAATTAGAGGGAATTTCAAAGTAAAAAAATTCGAAGTCATTTTTTGGATACTTCGACCACCGAATAGGAGACTTTGAATATTCAATAATCGAAGTTCAGGTATAGGATCCCTTATCCGGATACCCGATATCCAGAAAGCTCCGAATTATGGAATGGCTGTCTCCCATAGACTCCATTTTATCCAAATAATCCAAATTTTTAAAAATGATTTCCTTTTTCTCTGTAATAATAAAACAGTAGCTTGTACTTGATCCCAACTAAGATATAATCAATCCTTATTGGAAGCAAAACCAGCCTATTGGGTTTATTTAATGTTTAAATGAATTTCTAGTAGACTTAAGGCATGAAGACCCAAATTACGGAAAGATCCGTTATCCGGAAAACCCCAGGTCCCAAGCATTCTGGATAACAGGTCCCATACCTATACTGTCTCTTTAAAAAAACTTCGACTTCAATACTTCGCCAAATTAAACCTGCTGAAGTGCTATGTTAGCCTATGGGGACCTTCTATAACCATTTTCCAAGTCTTTACACATCGAAGTAAAATAGTTCGATCGTACGCTAAAATCGTTCGAACCAAATTCGGTGAAAAATACTTTGAATTCGAAGTATTTTAATTCGATGGTCGAATTTCGAAGTATTTTACATTTCGAAATTCGACCCTTGATAAATCTGCCCCTAAATGTTGAACTTTTTGTGCTGGGAAATCAGCTAAAGAATGTGTACAGTTCCTTTGTCTGATGGAAGGAATAGTTGGGTGCTACGTGTCTTTCTTATGGTTTGAGTTATGTCTAAATTCTAAGAGGTATTCTAATAAATCATCTAAGAGATATTTTCTTCTTTATTTTATGTTTTTTTCCTTTAATAAAAACATGAGCTCAAAAACTATTCTGGAAGTTAACTTGCAATTGAACTGTTTTATGAACTGAATTGAATTGTTTTTTTGAAAAAATTTGAGTTTTCGGTCGGGCCATGGCAATTATTTTCTTTTCCAGAGGAAAAAAAACACTTTTTATGACATGAGCAGAGGCGTAATAACGGGAACTGACGTATATTCGTTTTATAGTTTATAGTTTTATATACACATTAGGTTATAAAATCTACAACATATTTCATTAACACCGAAGGCCTAAGAAAATAAAAAATGTTATCAGCAAAGGTGCCGGCTACAGTGTAAAGAGTCTCACATTTCCTCCAGTTCAGCATTGCCAAAAAATGAAGTTCATTGGGAATGTTTATCCTGTAAGAATGTTAGAAATAATAATCATTTATAATATATAGAGATCTCTTTCTTTTATCTGTTGTAGCCATAGAGATCATGCGTTGCTAAAGGCGATAATTACGATTTTCAAAGCAGTGATCATTTATGTATTAAGGACAGACGATAGAGTGAACTTAAAATATCAAATCAGATGGAAGCAAACAGGCAGTTATAATCAATGGAGTGTGTACAAATAAAGGCAATTGAATTCAAAATTGGAACTGGGATTGAAACAGAAAAATAATAATTTTATACAGAAAACTCAGTCCTGGAAATGTATAAACCCTGAATATTTATCATTCGGATCAGAGCCAAAAACATATGTTCCTTATGTAAACCTATGTCAAGACATTTACATATAAATAAAATCACGTTGAGTGACATGTATCAATCAATCCAGTGGAATTTTTCGCAAACGCTAACTTTTACATTTGGGTTGCTTTTTATATCATCATCTAAACATAAGGTGAAATATTCAACTGCATTTCCTATAAAAGTCCTTTTCTCTAAATGGAATCCTCAATACCTTTGACCCACTAATATCCAAACAGTCAGCAATATTTCGATATTTAAATTTTTAAGAATTTTATCTAACATTGTATTTTTAGGAATTTCATTTAGCCTAGGAATTTGAAACATTTTCTTTTTTTTTTTTTGAAAAGTTTAACAATTTATTTTTAGGATTTGTATTTAAAAATATTTGTAGCATTAAAATGTGTCTTCTTATACACAGTTTTAAATTATAAAATGCTGAGTAAAATTCCTAAAAATAAAATGTTAAAAAGAATCCTTATTATATAGGTGTGGGACCTGTTATACAGAATGCTCGGGACATGGGGTATTCCGGATAACGTATCTTCATACCTTAAATCTACTAGAAAATCTTTTAAACATTAAATAATATTTTGCTTCCAATAAGGATTAATTATATCTTATTTGGGATCAAGTACGGTTTTATTATTACAGAGAAAAAGGAAATCGTTTTTTAAAATTTGGACTATTTGGATAAAATGGGAGACGGCCATTCGGTAATTTGGAGCTTTCTGAATACCGGGTTTCTGTATAACAGGTTTCATAGCTGTAATAATAAAAGTTAAATTAAGCTAGTTAAATTAATGCTTTTAAAAAAACAAAGACTATTTTGGGGGACATTTTTTTCTTTAGTTTAGATTTTTTTTTTTGTTAATGCTGTGAAATTGTATTAAGAAATTGTGAAATCTAAACATTCCACCTCGTTCCCAGATATAATTGTTTCCGTGGGAGATAAAAACATGCCAGTGGAGTTACAAAATCATTTCTGTCACTTTCCCCGCATCCCACTCTGGTACAGTGCTCTCTCGTTAAATCGCAGGTAGTATTTGTTATTATTAGGTTCTTTTCCCCCCCAGTAGTATCTGGAGGTTGGTGGTGATAGATAAATACTTTTGCAGAGTGCGAGATAATATGAAATGCAGTCAAGGAAAGATGATACAAATAAACTACACTTAGATAGTGATGACGATTGACTCTCTCTTTATTTGGAAGGGGAAGACCAAGGCTTGATATCTCTCCAGTTAGATTCACAAAACCTCATGGTTGCTGCACCAGTGTATTACAAAGTTCTATCAGTGTGTGGACTCCGGTGTTCATACCAGTCCTTAAGAATTGCTGCTTGAGCGCATGCGGGTCGATCAAATCAACTGATACGCGGCTATGCTTAATACCAGTCCGGTTGCCGGCTCCTGCCACAACGTGTGATTACGGCTTGGAAATAAACAGCATGCATGCGAGTATTCTCTCTTACTCAGCCGTGACCATTTCTTATGAATCTGGCAATTTGGTCCCATTTACGCACCTTATTGAGGAATGTTAAAAGCACGCAATTACAATTTTTTCAATTTCATGTGTTAATAAATTTCGAATTATTGGACTGGATATGCGCTGTTACTACGAGCAGACCCTGTGGCCGTTATCTAAATTCAGCAGCTTGCCTGACTTCTAAAGATTGAAATCAGGCATTGGACTCTCTCTTTTTTTTTTTTTACGAGTAGAGAACTTTAAAGTGTTTCACCAACGTCACTTTGGGTTTCACAAGCCGGCGATGGTAGAATTTTTTTTTTTTTAAAGTTATGTAAAATAAAATTGCTACAAAGAGATGAGCAGAACGGGCATCTTTGAAACCATCTGCCTTTCTCTCTGTCGCTGGCAGGGACTGAATGTTTTAAAAAAGTTCCTCCGTCACAACATAGTCATGGTGAGTTGCCGTTCAGTGTTGGATTAGGTGTATCTTTTACACTTCAGTGACTAGAGCTAACCAATTAAAATGAAAACCTCCAAGAAAACAAACGAGGAGAGCATTATAATGAACGTCAAGTTACCATGAGGGCAGAGATACACGTGGAGATTCGGCGATAAAATCATATCTTCTTCGGGCGACTAATCTCCCTGAACTGCCTTCTCGCTGGCTAGAATCTAAATCGCCGGCAGGATGGCATTCGGAGCACTTCGTTTTCCGAAGTTGCCCGAAATTGCCTCACAAGGAATCTTTGGACGACTTCGGAAAACTCTGAGTGCCATCCCAACGGCGATTTCTATTGTAGCTGGCGGGAAGGCAGTTGGGGGAGATTAGTCATTAGAGGAAGAGGCGATTTGTCACCCGGCGACTAATCTTCCCGAATCTCAACGTGTGTCTCTGCCCTATAAAGTGTTGTCCACTCTATCTTTCTGCTGAAGTCACAGTGTTATTTCCACCCTAGTCTTGTAGACCACACCCAAATATACTTAACTAAACTAGTGACCCTGTAAGAGCAATTTCAAATAAATCAGATATAAGAATATGTGCCCCTATTAATGAGTATAGCTGGGGAGGTGGGCTTTCTGTGTCCTCACTACTCATTGGTTTTGGTCCAATCACATCTTCTAGTCGTCTCATATTTTGCCTTACCATTTTGGTTTAATTATTTTCCATGAATGTACAAATCTATATAAGTCCAGTTGATAGTATGCTTGGCAGACACCCTCCTGATGAAATACTAAAATCAATTTTCAAACATTCGATCGAACCCTTGCAGAAGCGTTGGGTGATACATCATGTTCTGCTCATTTTCCTGATATGAGACTGCATGTTTGCATTTTAGGTTTCCATTATTTAGAAATCGGAGCTTCATATTTTTTTCATACTTTTTTTTTCTTTTTAAAGGGCTTTGACAAATGTCAGCCAATTTTCTGGAACTGAGACTGTAGCTAGACTACAGTTCTTAGTGGTAGAAAAAAAACGCTGAAGGTAACTACAGGTATCGGATCCATTATCTAGAAATCTGTTATCCAGAATTCTCTGCTGAAATTGTTGCTAATAACTAAGCTAAATATAGTTGATCCTATAGGTTTACTTCTATTTTTTTAATATGTTTAGCAATCTTAAGGCATGGTGTTCCATATTACAGAAAGACCCATTATCCAGAACAAGTGTTCTGCGTATTAGATCCCATACCTGTATTAAAAAAGGGAGTCTCTTATGAATGCTGCAAACAGATGATACAGATGGTAGCTCAAGGTGCAGCCTATCAGGGACCTCATAGCTGGTAAAAGCCTGCTATTGCCCCATTTTATTTCATAGTGCTTAATGGCAAGTACTGTACAGGTATGGTATCTGTTATCCAGAAACCCTTTATCCAGAAAGCTCCAATTTACAGGAAGTTCATCTCCCATAAACACCATTATATTTACACTTTTTTTTTAAAGATCTTCTTTTTCTCTGTAATAATAATACAGCACATTTATATAGGATCTGTTATTCCCAAAAACCCATTATCCAGAAAGCTCCGAATTACGGGAAGGCCATCTCTTATAGATTCCATTTTATCCAAATAATACAAATTTTTCAAAATAATTTCCTTTTCCTCTATAATAATAAAACAGTAGCTTGTACTTGATCCAAACAAAGATTTAATTAATCCTTATTGGAGGCAAAACTAGCTTATTGGATTTGTTTAATGTTTAAATGAATTTCTAGTAGAAATTCTTTGGTGATCCAAATTATGGAAACATAGGGTTGCCACCTTTTGAAAACGGTGGAGACTGGGCCAGGCGGGGCATGACATAGATGGGATTGTCTGTGACACTGCGATCGCCGATTGGTCGATCACCATGTCAATCAATCCTAATCTGGAAAACCAGGCAAGGGGGCATGGCATGACGTAGATTGGAGTGTTCGTGACATCAGGGGGCAGGGTGTGACGTAGATGGGAGTGTCTGTGACATCAGGGGGCAGGGCGTGACGTAGATGGGAGTGTCTGTGACATCAAGGGGCAGGGTTATGACACGCCAATCGCCGATTGGCCGATCACTATGTCAATCAATCCTAATTTAGAAAACCAGACAGGAAGTTTTGACCCGGGCATCCCTTCAAAATACCGGACTGTCCGTGTCAAAACCAGACAGGTGGCAACCCTATGGAAACATCTGTTATCCGGCAAACGCCATGTCCTTAATAAAAGTGTCCCATACCTGTATTTTGTACTTAATCCCAGCTAAAATACAATTTGTCCTTATTGGAGGCAGAACAATCCTGTTGGGTTTATCTAATATTTAAATAATTTTAATAATTTTAATAAATTAAAAAAATAATATTTAAACAAGTAGATTTATGGTATGAAGATCCAAATTATGGAAAGATCACTTATCTGGAAAACCCAGGTCCAGAGCATTCTGGATAACAGGTCAGTTTACACCATGGAAAAGGCACAGAAAAATAGTCAGTCTTCCAAAAACCTAAAATTCTGTTCTGTTACCCTAGGCCTTAAACGCCAGATTAGGTGGGACAGAGCTGGTGGTAGGAGGAGAGGTGCAGAGCCCTTTGCTGTGAATCTGTACAGAAATGGATGTCGCTTCTAAAGTGGCACAGATTTCTCAGCACAGAAGGGAATGAACAAAGCAGCTGCACGTGCATCGTACATTCCACATGCGTTTTGCCTTTCCTCAGAGTTACAATGAAGTTGCATCTCATCAAATTGGCCAGTAACTTTAGCTACATTTATCTGCAGAATTTATTTTAAAGATGATTTGAAGAAGAAAAAAAAAAAAACCTTTAGGAAAAGAATATCGTACTGAGGCTCCAGCTGGCGTTTAATGTATGTTGCTAGGTCAAGGTTTGCCTTCATTACCAATTTCCTATGGCAGCTTAATCTTAATTGAGAAATCCATGTTTGGTTGGAGATGATTAGGGATTGGCTGTATGCATTGGTGGTTCATAAAGCTCTTGGAAAATGGAATCCTAATTGTTAAATTAGCTCACACACGGGGCATTTGGAATGGAAATCCAGGATAAGCAGTGGAATATTTGTTATATTTTAGCCTTTTGCTCTTTAAAGGGAACGTGCCACAAAAGAAGGTCAGTTGAATAATGAAAATGCCTGGTTTTATTATCAATTTGTTTTGTATGTGTTTGGTTCTTTAATGTTTAAGCTTAAGTTACAACTGACCTCTGCTTTACTATAACCCAATATTTACTAAACTCCGAATGCAAAAATCACGAAAAATTCATGATTTTGTTTTTATAAAATTGGACTTTTAAAAAAAAATCACACATTTTTCGGAATTTATTAAACCCAGAGGATGGAAAAGTCAGAATCAGAAAAGCTTAACAAAAGAAGTAGCTAGAAATGTTGTACATGATGTTTTGTGCTTCTGTACCAGCCCAAGGCAAACACAACCCTTTAGCAGTAAAGATCTGTGTCTCCAAAGATGCCCCAGTAGCTCCCCATCTTCTTTTCTGCTGATTCACTGCACATGCTCTGTGCTGCTTTCACTTACTGAGCTTAGGGACCCACTCACAATATAAAGTACACATAGAATAGAAATGTCACAATATAAGGCTGATTAGTAATTAATACAGATAATTACTACATGGCAGCACAGAAACCAGTGCAATTAGCATCAGAATTTATTATTACAGACAAACCTCATTTTGCTAGATAATTAGTGACGACCCCTAAACTTAGCTTCTCAACAGCTGCGCATGTGAGTGTCACAGACACTTTCCAAGATGGTGACCCCCTGTGACAAGTTTGAAGTCCTGAATCATTGATGCTATTGACAAGCTAAAACTTTAGGCTGGTGCATTAAGTTCAGTAAAAAAATATGGCATTTTTAGCCCTATTCATTTTTAGGGTTTAGCTCTCCTTTAATTCTGTTCTCCCATAATTAAGGGTGTATTTTAATGGGTGGTTTACCTTTACGTTAACTTTTTATATGTTATAGAATGGCTAATTCTAAGCAACCTTTCAATTGGTCTTAATTTTTTGGGGGTCACTGATCCCCATCTAAATATTAAATGCGTTGTAAGATACAGATCTATGGTTATTGCTTCGTTTTATTACTCATCTTTCTATTCAGGCCTCTCCTATTCATATTCCAGTCTCTTGTTCAAATCAATGCATGGTTGCTAGAGCGATTTGGACCCTAGCAACCGAATTGCTGAAATTGCAGAGCTGCTGGATTAAAAGCTAAATAACTCAAAAACCACAAATAATAATTGTCTCAGTATATCACTCTCTACATCATACTAAAATTAAACTCATATGTGTGATATTATATCCTGACAAATAAATAATAATTGCTTGATTTTAGACTGAATTTTCATTCAAAATTATGGGACAAATTGTGAATGATTACAATGAAATGAATACTTGCTGTTTTTATAAATCTTTTATTTTTTTATGTTCCTCTGGCTTTTCCCATTACCTTTCCTCTAGAGTTCTTCCATCGTCCCACACTTGTGAGATTCCTGCCGAAGCATATTATAACTCCTATCTCTCTTGTACATTTTAAGGGCTTGTGGAGAGATGGGAACTTCCAGTTATTATTGCTTGGCACTGTGAAAAGCAACGATAAGATCTGTGGATGCTGCTAATTAGAGAGTAATTTATGGCTGCGTGCAAGTGGAGATTGCAGAAAGTGAGCTCGGTATAAAAACATGCTCCATAGCAGCGGCGTTTGATTCACGCCACCGAATTGTTTATTTCAGAATAATATCTATTTACCATCTATTCTTTGGTCGAGCAGATGTTGAGTGGCAGCGAGAGCGGCAAGAAAAAGCTGCTTTTTTTCAAGGATTTAAAAAAAAAAAAAAAAAATCGAACTGGCAAAATTCCCAGGGATTCTTACAGCTAAGGCAGAGATGTTTTGACATTTCTATTTACCGTAACAAACTTCCAATTGTCAGTGTGTCCTGGAGTCCGTAGGAAGGCTAAATAGCTGCAAACTGAGGACTATTCTTGAGCACTTGTGAATTGCAGTTTGTGCTAAGGATGCTGGAATTTGCATAATTGCTAATACGGGATAATGTGTATATTGCATGGATTTTTATTCACTTGGCCTTTGTGTCATATGGAACTCTATCAAGTTTATAATAATGCAATTGTGTTTTGGGCATCCTATTTTAAATAACTGAGTGTTTTTGGCAGAGAGGTCTATTATTTGTGGCCAAACAATAACCCCTATAGAATAAAACCTTTTTATGAAAGTTCATCTGAAAGTAATCAGTACCTAATCTTGGGATCTATCTTATTTCCCACTGAGAGGTTATACTGGTAATGGGCATATATGGGAATTGGGTTTTAACTTTCTCTGCATTGATTTACAAATGTAATATACTGGTTGAACTTTATGCAGGGTCCGACTGGGTCGCGAGACACCGGGGAAAAAACCCAATGGGCTCTGCCGGCCCAGACTGCTCCCTGAATGGAACTATTGCTGCTGCCCCGACCTCCCTTTCTGGCCCCAGACTCGGCCCTGTAAGAGTAACTTAAAGGGCACCAATCATAACTAAAATCATTTCCTTAGTAAATACACTATGTGAAAGTTCAAGAAATCAGATTAGCTAACAATTAGTTAGAATTGTTTGTATAATGTAAATGATCAGCTCACTATTCCTTCTGCAAGATCTCCCCTATCTCCCCTGCAGTTCTAGCTGAGGCAGCCATCTTGGATTTCACTGGCTCCTCCTACCTATATCTTGCCAGCCAACTGCAGCTCTGAAATCTCGCACATGCTCAGTTGAAATTCCTTGTTGCTTATCAACCCTTCTAAGCTATTTTCAAATCAGCCAAACCTGTGTGTTAGCTGCTGTACAGTAGTGCTGCCACCTGCTGGGAGTTATTGTGTGCCCTTCATTTGCATAATAACATCACCAGCAGGGGACAAGATAGGGAAATCTCCTGCTACTTCTACTGGAGGAGTTTAATAAAACAAGGCATTCTGGGTAGAATACTAAAATCAATGTTACAATCTGAGCATGCTCCTGAAATTTGCATATTATAGTCTCTGTTATGCTCTCAGTATGGCCTCCCTCAGTGAAAGAACCCATTTGACAAAGTAAGGGATTTTTAAAAATCTGCAGTTTTTTTCAACAAACTATATATTTCGTTTGATTAAACGTGTTTATGTTGTACTGGTCAGATTGTTAATATGTGTTTGATTTTGGCTGTGATAGGTGCCCTTTACTAGACAGGGAGGCCGCAGCAGGTTTGGCGTGAGCCAAAGGGAACTTGTTGGCTGGGGCTTAGGGAGGGGGCTATGTGGCTGGGGGCCTGGGTGTGTGTAGGGGCCCTGGAGGTGGGGACTCCTTTGGGTCTTGGACCCCCCCAGTCTGACACTGACTTTATGTACAAATTTCTGGATTGCTACACATTTTAAAACTATCTAGGGGTCATTAAAGGGATACTGTCATGGGAAAAACATTTTTTTCAAAACGCATCAGTTAATAGTGCTGCTCCAGCAGAATTCTGCATTGAAATCCATTTCTCAAAAGAGCAAACAGATTTTTTTATATTCAATTTTGAAATCTGACATGGGGCTAGACATTTTGTCCATTTCCCAGCTGCCCCATGTCATGTGACTTGTGCCTGCACTTCAGGAGAGAAATGCTTTCTGGCAGGTTGCTGTTTTTCCTTCTCAATGTAACTGAATGTGTCTCAGTGGGACATGGGTTTTTACTATTGAGTGTTGTTCTTAGATCTACCAGGCAGCTGTTATCTTGTGTTAGGGAGCTGTTATCTGGTTACCTTCCCATTGTTCTTTTGTTTGGCTGCTGGGGGGGGGAAAGGGAGGGGGTGATATTACTCTAACTTGCAGTACAGCAGTAAAGAGTGATTGAAGTTTATCAGAGCACAAGTCACATGACATGGGGCAGCTGGGAAATTGACAAAATGTCTAGCCCCATGTCAGATTTCAAAATTGAATATAAAAAAATCTGTTTGCTCTTTTGAGAAATGGATTTCAGTGCAGAATTCTGCTGGAGCAGCACTATTAACTGATTCATTTTGGAAAAAATTTTTTTTCCCATGACAGTATCCCTTTAACAACCCCTGAGGCAAAGTGCAAATAAGAAGCGCATTGCAGTAGGCAATAAATACAGGGCTGGCCTGAGCCCCTGACACTGTCAGACTGAAAGAAGAAGTGATTGGTTAATGAACACTTGTATCCTATTAGTGCTTTACATTTCTTCCCCATCTTCCCCTCTTAGTGCTTTGAAGTTATTCCCCCTCTTTATTTTTCCTTCTGGCGAAAATGGTGCAATGATGTCCTAGTGGTGCCCTCTGATGTCAACTGAACATCACTGCCCCACCCCCTGATCTCATCCACCCCTTCCTGACATCATTAAGTCCATCCCCTCCGCCTCGGCTTCACCAGAGTAAAAGGTGTCAACCCTACCTTCCATGTAGGCGTGTGTATAGGTGTTTATCAGCTTTAACTTCAGGCTCTATCAGCGTTGTTATTAATGAGGTGCTGGTTTCTTGGGGCAAGGGAAACACTGTTAACATTCTTCCATATGGGGTTGGTTGGAGCAGAAGCAAAGAGGGAAGCAGTGAAGGGAAAAGCAGAAGAAAAAGAATGAATATAGTTAGCCAAAAATATATCCAAATAAAGGCTGGAGTGACTGGATGTCTAACATAAAAAATTGGAGAGCAACACAAGCATATTTCTGGGGTGCTGAAAAAGGAGGCTCTGTTTGGCAGCGCACTTGGTTTTTATGCAACCAAAACTTTCCTCTAAGCCAGAAATTAAAAACTAAGTAGTGGGGTAAGGGTTGGTGAGCAACATGTTGCTCCTGAGCCACTGGTTGGGGATCACTGCCGTACATCAATAGGTGCACTTCTGCATAGTTCAGATAAGGTAGTGGGCGGACACACTGGTACTGAGCGCAACTACAGGGAAGTGTGAGGAACATCTTTGGACCTACGTATTTTTAATAAATGGCGATGATGCATGCAACAAGCTGAGTCCATTTTGAGGAACCCTAGTTGCAGCTGCCATTGTGAATGAACCCTGTCTACAGGTCTATCGCCGTGTTGGTTTTCATGTTTATGGTAGCCTTGTGCTCCAGGTATGCAGCATTCTAGATAATAGATTCCAAACCTCAACCAAATGGCACCCACGGCTGATTGTCTGGCTCCTTCAGTACCACAATGGAGATACTTGTCGCACCAGCCTTGAGATAAGATTATGGTGTGTAGATATGCCGGCGGAACTAATGGAACAACTAAATGGCACACAGTAAACAAAGAGATATTCTCTGCCCTCTTGTTCTACTTGATTGATGGACGTCAATTAATTATCTCTGTACATAAAATGACCTTGTTGCTTCAGATAATAATACTGATGGTAAATGAGGAGAGTGAAGGCCAAGAGGGAGAAGAAAAAGGAGATATATATATATATATATATATATATATATATATATATATATATATATATATATATATATATATATATATATATATATATATATATAAAAAATAAATATATATATATATATATATATATATATATATATATATTTGTGTGTGTGTGCTGTTCATTCCTGTTTTCCATATAAAACTCATTTTAATAAAGCTGCCAGTGAGGGGAAAGGGAATGCAGTTGAGGATTTCCTGCTTTTGATGGCCGGGAGATGGAAATCTCTATAGTGCTCATAAATGATATCTGAGAACGTGGTACAATTGCTGGAGATCTTATCTCATTCTGTGGCACTGATTCATCAGTCAGGCTTTGTGCATTACTGATAACTCATCTTTAGAGATTAGCAACAATGACTTCATCTCCTCTTACCTCCCCACTCCGCTCTCTCCCTGCTACTGTATGTGCTCCATTGCAAATCTGTCCCTCTGCTCCCACACTACTCTGTGTCCAATGCATTCACTATAATGTATAAGAATATTTAGGCCCTAAGGGGAAATATACCCAAAAGGATAATTAGTTGTAAACAACTTTCCAATATACATTTATTATAGATTTCCAATGATTTTCAAGATATTTGTAAATGTAGTTACTATTCAAAGCAGCATTTGTCTGGCTTTTGCTATACCCTGCACTGCAAGTTCTGACTGCACATGCCATTGAAACAATGTAGCAGTAGGCAGCTCCCTTACAGCCAGGATCAAAATTCCTACAATGCATTGTATGTTTCACGATTAACAGACCATTAAAGAAGGAGAATAGGGTTGCCACCTTCTGTTCGGTGGAACTCCAGGCAGGGGGCGGGACCGTGGTGTTATGGGGGCGGGACACACTGTAACAGGGGCGGGTCCATGATCCCAGGGGGCATGCCACAAAAGCAGGGGTGGAGCTATGACGTGGCGATCGATGATTTTCCGATTGCCACATCAATCATAGGAAATTAGGAATTTCCTAATTTTGAAAACTGGGCAGGCAGTTTTGACTCGGGCAGCCCATCAAGAAAAAAGGGTCAAAACCGGACAGGTGGCAACCCTAAATATGGATTTCCATGCCCCAATGCCTCCAGTTGCAAAGTTTGCACCAGGTCTAGTAACCCCTAGCAACCAATCATCTGAATGAAAGCAAACATTGTACTGGTTGCTATAGGTTACTAGACCTGGTGCCAGTGTTGTAGTTTTTAATTAACTACAACTCCCACTTCATGGCTTATATTGCCTCCATAGCAAGCAGCTGACAGTTAGCTTGGGATCAAGTTACTTGGCCTTTGAGATAGAGCCCCAAATAGGAAACCTGTTTCTTTCTCTTGCTTTAATTGTCACAGCAGTGATATGAACCACTTACCTGCCGCACATTTAGATTGTAGGGTCCTGGCTGACTGTCACGCATCTATTTTAATGGGTTCCATTTTAGCCTATTGGGAAAACTGGTAGAACTGGCACAAAAGGGTTAATGATTGTATGCATTCATTTAAAAATGTAAAGCATAAAGCCTGGTCTCATAGACAAGCCTGGGGACTAGGGAAATAAAAGGAATATATAAAATATGCATTTTGCCATCGCAGAAATGATTTAAAATCTAACCTTACTGTCTAACAATGAGTCTCTCAGATGGGCAGGCATATATTTTGTCACCAAGTTTCTTAAGCTGCCGAAGTCAGGTCTCCAACTGGGTCAGATGATAAGATGAGCACAAGAGAAATGCGAAGGGAGGCGCTGATAAAAACTGATTGATTGATGTCTTGCTTTGCCTTCATCACAGGCAGCTGACAGTTAGTTTGGGATCAGATGATTTGGCTTTTGCGATAGAAGAGGGCCCTGATAGGCAAACCTGAAGGACAAAGAGGTCAGTTGCTGTTCTGTATCAGCCCCTGGAGTGGTTGGAAATGTTTTCTGTACAAAATTATGAAAGATCTACTCCTGCGGTAAAAGAAAAAGATTTTCAGCTGAGGAAATCAATAATCTGCTATTTTAGGCGCAACCTACTTACGGTAATGAGGAACTTCAAATGATCCTCTACCCCTGCAGCAATGGACAGTTAACTTCAATTGTCTGGTCTGGTTTTTAAGGACTCCTAGCAAGGGTATAGCTTCTGTGCCCTCACCAGCAATGGGAAGTGATTGATGCGCTCAAACACCCGAGATACTAAACAGTAAAAGGGTGCAAATTTGCTGAGGGCCCTTATCCATAGCAAATAAGAAAATATTTGGTTCCACTTGGCACTATTGTCATCCAAAAGAGCTAAAAGTAAACTCAAGACAATGATGACTGAAGTGTAGTTAAATATGACTCAAGGTGGCCATACACTAATCCGCTCGTTTGCAGATGTCACCAAATGAGTGAATCTCTCCCTGATATGGCCACCTTGAGGTGGGCGATATCGGGCTGATCTTATCGGGGGCCCTAGGGCCCAACAATTGGCTCATAACGAAGGGTAAACAGGTGGTCGGATTGTGGCACCGCATCAACGAACAGATGCGGTCCGCAATCTGACAGGATTTTTAGTCCTTTCCGAACGACATTGGCCAGATATCGATCAGGGAAGCCCATCGGAGGGCCCCATACACAGGCCAATAAGCTGCGGACTCAGTCTGTCGGCAGTTTTTATCGGCCTGTGTCTGGCCACCTTTAATCCGCTTACACTGACCAAGGGGTGGAGTATCTGAATGATTGTCCCTTGGAATATTAGTGCAAGGTCTTCTACCTTCTTTGTCTATAATCCCACCAGAAGTCGATCAGCTCCATTGATTGCCAAAAAGGTCCACACTCAGACAGATTATCTTGTAGTTGGTTGAGAAGTCACTTGTATGACTTTGCATCCAGAAGACAGAGGGCAACATTTACTAATGGAAACAAAGTGAAAATAATTGGTACAGTTTCTCATGTTTTGTACCCAATATCAGAATTTTCCCTGAATTCCTCTGCATTGCTCCTGCACCCTCATGCCTTCTGCTGGAAATCTGGAATCCATATTTCTCATTTGTCTTCCTTCTGCTCTTACACTTTTCCGATGAGTGGGGATGATGATGATCTGCTAGTTGTTAGGAATAAATGTTGCAGCCTGTTTTCACATCTCTAGCCCTGATAACCTTAAGTCTTATTTCACTGCATTCAGTATTTCCTAGTGGCCTTGTGCCGGTTGCAAAGGACAAAGTTAGAGTTGCCAGCAGGCTAAATTGCTGACCCAGGAATTCCAGAAAGAGATCCGCAAAGAGATCAGATGGTAAGAGCAGCAAATCTGGAAGTGCAAGCCACATTGTAATTAGCAGAAAGGAGAGTGAATTTTCCTTCCCTGACAGCAAAGACGTCTGCTTGCTACATTGTTATCAGAGCTGGGAAATGTCGTTTTACATCTACCAAAAACATTCATCGCACATCACTGCAATTTTTGTTGGTCTTAAATTATTTGTATAGGATCTTTTACCCCGAAACCCAATACAGGTATGGGACTTGTTATTCAGAATGCTCAGGACCTGGGGTTTTACAAATAAGGGATCTAGCAATAATTTAGATCTCCATACCAGGTCTGCTTAAAAATTATTTAAATATTGGATAAACCCAAAGGATTCATACCTTAAAGGAGAAGGAAACCTAGTCGGCGCAAAAACCCTCCCCCCCTCCCGTGTGTTGCCCACCCTCCCTCCTCCCCCCTGGCCTACCCGTCCCGCTGGGCAAATGCCAATAACTTGTTACTTACCCTTCTGCGCAGGTCCAGTCTACGGAGTTCACCGACGCCATCTTCTTCCACGCGATCTTCCTGCTTTGACCGGCGCATGCGCAGTAGGAGCATTTCGCCAGTACAATCTACTGCGCATTCGCCAAAAGTCCTTAGTACATCCGTACCAGTGAAATGCTCCTACTGCGCATGCGCCAAAACACCGGGGTACAACAGGAAGAAGATCGCGTGGAAGAAGATGGTGCCTGTGAACTCTGTGGACTGGACCTGCGCAGAAGGGTAAGTAACAAGTTAGAGGCATTTGCCCAGTGGGACGTGTAGGCCAGGGGGGAGGAGAGAGGGTGGGCAACACACAGGAGGGGGGGAGGGTTTTTGCGCCGACTGGGTTTCCTTCTCCTTTAAGTCTACTAGAAAATCATGTAAACATTAATTAAACCCAATAGGCTGGTTTTTCTTCCAATAATGATTAACTATATCTTAGTTGGGATCAAGCACAAGGTATGATTTTAGTAATACAGGTATAGGATCCCTTATCCGGAAACCCGATATCCAGAAAGCTCCGAATTACGGAATGGAGCTTTATCCAAATAATCCAAATTTTTAAAAATGATTTCCTTTTTCTCTTTTATAATAAAACAGTAGCTTGTACTTGATCCCAACTAAGATGTAATTAATCCTTATTGGAGGCAAAACCAGCCTATTGGGTTTATTTAATGTTTAAATTAATTTCTAGTAGACTTAAGGCATGAAGACCCAAATTACGGAAAGATCCATTATCTGGAAAACCTCAGGTCCCGAGCATTCTGGATAACAGGTCCCATACCTGTACAGCGAAAAAGGAAATTACAAAATACTTTGCCTCTCTGCAATCTTGACATGATTTAGCCATGTGTCTATATGTAATAAAAGACACAGTGTTTGCCCATGTGCCTTGCACTAAACGAATGTGAGGATAATATAATATAAATCTGCTCCTAGTGGGCTATTGTGGGAATGAAAACATTTTCTTGGTTTCCCTGGTTTCAGGAGCTGGAGCAAATGTGCCTGTTATTTCATGTACCCCTTAAAGTTCTCTTGGGGAAGTACAATTGTCACGGACAAAAGTCTTCTAAACATGAAGCAAAACTGGTCATAAAAATGTAAAGAAGCACTTGTTTGGCTACCTCAAGAAACAGGTAGATCTTTACTGGGTACAATAGGTTGATCTGAGTATTTTGGACTTGGGCCATTGCCTGTGGGCTTTATGTAAAGACCAATATCCGATAACAGATTTATTTTTACTTGTTGGACCCTTTGGGCTG
Organism: Xenopus laevis; assembly: GCF_017654675.1. Classification (NCBI taxonomy): domain Eukaryota; kingdom Metazoa; phylum Chordata; class Amphibia; order Anura; family Pipidae; genus Xenopus; species Xenopus laevis. The sequence goes on from NC_054381.1 coordinate 143,087,144, forward strand.
CTGATTGTTAGTCATACTTGGCACGTAGAATCCATCTGTGTTTGGCCACCTTGAGACAAGTCATTATTGCTGTTTCTCAGCCAGCACATTGGCCCAAAAAAGGGGGAAAGATTCCATGTATGCCATTTTTCTAATCATGATTTTAAACTGGGCAAAATCTCAGTCTAACCAAAGGTCCCTTGCACTGTGCATTGAATATTGCTATAAGCTTATATCTCATCTCTTGGACCGTACTCCCTAAAGCAACAATTAATAAATGAGGCAGATTCACAATATAATTTTTTCTTTGCTTGTGAAACATTCATTAGCAAGATTCCAAGGCTGCAACTGAAACTTGCACCTTGGAAGAGCCCTCCCTCCCCAGAATAATGCTTCTGTAGCCAAAGCTCTAATAGTCACAAGTAATTATCTATTTAAAGGCAACAATTGGCAGTTTCTAACAGCAGAGTTTTCTCTGCAGTAACAGGCCAAACACACACACTTTGATTCATCTGAGAAATGATCAGTTCCCATATGGAGTACATTCTCTCTGATGTCAGGGAAAAAGAATAAGGACTATGTTGGCCTCTTTGTCTAGAGAAGCATCTTAATGATCCGTGGAAAGCACGTGGCATATCTGGGGCAGCTGGCGGAGCTGAACTCTTAGGCCTTGGTGGCACTGCCTGATGAAATCAAAGCATAGGTTTAATTATAGATCTGTATTAGATTTTTGTATTAGAGATATGTAGTTACAAATTTGAGAATTTTTTTTTAAATGTCTGTTTAAATTTCTCTCTATACGTGTCTCATCCTCCTGTATTGCACCAATGTTACCCATCAGATACTACCTTTCTTGTTTTTTCCTTGTTCTATACTGCTCAAAACAATTTGCTGATTGGTTGCTATGGTTGTTATTTAAATAAGCCACTATTTGTTGAGCCATCAATGCCACGTCCAGTGGGGCCCCTGTTTAATGTGCCATAATAAGCACAATGATCAGTGGATGGGTGAAAAAAACACGGCGCTTGTATTAAATGCGCCATTTTCTGGCTATCACATTACTTTTATATCATTGCCAGCATTTCAAGCAACATTCCTGATTTTAACCCATTTTATAGTGGTTTGAAAAGTCAGGCGAATGCAAATACTGTAAAGGAGGTTTATTGTCTTGTAAAATATTACCCAGGCATAGACCGTCTGCTGGAACAGTACTAGGGATCTCAGTGAATATTGATATAATGGCTAAATGCCACCCTTATCCTTATCAGTGTTTCAGAACACAACACCAAACCAGTAAAATATACTTAGGAATCCCAGCAGGCTGTTAAAGTGCAACTGTTTATCACACAATCACATTCTCCTAGGTCTGACGGCATAGTTCTCTAGCTTCCTTCCCTTCCCAACTTTCACACCAATTCCAGCATGCTGTGTCAACAGGTTGTGTCATTGTTTCTATTCACATTTATTATATCATTAAATTGTATCCTCTGGGTGGTCTCAGCTGCCCTTATTTTCTATCTACAATCTCAATAAATTGGGCTTTTGTTGTAAGCAAAACGCCAGCATGGGCACAATCAATCAGCAGCTAGCTCAATGCCAGGGTTTAATCCAGTAATACTTTATTCAACAACATGGAAGTCATTATTGGGCCAGTGTTTCAGTATATTAGTCCTTCCATATTGGTTTAGATACATGCAGGCACTTGGGTCCTTGGTTCAACTCTATCCAAGGCATTATCTGTAAGGAGTCTTTAGAGTCTCCTTTTTGTTCTCTGGTTACCCCCCTTCCACTTACCCAAAAACAAACGGGCACATTACCTACTGATAAAATATGTATAACAATAAATGATACCCCAGTAGGGCTTACAGACCAATTTCCTATAGCATTCATAATAGGGTCCATTTCATTAACGGCCACCAAACCTATCAGCTATTTGATGGGACGTGGGAGGAACCAGGTGCATACCCTCCCTAATAAAGAGAGAAAATACAAACTCTACTTTGATACTAGTATCCCAGCACAGCAAGACAGAACTATTAATCTGAAAAAAATCACAGGCTTTGTTTGAGAAAATTGTGCCAAAATTTCTTCCTACTAATTTGCTTGTAATGGAGATAGAGTAGTGTCCACTGTGTACTTTTCACTATAAATATGCTCTTTGGTGAATCCACAGCATTGGCTTAAAGGGGCTGTTCACCTTTGAGTTAACTTTTAGTATGACATAGAGAGTGATATTCTGAGACAATTTGCAATTGGTTTTCATTTTTTATTACTTGTGGTTTTTGAGTTATTAAGCTTTTTATTCAGCAGCTCTCCAGTTTGCAATTTCAGCCATCTAGTCGCAGGGGTCCAAATTTCTCTAGGAACCATGCACTGATTTAAACACGAGACTGCAATATGAATAGGAGAGGCCTAAATAGAAAGATGAGTAATAAAACAATACATTTGTAGCCTCACGGAGCATTTGTTTTTTAGATGGGGCCAGTGACTCCCATTTACAAGCTGGAAAGAGTCAGAAGAAAAAGGCAAATAATTAAAAAAAAAGTACAAAAATTTGCTTAGATTTGGCAATTCTATAACATACTAAAAAGTTAACTTAAAGGCAAACCACACCTTTAACATATATTGAACAGAAGAGGTTGGGCATGAACAAACATCTCCAAAATCAACCTTTAAAATCAACGGTTGAAGTCTCTTGTTATGTTGAAACTGGTCTTCATCTAGGATCTGATTGGAACCCATCTTTAGAGCCAATTGGTGGCATCAGCTCATACGGTATTCCCTGGAAACTGCAAATAGTTTGTGCTCAGTATACACATGCTCATATTGTCACTTTGTTTACTTGGACGCCTTTTTTACAAGTAAAATAAATCTGCTCAACTTTTGAATGAGGCAGCTTAGATTGCAATGAACTCTTTCCGATGGGCTCTAGGGTTGCCATAACTAACGTTTCCTGATGTTACAGAGCAGGGCTGGGAGGAAACGGTTATGACAAATAAATAATTAATCACTGTGGCATCTTTATGGCAAATTGTAAATTTAAGGAGATGATTATCTCAGCTAATTATTGCTGAAATAATTGACTAGGAGAGAACAAGCTGAGTATGGTACCCGCAATTATCATTGCTAACGGACTCTTATTATAATACATTGTGACTGAATGGGTTGAGATTCGAAGTCTTATCATTCTAACAATGCATGTGTTCATTGGCACAGGGTGGAGCTTGATAACTTCACCAGTATGCCAATATGCAAGGCGAGTGGGGGAGTGGGAGACACAACTGATTGTTATCATCGCGGGCACCAGCTGCAGGTAAACCAGTGAATGAACATGGGGTCACTATTGTTAATTACTGGTGGGAATTTAGATCCCTCAAGAACCAAAGATGCTGGCTAAGATTTGGATTCGGAGCGTTGTAGTTGGTGATGCTGAAGATCACTGTTTTAGACTAATGCTTAAGGTAAGGACACACGGGCAGATTCAGGGAGATTTAATCACCTGGCGACAATCTCCCCGAACTGCCTTCCCGCCGGCTATAATGAAAAATCGCCAGCGGGGTGGCACTCGCGGCACTTAGTTTTCCGAAGTCACCCGAAGTTGCCTCATGCATTTAGAGAAAAAGTCGCCATAAGAAAAAACGCTCGTTCAATTTAATGCATTAGGAAAAAAAAGCCACCATAAGAAAAAATGCCCATTGACTTTAATGCATTATGAAAAAAAGTCTCCATAAGAAAAAACGCCCATTGACTTTAAAGGGTTAGGAAAAAGGAAAGGTTAAAACTAAGTAAGCCTTATCAGAAAGGTCCACCTAAATACACCAGTAAACCCCCAAAGTAATGCTGCTCTGAGTCCTCTGTCAAAAGAAACACTGCATTTCTTTCCATCTATTGTGTACTCATGGGCTTCTGTATCAGACTTCCTGCCTTCATCTTAAACCTCATTGCCCTGGGCAAAAGCATGCTCAGTTTGCTCCTCTCCACCCCCCCCTTCTCTGCTGTAATCTGAGCCCAGAGCAGGGAGAGACTCAGGCAGGAAGTGATGTCACACCAAGCTAATACTGCAGCTCCTATCCTAAACAAACAGAGAGTTTCTAGAGATTTTTACTCAGGTATGGTAAAACATTCTACAGAGTAAATATAGCATTCTAGCTTGCACAATTGCAGCTAATCTATTGGCAATAAAATGCCTCCGTAGCTTTCCTTCTCCTTTAAGGGTTAGGGCAGACGGGCAGATTCGGGGAGATATAGTCTCCGGGCGACTAATCGCCTCTTCTGCTGGGCGACAATCTCCCACAAACTGCCTTCCATCTGCCTTCTGCCTGCTTGAATGAAGAATCACCTGCGCTAATGCACTCGCGGCGCTTTGATTTCCGAAGTTGCCTCACTAGGAAACTTCGGGTGACTTTGGAAATCGAAGCACCGTGAGTGCATTAGCACAGGCGATTCTTCATTCAAGCAGTCGGAAGGCAGTTCAGGGAGATTGTCACCCCGCAGAAGAGGCAATAAGTCGCCAGGCGACTAAATGTTCCCGAATCTCCCCATCTGCCCCAACCCTAATTGACTTCAATGCATTATGAAAAAAAGTCTCCATAAGAATAAATGGCCATTGACTTTAATGCATTTGGAGCGAGAAAAACTGTTGCGCGTAAAAATTGGCATGCATAAAAACGCCCATTGACTTCAGTGTTTCATGAATTTTTTAGCAAATTTTTTCGCAGTTTCACTCATCACTATTCTCAACTGTTAGGTCCAGTCTTGTCAGACATGCCTTCATATGTGCAACTACATTTTGTGTACCTACAATTTTATAAGCAGAGAATAATTAATTATAGGACGCCTATACTACGGTGGCAAAATGCAGAGCAATATGGTCAGGCCCATTTGGCGGAATCGTCTGTGGAAGTAATGGGTTTTGACTGGTCTGCCAGATGACTCCTTAGTTAAGTGTGGGGATGTGTGTATTAACATATTTGGAGGTTATGGGTTGCAGCTCCCTTCCACTTTTGTTGAAATCAACTTGTTAGGCCCAGTGGCTGAGGGCATATGCTTTCAGGTATAATAGGTATTAGTAAAAGGTATTAAGAATGAGAACATAGGCTCTTGGGTATAATACATAATGCATTACACTGACCAGTTAACATAGTAACATAGTAAGTAAGGTTAAAAAAAGACGCATGTCCCTCAAGTTCAACCTTTTAAGTCTATATACTGTATAAGCTTCCTAACTGCCAGTTGATCAAGAGGAAGGCAAAAAAAACCCCATTTGAAGCCTCTCCAATTCGCCCCTGGATCAACTTGTACTATGAGCTATCTCCCATAACCCTGTATTCCCTCACTTGCTAAAAAAGTCAGTTAAAGGATTATGAAAATGAACATAACCCCAAGAGTTGTTTTGGAGGGGGCAATATAACTATTTAACATTTGGCTCCAGGTCTAGGAAGTCACAATAGTCAATACAAGTAGCATTTACTAACCCGGTGATGGACTGTGGTTGCTATTAAGGGTTCATTAGATTTGCAGTGTTAAGATTCAGCCGAATAATGAACCCACCACAGAGGATGTAGGTGAATGATAGGAAAAAATTAGCAACTAAAAAAACAGCCAACTAAAATCACTTAATAGTTGAGAAAGACGATTAGAAATTACAATTCAAATCATGCAGAAAAAAAGAAGTCAAACTGAATCTGGGATTTGGTGCATCCCTGGTTGCTGAAGGTTACCTCTGAACCTCTAACCTTTTATCCAGGGTGGTGTAGCTCAATAAACACCAGGGAGAAAAAGAAAATTGGCTCTGCCATACTTACCAGCAAAATATCCCAGGCCTATTTGATTTTTCTAGAAAGGGGCACAATGGAACTGGCCAGGAGGTCATCAAATTGGCACCCCCTTGGTGAGTCTAACTTTCCCTTGCCTTTTAAGCAACAGAGAAACAGAAAGCCTTTGTAGAACATTTTGTGATCCCCAGTTGTTTTCCTAAGTTCTGTAGTTTGCCTTGCCGTGCCAGACACAGTTCATCTTTCATGTTAATCAGATATTTTCCATTCTGAGTGATTTGTAAGATTCCTGCCTTTTCTCCATCTGCCGTGCAATTTTTTTCTTTTTTTGAATGGGGGGGGAGTAAATAATTGTACTCATTTTTGCACCTTTTTAAGAATGTTTAATTCTTTCATGCCTTGAACATTTTCCAAAAATAATATGCATTCATTTTTCTGTGATATATCCATACATGGGAGAGTGAAAAAATGCCTTTTATCTCTCTGCGTTTGCCAATATTGTTTGATTTAGGGTAATAAAATGGTCTTCATTTGACAATTTTTGCAAGTGTAAGAAATACATACATGACTTGGTTTTCACTTCTTGTATATGAACTCTTGGAAAATTGTCAACATTCTTGATACTGCTCTAGCTGGCCCAGTATTTAAGAGAGGCACCAAGGGGGTTATTTATTAAAATCTGAATGCCCAAAACTCGAAAAATTAGAGTGTTTTTACTATAAAATGCAAATTTTTTGTGAAAAAAAAACTTGAATTTTTCGTGATTTATTATACCCCGAGATTTGAAAAAGTCTGAATCCGAAAATCCAGCATCTCAGTTTTGGGGATGGAAAATCCCAAATATTTGTACAATTTGAATTTTCGTACCATTTTTTTTTTTTAGTTTTTTCCTGCACTCGAATTTTTCAGGAAAATGTATTGATAAATACATTTTGGTTGGAGTATATTTCAGAAAAAAATTAGATAAATTTGTATTTTGATAAATAACCCCCCAAGTGTTCAGGCATAGTTGTCAAAATGCTCACTAGGTTCTGTGTTCTAGTGACTAGACCCAGTATAAATGCAAGGAGAAGCATAAAATCCTAGACTTGTGTAGAACTTATTCTCAACATGCATTCTGCCTATTACTTAAAACATTTTTTTTATTTTTTATTATAAATCCGGAGTGATCATTGTTTTATTTTTATATCTACTACATCCCCTTAAATTTCCCAAATTTCCTTTTCAACTAACTTATGGTCTAAAAGAGCTCATATATGTGACATAGTAAGCTAATGCTGTGTTTGCGTTGACTCAGTGTCAGATGGATCCTATCCTAAACTATAGATGTTGGGTGATCCTCATTGGAACAGGCTGGTACTTTTACACTGGACAACACCATTTCTGTTAAATTAATGTCACAGGGTTGCCATAGCCAGTTTATCTGTTGTCGCTTGCTCAGGATCCGGAGGATCAAGCTATCACAGTAGATGATGGTCTTTTTTTAGAAAACGCACTTTCTAATGCGAAATCTGATGCTGCTGATTCCATGGAAGCCATGTAGTCTCATCCAGCTTCCATGCAACTAACCAGTAGATTGGATCCATATAACCGAATACTAACGTTTTCTGCAAAGATTTCTGTTTGAACTGCATGTTGAGAATAAACCATTGCAACGGCCATAAGAACTCATATCAGTTTAGTGATCTGACACATCAGTAGTGATGAGCGAATCTGTCTGTGAATTTTTTTTAGGTGGAGGAAAATATGCTCATTCACTGGTGCAATAAAAAAAGGCCATTTCTGCAGAATCTGACATTTTCGGAATGTTTTGCATTTTTTTCGGAATGTTTTGCATTTTTTTCTGCAAACTGAAATGGGGCAGTTGAGCTGATCACTAGTTGCCAGGTACGGTGGCCTGGAGCAGTCACAAGCAGATCATTTTGACTCTTTCTCATCTATCTGCACAAAAACTTTGTAGACTTTTTTTTTTTTTTGCTGTGTTTAAACAAAATTTGGCCCTGGTTCTACATCTGTTTTCTGGCCCTTTTTACCCAACAGCGATATCACTTTCCACTTCTAAACCAAGCAGCTAAATTATATGTTTTTTGATAACTTCCGACCTACTGAGTAACAATTTGGAGTTGCAAAATACATTTTGCTTGGCTCTGAAATGAATTCATATATTCTGAATGGTGTTAACTGACTTCCATAAACTGTCTGACCCAGCCAATTAAACCGGATAATTTTTTATTTTTTTTAAAAAAAATCCTTATCTCTTAATGCAAAGAGCTGATAAGTCCAAATGATTTGATCACAGGACTGTTGTGTCTGTATATCATAGACATGATTCATGAGTAGTGTCCAGCTGGGCTTCATTGGCCTGTCTCCTCATTATCAACACTCTTATACTATAGACTGTCCTCCCTCCATATCTGTGCCAGGAATTTAGCAAATTTCAGGATATGAACTAAAAAAAAAAAAACATAGAGACAAATGAGACAGCAACTGAAAGATCCCAGTGGGTGAAAAGGGAAATATATATTGTTATTCTTTAGAACAGGAGAGTCTCTTTGGCTCGTGCCACTAACAAAATGAAATATAATAAAGCTATTCATATTGTTTTTTGTCTTAATTACAGTTTTGTTTCCTTCCTCGTGGTGCAGTCATTCATCTGCTATGGACGAATGATTTATGTGGGGCTAATGGCCAGTGAACTGTGGTACCGTGGTTCTGCCTCGGCCCATTGACTTTATTAATGATAAATCATGGGAGTTAATGAGCCCTAATAAATAAGCCCCATTGGCTCAGATGTATGAAATCGTTTAGGAACAGTGGTTCCTTAAAAAGGATCTCTGGTGCTGATAAATATTTTGAACACACCATCAAATGTTTTTATCGTCTTATAAATATAATAATAGAAATCAGTTCCCATGTGAGAATTTGATTTATTGTATTTATGTTTATTACTTGTAGGCACACATGGCACCAGGAGAGAGTAGAAACACTTCAAAACTCAATTGGTAAAGGCTTCACGTTCAGAGTTATGTCCTTTCCTGCAGGGTTAATGTCACTTTAGTTAGTTGTTCTGCTGAAGGAAGACTGGCACCAATTAGTGCTGAGTTATACAGCTTTGCAACCAGGGCTATCTGCACAGTATAAGACAAGGTTAGTTAAATATACTTAATTATACTTAAATATAGAAGGAATCTGCTTTAAAAAGTAGTGTTTCAGGTTGATTTATTGAGAATTTCTGTAAAGACCTATTGTCCCACCCATTTGTTCCACTTCCTGTTGCCTACTTTCCCAGGCTGTGCAGCACTCAACACACTGCACTGTAGGATAGGAACCAATCAGAAGCGAGACTGACCTGATTGGAAACTGAAGCCTGTCTCTGTTTGTGTGACTGCATGGCTGTGATTGGCTATTTCCCTCCTATTGTGCTTCTGGCAGGGACCATTAAGATACATCCTCCCCTTATTTGAAATAAGTAGAGGGGCTGTAACAGATCTATAGGGAGCTGGACTAAATGGGCCATTTTTATTGAAACTATACATTTTTAGCCCACTGTAAAACCAGCACCATAATGTTATTCATTATTGGCTACAAGATTGAAGGGGTTTTTAATTATGCTATATGTCTCCTCTAAAATAAAAGTGACATTTCAGTCCTGCTTCAGATTGCACTGCATATATAGTTATGGACTGGAGGGATAACAAAGGAGAAACTGCCCCAATCAGAGTTTGCAGCTCCCTCTGCTCCACGCGTATCTCTCTTTTAATGATATAGATATTTGTTATGTGCTCAGTAGTACAGGTATAGGATCCCTTATCCAGAAACCCTATATATAGAAAGCTCCAAATTACGGAATGGCCTTCTCCCATAGACTCCATTTTATCCAAATAATCCAAATTTTTAAAAAATGATTTCCTTTTTCTCTGTAATAATAAAACAGTAGCTTGTACTTGATCCCAACTAAGTTATAATTAATCCTTATTGGAAGCAGAACCAGCCTATTGGGTTTATTTAATGTTTAAATGAATTTCTAGTAGACTTAAGGCATGAAGACCCAAATTACAGAAAGATCCGTTATCCGGAAAACCCTAGGTCTCGAGCATTCTGGATAACAGTTCCCATACCTGTAATAGTGACTGTTTACATGTTTCAGAAGACGTTTGTCTATGAATTTTTTTTTTTAAAAAAAAGAACTTAGAAAACCCAGTATCAATCCTCCCAGTTGTCAGTATTTAGATTGGACAGAGCCAGGCCCCAGGCATGAAAGAGGTTGTTCTTGCCAAAAAGACTGCAGAGCCTGAGGCAGATCAAGGGACTGAGATGGTTGTGACTAGACATGAGCAGATTAGGGCTGTGTTTACTAATGACAATTTTATGTCTTTTCCATGAATTTCCATCAGTTAATTTCAGTGTTTGAGAACATATATGACAAACCCTTGATGAATAGAGGTGGGCGAATAAATTCGGCAGGCATGGATTCCGGGCAAATTTCAGCGTTTCGCCACCAGCTAATACGATCGTGAATCTGGAGCAAAAATTCGCCGTGACGGAAAAAAAAATGACCCACATCAAAATTATTCGGACGCCCATTGACTTTAACTCATTTGGACAAAATAGTCGCACGTATAAAAATTGACGCTCGTGTCAAAAATGTTGCGCGTCAAAACTATTTTGACACCCATTGAATTCAATGTGTATTGCAAATTTCTCACCGTTTTGCAAATTTCGCTGTAAATTTGCAAAATTTCCGGTGAAGCGAAACGCCACAGATTCGCCCATCACTACTGTTAAACTGTATTGATAGTAGCTCAGTTGGTCAATAGACCAGCAAGTGACTGGTAATTTTTCTCTTCCTTTTGTTTGTGTATGTTTTTTTCTTACATATAATATGAGGAAAGGTTCTAACACCACAGAATTCACTTGTGGAGGGTTAAAATAATAGTTGAAAGAGTGACAATTGTACTTGTTTTCCTAAACATTATTGTGTAATTGTTCAGGTATGAGATCGGTTATCCGTAAACCTGTTATACAGAAAGCTCCGCATTATGAAAAGGTTGTCTCCCATAGACTCCACTTTATCCTAATAATCCAGATTTTAAAAAAAGTGATTTCCTTTTTCTCCATAATAATAAAAAAGTGCCTTGTACTTAATCCAAACGAAGATATAATTAATCCTTGTTGGAAGCAAAACCAGCCTATTGGGTTTATTTAATGTTTACATGATTTTCTAGTAGACTTAAGGTGTGATGATCCAAACTAAAGAAAGATCCATTATTTCGAAATCCCCGGGTCCTGAGCATTCTGGATAACAGGTCACATACCTGTATTAGAAAAAGGAAAAATAAGGTGGGTTGTTCTTGTAATTTTGAGGTTCACAATTCGAATGATTTCTAGTTTAAGAAAAAACTCACCCAGTACCCCTCACCCTATCTTTACCATTGTTGGAAACACAGTTCTTAAGAATTATTAATGTAACAGCCTCATGTGTTATATGTAGAAATGTGACGTTGAGTGTACGCAATCAATGCCAAAACTGTTGATTTAAATGGTCTGTTAAAGATGTAAAATCAATAAAGACATAATTGAAAAAAAAAAACTCAAATGGAAAAAACTCGAATCAGTGAATTCGGGGTTAATAACCTGAAAACTCGAATTTATCAATTTGTCTGCAGGAAAAAAAACCTCCAATGACATGAATAAATCGAATTTCAGAGTGAAAACCCCACCAAAAAAAACTCGAACATCATTAAGGCTAAACACATCTTCAAATGGTTCAAGGACCTTTGACATTGACTTCTACATGACCTTCACAGATTTCAGATGGAGTATTTTCATATTCGAGTTGTTTCCAGCTTCGAAGTATAATAAATATCGAAAAATTTGAGGATTTAAACAAAAAAATTTAAAAAATTTGAGTTTTGACTGAAAAATACCCTTGAAAACTCAAATTCAGGTTAAATACAACTCAACCTTTAATAAATCTGCCACTTACAGTTCTTGATCTTTAACCTGTGTGGTGGCTGGTGGTATTGCATGTGTAAAGGACACAGTTGCAATCTCCTACACTAAGGGGCCCATTTACTTAGTTCGAGTGAAGGAATAGAATAAAAAAAACTTCGAATTTCAAATGTTTTTTTTGGCTACTTCGACATTCGACTACGACTTCGACTTCGAATCGAATGATTCGAACTAAAAATCGTTTGACTATTCGACCATTCGGTAGTCGAAGTACTGTCTCTTTAAAAAAAACTTCGACCCCCTAGTTCGCCACCTAAAACCTACCGAAGTCAATGTTAGCCTATGGGGAAGGTCCCCATAGGCTTTGCAATCTTTTTTTGGTCGAACAAAAATCGTTCGATCGATGGATTAAAATCCTTCAAATCGAACAAATTGCAGTAAATCCTTCGACTTCGATATTCAAATTCAGCAGTCGATATTCGACCATAAGTAAATTTGCCCCTAAATAATGGAAATTCTACTTTTCATGTTACTGATCTCAACTTATGCCCCTAGTAGGATCACCCATTGCAAAACTAGTTGTGTATTTCTAAGGCCAAACTGGATCATAGAATAACATCACAATTAAAATGCTTTATAACAATTGAAAGGGGACAGTCAACTGAAGCATTAAAAACTTATTTATGAATTATTTTTATTATACTCCCTTATTCAGAAACCTGTTATCCAGAAAGCTTTGAATTACGCATCTGCCATATCATAATAAAACAGTACCTTGTACTTGATCCCAACTAAGATATAATGAATCCTTATTGGAAGCAAAACCAGCCTATTAGGTTTATTTAATGTTTAAATTATTTTTTAGTATGGTGATCCAAATTATGGAAGGATCCAGAAAACCCCAGGTCCCAAGCATTCCGGATAACAGGTTCTATTTACATAATCCCAATTAGAATCTATTAAAAGGCACTGCAATAAAAACAATTCAGCAGTTGGCAGCAAAACCAGAAGCTTAAGAAGTTGGAGGTATATTTTACAAAACTTGTGTTTCTCTGGATTGGGCTCATTTCCTCCAACGTCTCTGTGGAAAATGCTGACCTTTCGTGGAACTTTTAATAACGGTTTACATTAAAAAACGTTCATTCATTTGCAGAAGACTGAAGCACAATTACACTCTCTGCGGTGGGTTGGGCTCATTCTAATTGAACATCAGGAGTGCAGAAGGTGAAGATTCCAGATAAAACACTAAGGAAGGGATTTACTCTAGGCTGAGATTAAAACCAAGGGGCTTCTAAATGTTTCAAACAATTTCCATCTAAAGAAGAAAAAAAAAACGTTTTTTTGTATGCCTAGTAAGAAAACAAGTTATTGATTAAAGCTTTTCATCGCACAGTGCCCTTTTTTTTTAAACTTTTTTCCTTTGTACGTTTCATGAAACATCTCAACTTGAGACATCGTTGCCCCTTCACGACAGGAAAGTGAACAATGGAGCAGCCTCAATTAAGAGCGCTGAACATCAACCCCTGGCATCTCCTGCCGTTGCTCAGCCTTTTTGCCGGGAACGGTTCCTTTGTTTTTTAATTAAGCAAAACACCAGTAAAAAAAAAAATTGCTAGATGGTAACGGAATGGCAATTAGATGAGAGGCAGGGGAAAAAAAATTAATAATACAGGAGAGTCGCAAACCCAAGGCATACATTCCAAAAGAACCACCGTGAACTTGTGCTGATAAAATGAACCAAACTACCTTTGCATAAATTGCGGTTGAGCGAAGGGTACCGTCATTATGGCTAAGACAATATGCAAACTATCTTCAATGGAATCAAATTGCTGGAATGTTTTCATTTGCATGCATTAACTATTAGCATAATGAGGAGAAGTGACATTGGACCCGAACTGTGCGTCTGTTTGGGCTGATAACTCTACTGCATCTCAAAATAGATGTCCCAAAATTCTACTGCTTTTCAGATGGGTGCTGCTGGCTTTCTTCCATATTATCAGAAGGGATGAACGTGTCTGGGTTGTACTTGAAAGTCAGACATTTTTTTTTTTTTTGATGGTCGTTTGTCAGGAAAGACGTGAGCTGATTCCATTTTTTGGGTTAAACACGAAGAAAAAAAGGAGGTTTCAGCATTTTTAATTTTAAATTCATAAAAATAGGGATCATTTGGATTCATTACTTATGTCGTATATATGACCAGAGACAAGAAAAAAAAAACCTTTAAAAAACAGGAATTCAACCTCCAAGAGCAAGACAACCCTAATTACTGTCTGGCCAGTTTTGTTTGGTTTCTCAGCATAATATAGATGGAGCAGTCTTATTTATAGTACTACGTGGTGTCCATTGTTCAGATACGTGCATGGCGGCTGTTTTATGTGACATAAACCGTATTTGGCTTTTGCTCAAGTGGATTAGAAGCTCTGACTCTGAACCGCAGGATGTAGGGAAATGTATTTGTTTTGAAATTATTTTAGTTATAAATCTCGGTTGCAAGAAAAAAATGAAATCCCCTTCATCACCAGAATATTTATAGAAGAAATCAATTGTCTTAAATTGTTGGGATAAAAACAGTTTTTTTACATTGATTTTTAAAAATGTTTTACAATGTTAAAATTAAAAAAATTCGAGAATAAAGGTGGCCATACACGGAGAGATCCGCACGTTTGGCGATGTCGCCAAACGAGCGGATCTCTCTCCGATATGCCCACCTTGAGGTGGGCAATATCGGGCTGATCCGATCGTGGGCCCTAGGGCCCAATGATCGGATCCTAATGCATGTGAAACGGGTGTCGGATCGCGGGACCGCATCAACGAACAGATGCGGCCGCGATCCGACGGGATTTTTTGTCCCATCCGATAGAGATCTGGCCGACTTTCGGCCAAATCTCGATCGGGGAAGTCCGTCGGGGGGCCCCATACACGGGCCAATAAGCTGCCGACTTGGTCTGTCGGCAGCTTTTATCGGCCCGGTTATGGCCACCTTTACTTCTGTCATTGGGGCAGATTTACTACGAATTGTCTCCAGTGACCGGTTCACACATTTCGCCAGGCGTAAATTCGTTGCACTAAAATGCGAAGTTGCCTCCTGGGCACTGAACGCAGGTGACTTTTCGCTAGCTATACTTCTTCAGTGCGAGCATTTCAAAGCGAAGATTCGTTAGCGTTCGTTTATGCCTAGAGAAAAGTCGCTAGTGATCTTATGCGTAGGGTCAATTTGAATAGGGAGAGTACATTAAAGTTGTATGGACGTCTTTATTAGAGATATTGGTGCAAATGCTTGAAGTGGCCACTTTTTATTAAAAATGTTCAAGGAACCTTAATAAAGACAAAAGAGATCTTATAATGCTCTACACATGAACCCACTGTAAAATTAATGTTCCATGTCCCTCAGGACTTTTGCCTGCAAAAGTCAGGACTTTTGCAGGCAATCCCGCTTAAGTCGCCATAGTTTTTTCAACTTTAATGCATTTTCGGCAAACAGGATATGATGTAAGTGACAGAAGATTGAGGAAGATCTAGCTGCTTTTAAGCATTTCACCTGGTCTGGGGTGGTGAAGTAAAATCTGGCAAAAGAGGTAACGTTCAGTAAAATCCGCACTTACTCTGAATTTGCAGAGTAACGACCATTCGCTAGAGCGAAAAGTCACCTGGCGATAGAGTGAGAATGAACGCTAGCAACTGTCTTGTTCACTAGCGAATTGGCGCCTGCGCCTGTTAGTGAATTGGTGATGTCCCTGCGGGTGGCAACGCTGGCAAAAAGTCTCTAGCGTTAGCCACTTCGCCCTTTAGTGAACCTTCCCCATGGAATGACTTATGTAGAGGGAACAGTGAAATAGAATTTTCACAACTAGTGCAAATTCAGATTTGGATTTTTTTTGTTGGTATTTGGACAAATTTAAAAAGTGTGTATTTAATTATAGACAAAACAGGGAGATTTCCCCTTAGTTACACTTAAATTATAATTTTTTTTTTTACTGGTGCAGAGGTTGTTTTCATTCACGAGAGCCAACAGTGATTCAGACAGATTTGCAGCACATTTATTCTTATTGAAGCACTTATGTTAGGGAAATTCATTTAAAACAAAGACTCTGGGCTCTCTGGGGAAGGAACATTTTCACAATCAGTGACACATTTATCAGGCTGGCTACACACAATAAAATAAGTGACAATAACAGTTGGAGAATGACTGTAATAGTGTGAAACTCTTCCAAACTGACACATTGGCAGGAGGTGTTACTAGGGGGGAATTCTATGGGTGTCGCCATCTGAAAGGTCCAGATCATGGAGCAGTGGAGTCTCTTCTAAGGTTACACCTCAGAATTCTGGAGACAGGGGCATGAGAGAGAGTCCCTGGAGGAGAATATCATTGTCTCATGATAAGGGTTGGAGCACAGGCTGTAGGAGCTGATAACTGTTACTTGGTATCTTTCAGGCAGAGATAATGCAATAGAGTAAGCTTTGCTATAGTAATGCCATTTTTTGTCTCGGCCTATTTATTCAAATTTGACATCTTTTTTTTTTCATGCAATCTCCAATTTTTTTTTTAAATTCTAGTTTCTGAAATCAATCGGATTTGATTGAAAAAAAGTGAAAATGAACACAAGTTTTTTCAGATTTTTATATGAGATTGGCAATGATGAAAAAAAAATCACGATGATAAAAAAACCTAAATATAATTTAATTCAGATTTTTATTAAATTGTATTTAAAAAACAAACTAAATTTGAATATTAATTAATCTGTCTTCCCAAGTGTGCACCATAAAAAATAAAAAAAAGACATTAGGGAAGATGATCTGTTTTTTATCCAAAGGCTGAATGTTTTAATACAGGTCATGCAACTCCGAGGTAACTTCTAATATCCTCATATTTTGCAACTAGGGGTACTTTATTTATTATAATACACAAGTTTCAGTGAGTCATGTGACAGAAATGACATCACTACTCACCGTTTATAACTGATGACATCAGAACTCACCGTTTATAACTGATGACATCAAAACTCACTGTTTATAAGGATATAATTTACAAGATATTCATGGCTTTTGTGTATTGTAAGGATATATAAAATGAGTTTGAAGGCCAACTAAATCCAAGAGCTCCCAAGCCAACATAAATTCTAATGTTACGTTAGGGGTATAATAAAAGGTTTATACCCAGTAATGCTTTTGTTCAAGCAATTTTAATGTTACCAAAATGAATTAACTTAGGAAAACATTATTAGAATACTCTGTATAATCTCATATGAAATTATGGAGAATAAAACAAACCTGCAATTGCCATGGTTCGTATGGTTTTTGGCTGGTATTTTTTATTTTATTCCAATTTTATTCCAATGGAGACACCATCTCCCCATACTTTTTTAGGTTCCCTCCCACACACCAATGAAAACATTCTCATGTAGCACATTTTGTGGTAGGCTTGATTATAATAAACCGATGATGCCATACAAGGAAATCAGTGGGGAGCCACGTGGAAGAGCGAAGGTTCTGAAAATTCCTTAGATGGGCACATCCAATATAAGGGTCTATAGCTGTTGAACCCTGGTCTAATCCCCATCTTTGCCATTGAAAAGTGTCATCTGAGAGGGGGACATTCATTTGAGGATGCTGGGGGTTAATAAACCTGCAGAGACCATCTGTTTATTGCATGATTTGCAGCTGTTTTGACACTGACAAAGTGATTCACAGGGCTCTGAGCCAAATGATTTGTCATATAATATATTCTAATTGATGTTATATTATACACGCACCATTTGCTATTGAATTCAGCTTTTAAGCCATTGTCCCTCAGACTGCCTTTTGAATAGATGGAAGCATATCATTTGATTATATTACTGATATTTTTGTAACCAGTGATGAAAATGGAACTTATTTTCCCATCAACCATTTTTTTTTTGTCCCATGGCCTGGGCAGTTAATAGGTAGCAGGCACATTGCCAATCCTCTATATATTTTACGTTTGGGGCCAGTGACAGTCCACTAGTTGTTAAGAAACATACATAGCTAGGGCACGGAATGTTTTACCCTCTGGTGCCATTGAATAAAATACACAAGTTTATCAAGTTCCACCATACAGCAGTCCTAATTGATTGACAGCTTCCACTTGTAATGTTTTTGGAAGGTTCATACCATGACTAGTCATACATAATGTTATCTTGATATCCCTGTACCCCTCAGTTCCACAGATAGTCTCTTAAGTTCCTTATAATGCTCTAGTAGAGTGTGCCGTACTGGGAGGGATGGGCATAGTAACAATAGTATGAATCACAGGGTATATTCCCAGGTATGTCTTTGCTATGTCACACTAGATATAGGACTTTTAGGGCAGTGGTTGTCAGACTTGTTCAGTTTAAGCACTCGTTTAAAGCTCAACATGTTGACATGGACTTCTTGCTCATAACAAGGTGTTATTTAACATATTAAAACATGAAACAACCATTCAGTAGTTCATTAGACATTAAAGACATATTCACCCTAGATCTTGCTTCCTTAAGTGGCCTTCAGGCTGAGCCCCCCAACCAAGTATCTGAGCCACTTTAGATGGGGTCAGCGCCACAGGTTGGGCACCATTTCTTTGTAGTTAACCCATTATAGAAACAATTAGTCCAGTGTTGCCAGCAAGTAGTGAAGCTAGGAGTGAACCACAGTTACATCCAAAAAGAACATCTTTAATCAATATTAGTCCTTCTACTGTAATTGGGAAATAGAATGTTTAGTGACATTCTTTCTGTGACAAATGGTGATGCACAGGCTTCTGGCTGATCGCGTACTTTCTGATTTCCCATCAGGGCAATACAATCAAGAGCTAATGACCAGACACCTTCAGGCAATTTCTAGCTCGGTTCTTTAACAGAGATTGACAGTCACATTACTCTTTGTCTAGTGACATTAAACCTGCCTCAATGTTTTTGGAATGTGAGAGGACGCGCAACATGGACACAGGGAGACCATGCAAACTCTGGGCAGAGAACAAGATGGTATCTACCTGTTATATTAACTTGGGTGCAGTCATCTCAGTTCTGAAAGCCACAGACCTGTAAAGACTCTAGACCAGTGATCCCCAACCAGTGGCTAGTGAGCAACATGTTACTCACCAACCCATTGGATGTTGCTCCTAGTGACCTCAAAGCAAGTGTTTCTTTTTGAATTCCTGGCTTGAAGGCAAGTTTTGGTTGTATAAAAACCAGGTGTACTGCAAAACAGAGCCTCCTGTAGGCTGCCAATCCACATAGGGGCTACCAAATTGCTAACCACAGCCTATATTTGGCACCCCAGGACCTTTTTATATGCTTGCGTGAATCTCCAACTTTTTTTAACATTTGAATGTGACTCACAGGTAAAAAATGTTGGGCACCCCTGCTATAGACTGACCAACATGGGGCAAACTTTGCCAACATTACTAAGGATGCACCGAATCCAGGATTCGGTTCTGTATTTGGTCAGGATTCTGTCTTTTTCAGCAGGATTCTGATTTAGCCAAATCCTTGTGTCTGGCCGAACCAAATCCTGATCCTTAAAATCATTTGACTTTTCAACACAAAACAAGGAAGTAAAAAATGCGTGATGCACAAGCCGTTCTTTTTTTCACTTCTGGACCCTAATTTGCATATGAAAATTAGGATTTGGATTGGGTTCGGTATTCAGCTGAATCTTTCACAAAGGATTTGGGGGTTCGGCCGAATACCAAAAGAGTGGTTTCGGTGCATCCCTAAATATTACAATGTAACCTGGCTTTTCCTTAAGAGAGTTACATGTTAATGACTTAACAGAAGTTAAAATGTTGCCATAACTCTGCCGAAGTCTAAACCTTGAGTAACTGTATGAGTAAGCAAAATCAGCTCAAGAGAAGAGATGAAAAAGTACTGGAAGTCAACTCATGAATCCCAAATATCAAGTCTTTTTGATCTGCCGAAAAATATTTGAAGGATTTTGTAAACAAACAGATAGCAGGGTAAGCGCAGAAAGGTGGGGTGCTCGCAGGAAGATAAAAGTAATTACCATTCACTTTATTAAGCTTTTCTTAGATGTAATATTGTTGTTTCAACTCTGAAACCGAAGACATGAAAGAGCGGCTTTGCAGATAACGTGCTTGAAATGGATTGCGTTGTTTCCTAAAAAAAAATAAAGGGGGGTGAGCTGTTTATATTTTTTGTGTTTGTGCAGAAGTTGGGTGTGGATGCAATGCGATTGAGATATAATAAGCTGGTAAGGGGTGTGTGTGTACAGAGGGGGGAGAGAATTTGAATATTCATATATGCCAAATTGCAACTAGAAAGCGACGTAATGCACCCAAATCAGCAACGGAACAGCTGTGTTTTAAAGGACAGCACTTTGAATGTCATTTGACGATTTGCTTTCAATTAGAAGTAATTTACAGAAAGATGCCCACCAGCTAATCTTTACAGGATAATTAAGTTTCATTTTCTTTACTTTTAATTAAAAAGCAGAAAAGATTTAGCTGATCCATAAAAAAAAAATGTTCTGTTTAAACATTCATCCGACTTCACACTTCTCTTTTTTGTGTGTGTGAGTGTTATCTGCTGTTGCAGATGTTATCAAATCCAAAGTCTGCTCGACTGTTTAAACTTGGAATATGGGGCGAGTGAGACACGGCTGGTGAGAGGTGGGTGTGCGCCCGTGTATTTGTACAGCTGAATTCTGATCAGACTTAATTGCTTGCTGGAGTGAAAAACGACACTCGCGCCTTGTGGATTCAGTATCGAAATGATTTTGCGCTGCGATTGACAGAGCGTGCTCCATCGATTCCCTCACGGGGGGCTGTCATTTAGACGGGCGACCCGCTGGGCATTGCTAGTGATTATCCTGTCTAAAGAGATGTCAGCTAACCCCATGTCATAAGGGTGATAATGATCCACTCTGGGCCTTTTGGAGACCGTATTTCATGTTATATTTATAGATGAAGAGGAATTAGGTTTGAAAAAAATGCAGGACTCTGGATCATTATCTCATTAATGACATGGGGTTAGCTCACATCTCTGTATCTTGTGAGGTCTGTCAGTCCAACAGCATTGTTGTGTGTCTGAGACCAGTGATGTGTCATTGAGGAGTATATACTGTACAAGATGATCAAGAATTAAGGATATAATAAGCTGATGATACCATGTGAAGAAGTCACTGAAGCCTTGGGCAGGCTAAGGGATGTAAACATTTCTTGGAAGGCCACATACAGCACCACCGGCTGGGCAGCACTTGAGCTGTCCACACACATAAAGATCTACTTGTCTGGCAGGTTTGACAAATGAGCAGAGCTTTGCCTGATTTGGACACTCATACCCTGGACCAACCACTGGATCATACTACAGACCCATGGAGAAATGTTGGATAATGCTTGCGTAAACATGTTGTTGAGGTCCTCATCTGATCAGATCCTCAGACCTGCCCAATAGAAATTTAATACTGGTAGGCCAGGTCTTCCCAACAGCCGATACACTGTCCAATCAGCTTCCATCTTGGGCTGGAGGGGCTGATTCTGCAACCAGAGATCTGCTAACACCCCCCAAACTGGACACGTTAAATTGCTAATTAGCAAATAATTTAAGTGCATACTGCAAACATATTGATGTATGATCCATGCAGAATGTTTCAGAATGAGATCAATGTTTATGGTGTTAAAAGGTTGGAGTTGGAAATGAACCTGCATTTGCATGCCAAAGACACTCATATATGGAAGAACCCATAACCCAATCAGATCCGATTGTCAGGACTCCAAGTAGCTGAAACTATCTACTTAAGCTTTGGTTGCTACCTTTCAGTTTGAAACATGGATACATCATGCCTAATTACTAATTAGCAGTTAATTTAGAAGTGTACTATAGAATGTAGTGGTATCTATATGTCCATGGACTGCACTTGTTATTTAGCCTTACATGCCAGTGTCAGCCCTTCTGTATTGTAAATCCTCAGCCTAACCAATAAACCATCATAAAAGCCTAAGTTTAAAGGTCTGCCATAGGCGCACAGATAATATTGTACAAAACTAATTTTCTTACGATATTCGGTGCGTTTATGGTGGGAAAAGAGCCGACTGATATCAGCAGAAGACTTGGATAACGGTCGGCTCGTTGATCGGGCTGGACGGAAAATTTTGATCGGGTGCCTTTGAAGGCACCCAAACATCGGCCATTGTTAGTGCTGAATTGTCAAATACAGGTAGAATTCTATTGTTTCTACCTGTATATCTACTAGGGATACACTGAATCCACTGTTTTGGATTCGGCCGAACCCCCTGATCCTTTGCGAAAGATTTGGCCGAATACCGAACCAAATCCAAATCCTAATTTGCATATGCAAATTAGGGGTGGGAAGGAGGTATATATTTTTTACTTCCTTGTTTTGTGACAAAAAGTCACACGATCTCCCTCCCTGTCCCTAATTTGCATATGCAAATTAGGATTTGGATTCGGTTCAGCCGGGCAGAATCGGGCAAATCCCGCTGAAAAAGGCCAAATCCTGGCCGAACCGAATCCTGGATTCGGTGCATCCCTAATATCTAACTGTATATCTGACGATTCAGCACTACACGTGTGTATTGTAACAAACGATCTTTCTTGGAAAGATTTTTTCCAGGAAATATCGTAATTGTAACCTTAAGACTGCTAAAAATGAGTAGGGTTAGTCTTTTAGGGGTTAGGACTAGGTTTAGGTGGAGAAGGCAGTAAGACTCATATTTCCAACAAAAAGTAAGTAAAATGCTAAAAGATATAATATAAAGCCTGAGGCTTCCCCTACCCTTTTGTGACTCCCAGAATCCTCAGTTAGCCGGAGGCCTCTGACTTTAACACCCCAGACTCACACAAGGTTCAGTTTCTAAACATAAGCTTAATTAGTTGCGCAGCCATACAGTATCTCCGCTTAACAGATGCTATTTGTGGGGGATATGGTAAATCATTCTGTGCCTGCATTATACAGATTGAATTACACTTTGTGCAAACTCTTCCAGAAACTTAATGTTAGCAAATTAGAGATGCACACAGGGACACAATTAAACCCATTCCAGTCTCATTCTGCTTACTGTTAGTCTGGGAGCTGCTGCTGTTGCTGCTGGCGCAATTTGTGGAGGATGTGTCTTTATTATATGTATTTCCTAGGGTCTGTTAATGTCTGGGAGCTGTATTGAGTCATGTCTCTGGCCTGTTTTCAGCATAATGGGGCCCCAGCGAAAAAACAGACTTCATTGGCCCCCTTCATTTGGTGATAGAGGACCGTTCAACCTGCAATCTGTTGGTTGTTGTTGAACTACAACTTCCTACTGGGTGCAACACTGTGCAGGCATAAGATATACAGATAGAAGGCTACCCATCAGAAGCTTTAAGGGGTGCAAAGTCACAACCCTTAGTGCTCATTTGCAGGGTAGGCAGTGTTGATGGGTGAATTTGTCCCATTTCGGTTCGCCGGAAAATTCACAAATTTCCTGTGTTCCCAGTTCTGACGCTCGAGTCAATTTTGACGCCGGCGTTAAAGTCAATGGGCGTCCGAATAATATTGACGGTTTTCATAATATTTTTTGATAATATTGATAGTTTTGACAACAGCGACTTTTCGAACACGCGTCAAAATTTTTTTGCCGCTGGTGAATTTTCGGCGGCAGTTTCGACAAATTATTGGCCGGCGGCCAAACATGCAAACTCACAACTGGCGAATTTATTCACTAGTAGGCAGAGAGAAACAGTATGTGCCATCACCCACCAACCATTGCGCCCTAGGCATGTGCCTCTTTGCCTACCCGCAGTTTCGGTTCTGCCATTGTACCTCCCCAACTCAACCCTCATGAAAACCGAATAAAGAGTTAAATAACTCAAAAACGACAAATAATAAAAAATGAAAACCACTTGCAAATTGTCTCAGAATATCACTCTCTACATCATACTAAAAGTTTATTTAAAGGCGAACAACCCCATTTGTAAGGGAACCATCAGGCACCGAATGAGCCTTGTTATTTTCTTCGGGCTTATTTTCAGAAAATACTGATATTTTGTATATTAAGGAAATATGTGTCTGTAAGCAAATGAAATTCACTGGATCATTAGATAATTTATGTTTTAATTATCTGTTTTGCATGGATGATGACACATCAGACTCTAGGTTACCATCTGTTCCAATCCCGTGCGTGTGTGTTTTTCCCTCTTTATCCTGTTTATTACAGAGCAAACCGTGCTTTTTTATATATCCGAGCCTTATAATTAGCATAATGTCTTAAATGACCCCAGAAAGCTAAAGCTTCATTATAACAGTTATGTTCTCAGTGCAAGATTCATGGGCTGAAATATTGACCAACATTTCAGAAATTATACAAGGATCTTTGGAGCCATGCCAACAAAATGTACAGGTATGGGATCTGTTTTCCAGAATGCTCTGGAAACTGTGTTTTCTGGATAACAGATATTTCAGTAATTTGGATGTCCATGCCTTAACTCTACTAAAAAAATAATGAATGAATTATATCTTAGTTGGGATCAAGTTTTATTATTATAGAGAAAAAGAAAACCATTTTGAAACATTTGAATTATTTGGATAAACTGGAGTCTATGGGAGATGACCATCCTGTACCTTTCTGGGTAACAGTTTTCTGGGTAACGGTACCCAAACCTGTATGATAAAAATATGATTGGTTAGTAATGGATTTCAGACTGAAGTTTGTTATAACATAACAACCTGTGTTTAGTTTCCAACATTTTTGAATACAGCTCTTTGGAGACTTTAATCCCATCCCCAGTCTCTCCTCTATTAAAACAAGGTTCCTGTCTTTTACAACCCTTCTCTTTCTTATTCTTTGCCTTTTACTTTCCTTTGTTGGTGGTTCTATGTACTTCTTATATGATAAAATACAGAATAAATTCCAAGTTGTCTCACCTTGCCAGTACATATATCAACAAAGAGATAAACCCGCTGCAAATACTTCTGTAAAGTGTCATTTTTCGTTACGATAGCCAAGAATAACCTGTCTATCCTGTATAAATGGTGTCATCAGTGATGTCACCAGTTAAAATGAATATGACTTGTCAGACGACCCACTGAAACTTTATTATATCTATTATTCTTGTATTATGCCTATTATGAATTGAACTCATTTAACTCATGATGAGGCCGTTAGAAGTCACCTTGATTTCCATGTTCTGTATCAAAGGGCTCAGATTTTGGACGCCTTTATATGATCAAAGAACTGCTTGTAACTACATATATATATATATATATATATAGTTCTAGATAAGGAAATAAATATATCTATCTCTATAAATATAAATAGGTCAGAGATTTACCAACCTCAGGTGAGATTTGGGTATAATGCCTATTTGCTCTTCTAGATACCCCTGAAAGGCCTGATAGAAGTCGGGTATAGTCAGTTATTATTGGAACTGTTGATGAATGGCACCTTGATACTAGAAGGTTTTCCAATTTTCTGTAACCTTTTTATGAGCTGCGGGGGCCCTGAACCAAATGTTGATCATGTTGACAATGAGGACTTGAACCAAAAACGTTCCAACCATCTGTGTATGTAGAGCTACTACAGAGGACACCTTTTGACTGTCTATGCTATTCTTTAGGCCGGGGATAACCAACCTTTTTTACCTGTGAGCCACATTCAAATATAAAACGAACTGGAGAGCAATATAAACATGAAAGCTCCTGGGGGTGCCAAATATGGACTGTGATTGCTACTGGTAGCCTCTATGTCAGAGATCACCAACTTTTTGAACCCGTGAGCAACATTCAGAAGTAAAAGGAGTTGGTGAGCAACACTAGCATGAAATATGTTCCTGGGGTGCCAAATAAGGTTGTGATTAGCCATTAAGTAGCCCCTATGTGGATTGTCAACCTACACTGAGGCTCTGTTTGGCAGTGCACGTGGTTTTTATGCAGCTAAAACTTGCCTCCAAGCCTGGAATTCAAAAATAAGCACCTGCTTTGTGGCCACTGGGAGCAACATCCATGGGGTTGGTGAGCAACATGTTACTCACGAGCCACTGGTTGGGGATCACTGCTCTATGTTGACTTGCAGCCGACAGGGGACTCCATTTGGGAGTACATATGATTTTTATACAACTAAAGCTTGACTTCAAGATACAAATTAAAAAATAAGCACCTGCTTTGAGGCCACTGGGAGTCTGACCAATGCCTTATAGCAGTGATCCTCAAACAATGGCTCACGAGCAACATGTTGCTCACAAACCTTTTGGATGTTGCACCCAATAGCCTCAAAGCAGGAGCTTATTTTTGAATTCCAGGCTTGGAGGCAATTATGGTTGCATAAAAACCAGATGTACTGCCAAATAGAGCCTCCTGTAGGCTGTCAGTCCACATAGGGACTACCAAATAGGCAATCACAGCTCTTATTTGGCAGCACAGGAATGTTTTGGATTCTTGTGTTTCTCACCAACTCTTATTACATTTGAATGTGGCTCATGGGTAAAAAATGTTGGGGACCCCCGACTTATCGGAAGGATTTAGGGCTAGTCCACACGAGGAGATTCGGGGAGATTTTGTCGCCTGGCGACTAATCGCCTCGTCTTTTGACCATATTTTACAATGCAAAGTCGCCTGCGCTAATGCACACGCGGCGATGCGTTTTCAATAGTCAATACTCACTGAGGCAACTTTGGGGCAACTATAGAAAACGCATCGCCGCGTGTGCATTAGCGCAGGTGACTTTGCATTGTAGCCTATGGGGAAAAACGCCGAGGCAGTTCGGAGAGATAGTCGCTCAAAAGATGAAGCGATTAGTCGCCAGGCGACAAAATCTCCCCGAATCTCCTTGTGTGGCCTTACTCTTAAAGTGAAAGAGTAGCAGCTCCCTGAGGATTAACCTATGTTCTTGCGGTCATAAATGCATGCTAAAAGTTGCAGCTGATCAATGCATGGAGGATGTGTCTTCTGTAGAACATCACCTATAACATCTGGGACAGGTATAGACTCAATACAAATTGATTGTTTCCTCATCCTAGTAACGAAGTAACAATGTAAGGTCGGCAGCTGTTACCCTGTCAATAAATGTCTGCATTCCCTTCTGCATTGAGCCTCAATGTAAATGTTGACACAAACACACGTGTTGGGTGGCTAGAGTTGCAGGATTAAATGCGGCAGTGCCATGTCTAAATGTATCTTTGTTCTCAGTGGTGGATTGACTGGCAAGTAGAATCAGTGTAGGCCGGAGTGAAACCCTGCTAGTCAGTGGTGTAGAATTAATAGAGGTTCGGAAAAGTATATGATCATTGTCAGAGTCTTTGGAAATGCACAATATTAAGGAATCCTTGTGGAATAAAATCAGGTCTATGGGATATGGAAACAACATGACTTCTCGAATGTACTCGACCTACAGTCCTGTATTTACGGCAATCTTTCAAGTGATCTCCCTGACATTTATCCTGTTAGAAAGACGTTGTGATCAGTAGGGCTAAATTGGCAACTGTTTTATTGACAGACCCGGCTGTATCTCCCTCTCTAGAGATTATGTGCATCGCATCCCTTTTTTTTTTGCTGTTTTAATATAGATCTTGTTTTGCAATTTATGATGCTCTTAGCAATTACAAGGGTCACAGGCTGAAAAAGGAAAATCGATCAGCAGTGTGTAAATTGAATATTTCAAGTCAGGGCGGTAATCTGACTCATATAAATGTCTTTTTACCTTATTGATTCCAGAGCTGAAATAAGTATTGTATCTACTGAATAAAATATAGGAGAAAATTCCCCTTGCAGCACTTGAAATAGAAGTCCTGCCATGTGTTATGAATGGTGGACTTTTGTCTTAAAGCCTGTGATGGCATTAAAGAAGGTTTAGTCCTGCAAGGATAAATTGTTGATACAGTTATTGCAGAAATGATAAAAATGCCTTTTTACTGCTCGTGTCTCTAGGTTTTACCATAAGGAAAAAAGTGTTAAGTGTCGAATAAATTGCATGTGTTGGTGACCATAAGAGTTTATTAAGAGAATAAATAAACACTTATCAGCCAGCTATTTAATTCCGTATGTGTTAAAAGATAAACATAGCTTCTTTCTAGTCATCTTTCATTAAACTTTCCATATGTAGGAATCCATGTATAGTTTTATATCCCATTTTAATGATCATTTATGGCCACTTGGGGTGCTGCAACTAAAGCCTGTTGGCTAAATGTATTCAGAAAGTGTGTCCATATGCAGTGCATGAATAAGGGGTTGAGGAAGGGCTGCATTTGCAGCCCACATAAAGATCTGGAAATGGGATCACAATGTGGCCTCACTTCCATCATAAGTCAATGGAAATGTAGCCCTCTGTACGTTGAGATACAGTGTGTAGCTTTTGCTACTCCTTTTCCTCAGCTACAGCTCCTCATGTCATAGGCACCACAGTTCTCCATTGGTAAAGAAATGGCTCTCAACACTAGTTCTCATCACGATTGCAGTTAGTCTAAATATCACTGGAAAGTTGATTTATGCTGTTTCAACAGTACGTACATTAGACGTTTTAAAAAAAAAAAGTACATGCCATGATCCAGATAGCGGAGATGTAGCTTTAAACTGGTGACACATTGGCACAAGGTTTTTATTTGTCTTCGTAGATTTGATGGAAAATTAGCATTGTATTTATAGTTGTACATAAGAAATTTATACCAAAAAAGAAATGAAATGTATTACACTGTTTACACTGCAAATAATTCACTCTATAATATAAAATTTAATTCCTGAACTGGCAAGTGTATTTTTTTTTAGTTGTAATATTGGTGTGTAGGCGCTATCTTTGGTCATTTTGCCTGGTCATGTGCTCTTTAGGATGGAACTGCTTTCTGGCAGGCATTTGTTTTTCCTACTCAAAGTAACTGAATTTGTCGTAGTGTGACCTGGATTTTACTATTGAGTGCTCTTTTTAGATCTACCAGGCAGCTGTTATCTTGTGTAAAGGTGGCCATACACAGGCCGATAAAAGCTGCTGACAGACCGAGTAGGCAGCTTATTGGCCCATGTATGGGACCCTCGACGGGCTTCCCCGATTGATATCTGGCCGAAAGTCAGGCATATGTCGATCGGACGGGACTAAAAATCCCGTCGGTCCGACCGCCCGTTACCCATCTTTGGTCATTTTGCCTGGTCATGTGCTCTTTAGGATGGAACTGCTTTCTGGCAGGCATTTGTTTTTCCTACTCAAAGTAACTGAATTTGTCGTAGTGTGACCTGGATTTTACTATTGAGTGCTCTTTTTAGCTCTACCAGGCAGCTGTTATCTTGTGTAAAGGTGGCCATACACAGGCCGATAAAAGCTGCTGACAGACCGAGTAGGCAGCTTATTGGCCCATGTATGGGACCCTCGACGGGCTTCCCCGATTGATATCTGGCCAAAGGTCAGGCATATGTCGATCGGACGGGACTAAAAATCCCGTCGGTCCGACCGCCCGTTACCCATCGTTAGGACCCTAGGGCCCATGATCAGATCAGTCCGATATTGCCCACCTGAAGGTGGGCATATCAGGGAGTGATCCGCTCATTTGGCGACATCGGCAAACGAGCGGATCTCTCCATGTATGGCCACATTTAGGGAGCTGTTATCTGGTTACCTTCCCATTGTTCTGTTGTTAGGCTGCTGGGGGGGGAGGGGTGATATGACTCCAACTTGTAGTACAGAAGTAAGGCATGATTGAAGTTAATCAGAGCACAAGTCACATGACTGGGGGCAGCTGGGAAACAATACGTCTAGCCCTATGTCAGATTTCAAAATTAAATATAAAAAAAATCTGTTTGCTCTTTTGAGAAACGGATTCAGTGCAGAATTCTGCTTAATACGTAATTTCTAGTGCACTTGCCAATTAAACAATGTTGCAATATTGAAGCTCTATTTTTTGGTAAGCTTGTTGTAACATTGTGCTGCTACTTTGTAGACAGGGATATTTATGATAAATGTGCCTTTTCTCAGATTAGCCTCTAACCTGCCTTGTTGGTGGAGTAATGGAGACACCTGGTGTTGCAGTTATATGCAAGAAACTGACCTTTTGATGTCAGTTGAATATTTAAAAGCCTTATAGGGTTAAATGTTTTTATGGGGCGGGGTTTGGTTGGCTTTATTAATGGTGTTGGGGGTGGTTTTCCATATGCTTCTGAAGAAGTGGCGAGATGCCACGGAACGCGTCAAGTGTGGGGGAGAGGTCATATCCATAAATGTACATATGTACGGATGATTTTACGCATTTTTCAAAAAAGAAGGTTTGATTTTTCGTGAATCACCGTGTGCTCCATATTGCTATTGTTAATTATACATTAAATACGTCTGGACCCGGGGACGTCTTATATGTTGCAGCACAGGTGTTGAGAAGGACCCATGGATAGGAGTGGGTGAGTGCACGCTATTCGAAATCTTTACACAGAATTCTGCTGGAGCAGCTTTATTAACTGATGTGTTTTGGAAAAAACATTTTTTCCCATGACTGTATCCCTTTAAGATCTATGTGGTTGGTGGACCCTATTGTCATCGCTCCTAATACATTATCCCTTTGTTTTTTTCTTTATTGGCTCAGGGGTAGGGTGACCATTTCCTGCCTGTAGGGTTTTTTAATGGGTGGGAACACATTTGGACTTCATCCGTGACCAGGGATGGATGTGCTGGGCAGCCTGGGAGCAGAAGGCTCCAGAATCAATTTAAGTCCTAAGGCAGTGATCCCCAACATTGGCTCGAGAGCAATCTGTTGCTCACAAACCCTTATGATGTTGTCTCAAAGCAGGTGCTTATTTTTGAATTCCAGGCTTGGACGTAGGTTTTAATTGCATAAAATCCATGTGTACTTCCAAGTAGATCCTCTTGTAGGCTGCCAGTTCACATAGGGGCTACCAAATAATTTCAAATCAAAGCCCTATATGGCATTCCCAAGGACTTTTTCATGTGTCGCTCCCCAACTGTTTTTACATTTGAATATGGCTAATGGGTAAAAAAGGTTGGGGGTACCTGCCGTAAGTACCTAATAGCCTATTCCTTTCATAGTACATCCCAGTGGTGTAAATGAGGGCTTGTGAGCAAGAGCAGTCCTGTGCTCCACCAAAGCGAAGTAGTGGGGTTAGTAATATATCTGCCAGAGCAGGGACTCCAGTGTGGTAGGTATATTATAATATAGTGTATATTCCTTTGGCGCACCTTCATCTGTCTGGTATGCCAGGGCTATGATGAGACTGCCTAATATTGTACCTGTTGGTGTAATGCTGAATCTATTGTTGAAGTACCTTATTTGTGTTAAGTAAACAAGTTCATGGTTAACAAGTTCAACCAGTGGCATCTTAGGATATGGTAATTAGTAGTGCAGAAAAGTATTATTTAAGAAAGGGAAATTTGGGATAATATCCCTTAAAGATGATGATATCAGAGATAAAATGAGACACCTGTTGTATGTTCCAAATCAGAAGTTGTTTATGGTGTAATAAAGAAGATCACTCATGCATTTCAGCGAGTTCATTTTATGTTCCTCCAGTGAAAATGTCGGTGAACACATCGGGGCGAATTCAAACGCACGGCAGAAAGCCTTGATAAAAGCGACTTTCCTTCATAATAACAAAGATGAGAAAGTTAAGAGCATACATGGAAATGAAAGCATAAAGGTCTTTGAAAAATTTATCCAGCAGTAGAATTATTGCTGTCGCGCACCGAGGTGTCAAATGAACTAGGCAGCAAAGAATATTAATCCATTTAAAAAAATCAAAGGGTTTCGTCTTTAAGTGTAAAGAAACAATTTGAATAATTTTTGACCCTTGCTGCCAAAGTCGGGGGGTCAAATTGAAACTACTATTAAAATTCTGTAATATCTTCCTTTCGTTACCATTTCAAAACTCAATTTAAATATTCACAGAGGTCTTTTTAATAAACCTAACAATTTAAATATTCAGAGAGCTTTTTTTTTTTTTTTTAATAAACTTAACAAAATTCAGGTAATTTTCTTCAACTTTCTTGATTGAAGGCAGGCAATAGCTGCAGATATAAAATAGATGTACCGCTACGAGCAAAAGAAATCAATTATATATAAGAAATAACATAACACATGGAAAGAAATTAATCAAAATGTTCTAGTATATGATTCTCTCCTCCGCTACCTGGAGGCAAGGAATGCAAATGGGAAAAAAAGCAACATTCTCCTGCCGATAAGAGAAAAATTAATAAAAATGTTTCCTTCCTACAAGATCCCCTGATGTAACTCATGTTAAAAAGTGAGTGGCTTCGGGACGAACTTTGCTCATTTAAAATAGATTTTCAGAGGCTCGAGAAATAGGACTTTATTCTCGCTGTTAAGCTCAATTACATAAGGCTGATGTGGCCCTGCAATGTCCATAGAACTAACACCCTTTCATTAAACTGCTCTGTGGGACGTACAAGATGCGCTGGTGGATTCCTGTGGTGAACCATCGGAACGCAGCCTCGTAACTTGGTTTCTATACAGATGCATGTATGTAGGATTTGTAGCTTTAGGAAACCTATTGTTGAAGACTTGATGCTTTTGTTAAAGATATTTTTTTGAAAATGATGTCCATCCGTAGCACATAGTGGAACAGATTCTTGGAATGTTTTTAGAATATCCATAAGACTAGGACGTTAAAGGGGTCACTTATAGGGTTCAGGGCAGGGTGCAATGAGCAGGTCTGCAATAGCCGCACGTCTCCAAATTTCAAAATGAAGCACTGTTTGCATTCAATAACCTAATTTCTTGGGTTATTGTTAAATATCAAATAAAAGAAAACTCGATTCAGATTCTAAATCAATCTAATTCTGATCCATCACCTAGAAAAGTGCATTTGATCAATATTGAAACTATTATTATTGACGCTCCGGAAAAAAGCTACTGCCCATAGGCATATGTAACATTTAACATTGCAAACCATTAGTTCGGAGATAACTAATCCCCCGAAAGCTCCAACAATGGAATATATAGATTTTGTTTGAATAGATTAAGATGGGCCAGTTTGATTGATGTTTGATAAAGTAGGTAAATTCCTGCAAAGATTGTGTTGCCAGGAATACTGAATACAACTGAATACTGATAACAACCGATCTTTGATAAATGTGCCCCACAGTTTCCTTTTGCAGAACAATGTTGGACATTGTTTAGAAGAAGGATAAAAGATGACTGGTGGCATTAAAAACCATGACATCTTTTTAAAAGAAAATAAAAAACCCAATACAAAAGTCAAATAATTGTCACTAGTTCTGTTATCAGCTGGTTACTGATAAATTATACCCAGATGGTGTATCATGTGTATGTGTGCTAGCCAGCAATATCTGAACACCAGTTAGGGATACACTTGGAAAGCTTGAGTATGAACATTGCTTTTATAATATACTGTATACTTTTTATATTAGAGGTTCTGTGGGGATAGCCTTAAGAAGAAGGCCCTTTTGGATAAAGTCTCAAGGTCCTTTTGGATAATATTTGAGGGCCTTATACTGTGATCCCCAACTAGTGGCTTGCAAGCAACATGTTGCTCACCGGTTACCAACCCCTTGGATTTTGCTCTCAGTGGCCTCAAAGCAGGTGCTTATTTTTGAATTCCTGGCTTGGAGGCAGATTTAAAGAGCTTAAAGGGATACTGTCATGGGAAAAAAACATTTTTTCAAAATGAATCAGTTAATAGTGCTGCTCCAGCAGAATTATGCACTGAAATCCATTTCTCAAAAGAGCAAACAGATTTTTTTATATTCAATTTTGAAATCTGACATGGGGCTAGACATTTTGTCAATTTCCCAGCTGCCCCTGGTCATGTGACTTGTGCCTGCACTTTAGGAGAGAAATGCTTTCTGGCAGGCTGCTGTTTTTCCTTTTCAATGTAACTGAATGTCTCTCAGTGGGACATGGGTTTTTACTATTGAGTGTTGTTCTTAGATCTACCAGGCAGCTGTTATCTTGTGTTAGGGAGCTGTTATCTGGTTACCTTCCCATTGTTCTTTTGTTTGGCTGCTGGGGGGGGAGGGGGGTGATATCACTCCAACTTGCAGTACAGCAGTAAAGAGCTATTGAAGTTTATCAGAGCACAAGTCACATGACTTGGGGCAGCTGGGAAATTGACAATATGTCTAGCCCCATGTCAGATTTCAAAATTGAATATAAAAAAATCTGTTTGCTCATTTGAGAAATGGATTTCAGTGCAGAATTCTGCTGGTGCAGCACTATTAACTGATTCATTTTGAAAAAAATGTTTTTTTCCCATGACAGTATCCCTTTTAAAATCCATGTGTACAGCCAAGTTGATACTCTTGTAGGCTGCCAGTTCAAATAGGGGCTACCAAATAGCCAAGTGCATAATACAAGCATGAAAAAAGTTCCAGGAGGTGCCAAACAAGGCTTATTTGGCACCTCCTGGAACTTTTTTCATGCTTATGTTGCTCCCCAACTCAATTTACAATTGAATGTGGCTAATGGGTAAAAAAAGGCTGGGGACCCCTGGTCTACAACTATAGCATGGTGATGTTTAAAGCCATACTTTAATATATTTGCAACCTAGTAAGAAGATAAGGGTGCATATTAAAATGTCACACCATAAGGGATAGGGAACATCTGTAGTTAAACTAAATAAACAATATGCTGTACAATTGAGATGAAAGAGGAAAAGGCAATGTGAGACTAACCATATTCATTCTCATATAAAAAGGGAATTGATTGAGCTTCAAATACTACACACAAGTTTGGGTTATTCTTTTTATGAGCAGTTCCAAAATGACTTTTCTGTAGAACCCACTGGAGAGATTTTCAGTGTAACATAAAGGTGAAATGACTTTTTATGTTGCTGGAAATACTTGGCACAGCAGCAACTGCTAATTCATGATCACCTTATTTATATAAACATGGATAAGCAGCTTTTGCCTTTCCCATAAACATGATTTGTCCCCTATGTCAAGTCAGGTTCTCCGGCAACTCTCCATCATATCAATGAACTTAGATGAAAACCTCAGTAATCAAATGTACAGTACCCCTCTAATTTCTCCTTCGGGGTCGCTAGAAGCTGCCCTGTCTCAATGGTCGTCAAACGACTGCTGTTTTTTGTTGCTATATGAATGTTCGTCATGTTTTTTTAGGGCCCCTGGAAGATGCTATTGATGATGAAGAAGAAGATTGTCTCTCTGAGGAAAACGATCTTGTCTCCAAAGAAGATTTTCCATTGGAGGAAAGTTTTGCATCAGAGTTTGAGCCGGAGAATATGAGCTGTGAGGATGTGGAGTTTTTCTGTAATAAAGGTACAGTAAGCAAACAATGTGAGAAAGAGGCGTTTGGTTAAGGGCGGGCTATGAGTATGAGATCTTACAGCTGAACACATTAACTACATTGACTTGAAAAAGGTCTCCTAATTTCTCTGGTGGGAACTAGATGCTGTATTCTCCTTTGAGAGTTAGGACCATTAAAAAGACCTAAGTGGTGGATTTAGAGTGCCCCAAATCATCCTCCGGCTTACATTGACATACTGGCATCTTACTCCCTACATATTGCACAAAATACAGTAATACAGATCAAACAAAACCATAGGGCACACGTATGTCTTCAAGTGCAGTGACCAAAGCGTTACTTCAGGCACCATGTTTTTTCCCCTCAATTCAGTGCTTTTTTCAGTTTTTCTGGCAACTTTTCTTTTGTTTGCTGTAGGGATGCACCAAATCCAGGATTCAGTTCGGGATTCGGCCAGGATTCGGCCTTTTTCAGCAGGATTCAGATACGGCCGAATCCTTCTGCCCAGCTGAACCGAATCCTAATTTGCATATGCAAATTATGGGCAGGGAGGGAAATCGCATGACTTTTTGTCACAAAACAAGGAAGTAAAAAATGTTTTCTCGCCCCTAATTAGCATATGCAAATTAGGGTTCGGAATCCGTTCAGTATTCGGCTGAATCTTTTGCGAAGGATTCGGGGTTTGGCCGAATTCAAAGTTTGCTGGCGAAATTTCAAGTGTTCAGTGTGTGAGTGAAGTGTGCATGGGGATGGCGTCTGATTTTGACCCAGACATCCTGTTTTTCAAAATTGCCTACCCAATTTTCTAATTTAGGACATCCCTAGGTTCACACAGCAATCGACCAATCACCCTACCCACAACATCAAACCACGCCTCCATGACATCACCTCCCGCCCCCCATCCATCTTTCTGCACAGGAAAGGGTGGCAACCCTACGTGTGTTCCCTGTCCTTTTGGTTAACTGGTCAGGATGCTTCGGTAGCTTCAAATTTCCCCTTGTCAATGGCTCAGCAGTGCTCAAGTCAGAACGAATAGCATTTTCAGTCTGTTGTGATGTTCTGCACTCAACAGAATTTATAAGTAGAATATATATATATATATATGTAACTACAGAAACGTTTGGTTCTTTGATCAGTTTCCTCTTCTGTTAGGAATACATTTTTAGAATATATAAAACACTCTCAGCACACTTTTAAGGTGTCCCCCACCCCCCAAATGTGTTTTTGCATAAAGAAATAAAATTAGAAACTTTCCAAATATTTTGTGAATTTAATATTATTGTAAATGTACTTGCTATTGAGAGCAGTATTTGTTTATCCCTTTCTGTTCCATTGAACATTTTAGCAGATGTCTGTGTAGATGACGTGTCACCTACACATAAAAAGGGTCCTTTCAAATGAAACATGGAACACAAATCATTTTTTTTCGTTAAAACATCCATACCTGTTATAAAGGTGTTTAAATATCTGAGCTGTCAATCAAATATTATTTTCCTGAGGCATAGAGGTGGGGCAGTCAATTACTTTCACTTTTTTTTTTTTGGGGTGATACACAATTTGTCTTAATAACAATGTCCACAAAATGGTGCCCGCCTTCATGCTGTGATTGTGTAATTCCAAGACTAAAAGAAACACAATTTAAATAATAAATATAGTGTAAGTAAAGATTATTTTGCTCAACTAACTTATTTTTTTAGGGTGACAGGTCCCCTTCAATCAGCTGACTTCTGCAAGACTGTTTCAGGAGTCAGGAGCAGCAGTGCAGAGAATATAAACAGACAGACATTTATTGCTGGATCAACTTGCAGTTAGGCAGGATTTATACAGACAGAAAAGGTTGGACTTGATGGATGTGTGTGTCTTTTTATTCAACCCAACTTACTATACTTTCGACTACTTTTACAAATAACTTCAGGTCTTTGGATATGTGTTTTCCTTATATGTATAATAAAAACTGAAATATCACCAAACAAGGAGCCTGAGAGTAGGGGCTGGTCCTGTTCTTAGGGGGCATTACAATAATGAAAGAGAACGACAAAGAAGAAAAAGCCAATATGACTTTGTATTTTACCTTGCTGCGGGAAGTGTTTGTGCAAATCGCCTATAAGCTTATTGACCTGACTCTTTGACTCCGTGTTTTGTCTGGATTTTGCCAGAATGAAGACACTGATAGATCACTGATAGAGCTGATTGAACTTCCCCCCCGTATTTGTTTGGCATCAGACCCCTTCCGCAGGCTAGGCATTATCTCTCACAGCCTGGCTTCCTTTGTTCCCAATTATATGCTCTCGCATTCACATACTATATTTTTAGGTAAATGATATACATTTAAGCATTACCTGTATATTTTCGGGTAGTTTTTGCGGGTAACCCGACCCACTGCAGGACTCTAATGTAAAGTGTTAATACAGTATTCAACAACAAAACATTGACTCTGCCCAAGGTTATTTATTGTGCCCTGTTTTATGCTAAAATATACTTGAAATAAGGCAAATTATTTGTCTTAGACCTTTAAGAAGGGTTTTGGTGGTTTTTTAGCAAGTGAGGGAATACAGGGTTAAGGAAGATAGCTCATAGTACAAGTTGATCCAGGGACTAGTCCGATTGCCATCTTGAGGGCGAAGTGTCTAACACTGGCGACGATTCGTTAGCGTTTTTAGGCACTTCGTAACTTCGTAGGCGTAACTTTGCTAGCAAAAGAGACAGACGCTAGCGCACATTCGCACTCTATCGCCAGGCGAATTTTCCATTCAACTTTATCATTTCCCGCCATACGCGGGTAAGAATGCGGGTCCAGGTTGTGGGTACGGGTCGGGTATGGGTTCCAAAAAATGGACCCACGCAGGACTCTAGCATACACCAGCCCTCTCTGATATAAAACAACTTAACACAGTTACAATTATTTCAGTTCAGTTCCCGCTGCCAAATATTGTATCCTAACCTACAAAAATTTGCATGAACTTCATATTGAATGCAAGTAGGCCAGGCAGAGTCTTATTCTGTCTGGGGAATATAAATATAATTCATCGTCTGCATTCTCTCCCCCCCCTGTGATCCAGCAGAACCCAGACTGATGCCACAAATATATGTGATTAAAAAAGACTTTTGTTCTCTCTAGTGGTGATTCTTACACTTCCCTTGCTAAATTATTAATGTTTTGACATTTTCTGTCAAGTGCCTATTTTTCTCCTAAGGCCAGGCTAGGTAATAAGGAAAAGCAAAAAGGATCTTGTTTCTGCCGCTCCCCTTACAGTCTAGAGGGAAAATGTGATATTGTAAAAGAGAAGTAAACACAAAACGAAAATAATCCTACAAGAGATTTGAAAGAATGTATACAACGTTGAGGCAAATAGTATGCACAATAAATTAAACATCAGTTGAACCAAAATGTCTGAGAGTGTAATGGTTACAATTTATACAAATACGAGTATTTATTTAGTATAGATGATGAGGACAAGAACATTTCATTTTTAAATGAATCCGGAACAAATGAGTCCGCTGGATCAAACCCCGAACCTAATTGGCCTGTTAAAATATGAGTACCACTGACAATTAGGAATCGCTAATGGAAATTTGTTGCATTAACATTACATTACGGGCAGAGACACACATGGAGATTTGCAATAATGATAAATTTGTATTTAAGCATTTGTTTCAAAGCTGGAAAGAATCAGAAGGCAAATATTTCAAGAACAATACAACATAAATAATGAAGACCAATTGAACAGTTGCTTAGAACCACCCCATTAAGGTGGGTACATTGGGGTAAGATCCACTTCTCACTAAACGAGAGGATCTTTAAATGAATGACCAGCTTTACTCTGGAAAGCTCAAGTCCAGCGTTCTCAAATTCTCAAAGACTTTGGGAATTTTGCACAACTCTCAAAAACTATTTTCTCACTTGAACAAATTCTTGTAACAAACACGACATACCTGAGAATGTAAAAAAAAATCTCTCCAAACCGAATCTCTCCAAACTGCCTTCCCGCCGGTTAGAATCGAAATCACCAGCGGGATGGCACTCGGAACACTTTGTTTTCCGAAGTTGCCCAAAGCGTTCCATCTAGCCAGCGATTTAGATTCTAGCCGGCGGGAAGGCAGTTCAGAGAGATTAGTCGCCCAAAGAAGAGGCGATTTGTCATCGAGCGACTAATCTCCCTGACTCTCCACGTGTGTCTCTGCCCTTAAGAATAGAAATCAAAATATGAAAATTCCTCTCAATGAATTTGGCAAGTGAGAAATGTGATGGAGGAGTCCTTGACTTTTTTTTTTTACATTCTCAGGTATGTCGAATTTGTTCAGTTTTTGAGAGTTGTGCGAAATTCCCAAAGTCTTTGAGAATTTAAGAAATCTGAACTTGAGCTTTCCAGAGTAGGGATGGGTGAATTTGACCCATTTCGTTTCGCCAAAAATTTGCCGCTGGCGAAATGTTGCCGACACCCATTAAAGTCTATGGGCGTCAAAAAATTCTTTTTTGAATTTTTTGATGCGCGTCCTTTTTTTTTTTTTTGACGCACAACGCCATACAGGTCTATGGGCGTCATTTTTGCGGCGAAACAAGGTGAAAAAATTCGCCCATCCCTATTGCAGAGTATAGCTGGCCATTCATGTAAACATCCTCTTGTTTAGTGAGGTTACCAAACGAGTGGATCTCACGATCAAACGAGTTGATCTCATCAATGTACCCACCTTAATGGGGTTGGTTCTAAGCAACTGTTCAATTGGTTAATTTTGGGCAGGGCGGGATTTCATGTGACTTTTCATCGCAAAACAAGGAAGTAAACAAATTTCTTTCCACTTTCTCCACTTTTTCCTTTCCCACGCTTAATTTGCATATGCGGTATTCGG
The DNA here is from genome assembly GCF_017654675.1 of Xenopus laevis. NCBI lineage: Eukaryota > Metazoa > Chordata > Amphibia > Anura > Pipidae > Xenopus > Xenopus laevis. The sequence continues at coordinate 143,126,865 of NC_054381.1, forward strand.
TATTCGGCTGAATCTTCCACGAAGGATTCTGGGATTCGGCCGAATCCAAAATAGTTGATTCGGTGCATCCCTAGTTAAAAATGAACCCCCATTTCTAGAGAGTTTGATCATTTTTATTTGGGCTCTGGAAAGGCCATTCTTGTGTATTAGGTAGGGCAAATGCATATATAGGACCTGTTATCCAGAATGCTCAGTAAATGGGGTTTTCCAGATAATTGAGCTTTCTGTAGTTTGGATCTATGAGTCTACTAAAAATGATGTAAATATTAATTAAACCCAATAGGCTGGTAGTGCTTCCAATAAGGATTGTTTATATCTTAGTTTGGATCAAGTATAAGGTACTGATTTGTTATTGCAAAGAAATAAGGAAATCATTTTAAATTTTTTTGATTATTTGGATAAAATAGAGTCTATGGGAGATGGCCTTTCCATAATACGGTTTTCCCACACCTGTACAAAAGATGACTGATACCATTTAAGGAATTAGCAAAGATTTCAGATTTTGAATATTCAAAGTTCAAATCAACGCGAAAACTGTTAATATTTTCCCATGTTGGTACATTTCTTCGACAAGGGACGAGAGAGGAGTTTCGTCATAGTTTTTTTTTTTTATTAACGCAAGCACTTCTCCACGTCTTATTAAAGTATTCAGCAGAAAATCTCTGTAATTTAATGTAAGAATTAAAATGCTTTGGAGACGTACATAGGGTTTTAATGTCTCTGAACAGCAGCAGAACCATTTCTGCTTAAGATGTTATTGCTGGGAACAGGTTCACATTGATGGTGCCAAGTGATAAGATATAAGCCTATAAGCTTGCCGGGCTGTTTTTTTTTTTTTTTTCTATTTTATGACCTTATCTTTAATAAATGTCTCTGTGAAAGTAAATGTAAGAAGTACCTGAAAATCACATTTGACATCCTCACATGGGTATTAAGCTGGGTTATAAAAGTAGCAAGTCTTCCGCTCAGGAAATGCCTTCATACATTTGTATTATGATTAAATGAGTCGTCTGTCTTGTTAACTTTTCCATAAGCATAAAAGGTTATTGGCGATTGCTTGACTAAGGGTAATAATGGCACCTGTGGTTTTCTGGAGCCTGAGAGTTAAAACCTGTGGACAAAACATCTAATACTGGTTTGAATCACAATCATTATGGGGTTTACTCTGCTTATGGTGCAAGAAATCACCTATCGCTTGAACGTTCATAAATTCTACATTTTTATAGAGCAATTACTTATGTACAGCACAAGTGCCATGATTCCACTTTTTGTATTACGCATCACATTTTCTTCTTCATCTGCATCATAGCCTTGTACAGAAACACCCCTGCCTCCTTGTGTGCCAGCTCTCTAACTGCATGGTTGACAGCTGCCATCTTTGTTGGAGCATGGACACTGAATACAGTCTGGTTTTGGCTTCCACTGGGACCAGATGTGACCCATCCCAAGAACCACGCAGAACAACTCTGCAGTGAGACAATTTCCTGACTGCAATAAAAGAGATGTATATCTGGACCCAAAAGGATCCTGGTGCATTTTGTTCCACCCAATGCCCCAACTATGCTTTGAACTATCCAACAATGACCCTTATCTGGCCAGCTATGTTCTCCTGATGCAGATCCCTGCTGTGGTAGCTTCTGAGGATCCTTGGTGTAACTTATATGCTTTTTAATGGAGGAGTAAGCAAAGGGTTCAGGTGAATATGTTTAATATCGAGTGACAGGGCTGTTACTGTGGTTGACCTGGTGAGGAAGGTTAGATATTGCTTGATTCCAGAAAATTCTGAGTTGACAGCAATTGAGGTACCATAGGTTGATATACATTAAATTTGCAGCATAGTCTGCTGTGAAGATATTTCTCTGTATTGAATGTACCACAGCATTGCTGTCTTGGTGCCCCAATCTGATGGAAAGTTGGAAGTCTGGAAGTCCAGTCTATGACCCCATTGACTTCCCATTTGGGGCAGAAATCGGAGAGAAAGTTGAAGCTCAAGATGTCCGGTCTATGACCCCATTGACTTTCCTTCTGGGGCCAAAATCTGAGGGAAAGTTGAAACTCAAGGTGTCCAGTCCGTGACCCCATTGACTTCCCATTTGGGGCAGAAATCTGAGTGAAAGATGAAACTCAAGGTGTCCAGTCTGTGACTCCATTGACTTTCCATTTGGGGCTGAAATCCGAAGGAAAGTTGAAACGCAAGATATACAGTCTATGACCCCCCGTTCACTTCCTATTTGGGGCTGAAATCTGAGGTAAAATTTAGGATGTCCAGCCTATGACCCAATTGACTTTCCAATTGCGGCCCCAATCTGAATGAAAGTTGGAATTCAGGATGCCCAGCCTATGACCCCATTGTCTTCCCGTTTACAGCATCTGTTAAAAACATGTCTATAAAAACATAAATCATAATCCAGTTTAAAAAAAAGACCTCAATATACTGTACTATTCTGCATCCGTGCAAGAACACAGCTGCAACCACTTTCTATATAAATATATAAACATATATGTAATCTATATGCTTGTATAATAATCCAGGTATAATATAGAAGAGCAGATAAGAAATGCCACTGCTGCTGCGCTCATTCTGGTGCTTTATGGGAATCTGGGAGAGATGCTATCGACACACTTGAAAAAGCACCTGCAGAGAGTTCTGAATAAGTATCACAAATCTGCAGGGGAAAAAAATGCCTTTTTAATGTTTCCTACTGTTATGCCTTCATTGTTCAAAAATAGGAACTAACAGCTGTAAAATAATAGCGATCTTTTTTTTGTATATTCGCTAATGGTTTAATAAGAAAGGGTTGGTGGCTGCAGGATTGGGGGAAGAGGCTTAATCCTGTAAAATAATTTGCTTCATGTGGGCAACTAAATGTGACATAATAAATACAAATATATATGGAATTCTGAATTTTCATTCTATTTACTGCAAAGAAAAAACTGATTTTGTGTGTCAAATATATGTATCATTCTCTAAAACCATACACTGAAGGTAGTTGGATTATGATGTCATATTGTGGTTTTGAAGCCATTTTATGCTTTAATGTTCACTGTATTTCACTAGATAAATATTCCTGATGAAGGCTCTGAGGATGAGCCAAAACGTTGAATAAATCACGTTTGTTTAAACTTTAAAACAAAGAGTGCTGGATTCTGTTCCATATATATGTGGAATTAACACCTGCTCTGGAATTTTGTTAAATGTTTCGTTGCAGAGGAACTTTGAGAGGAAGTCATTGAGGTCTGTAATCGGTCAAAAAAGAATTAAAAAATAGTCACTAACATTCAAAATGGTCTTTGTGAACTAAACATATTACATTCCCCCATTAATCTCCTAGGTGAAAGCATATTTGTTGTCCTAGATATTCTTCTAACTGATATGACGGTGTTTACCTATATCTGTAACCTTGTTGGGAACTAAGAAGGGCCCAGGCCAAAGGTTGAGCCTGCAGTGGGGCTTGAAGTCTGATAACTAGTGTAACAGTAGCTGCTTCTGCCTGTTGGTTAGTATGACCCTTTAATATAAACTGTTTTCTTCTAGGGGATGAAGAAGGTAGCCATGGCACAAATGAGTCAGACGGGGAAGTGCAAAACGAAAAAAAGAGTCAGACCCGAACAGAATCAGAAGACTGGGATGGACCAGGTGAGCAATTATGAAGAATTAAGAGTATTCTAATACATAAATGTATAGGTCCAAATCCACGCATACTCTTAGCTACAGAATAACATAAACAAATATCTTGCACTTTTCAGCCCACTATGTACTAAGCAAAGCACCGGCAAGAGATGATGCTCCTATATAAATAATTATAAACCTGATTGACTTGATGACGTTTTTCTCTACAACTTAATTCGATTTTGTATTGTAGGGTTATGTTTCTGTTTTTAAGGTTGTTAAGCCTTCCATGAATGGTCATGTTGGGAGACACTTGGATGGTAAACACATTGTTTCATCGTCAGGCTAGTATCTCTCAGGAGACCATTGACCTCGGCCATCAGCCTAAAGCTCGCCATCAATTTAGCCATATGGTTAAAAACTACCCAGTTGACTACAACTCTCATTGGATGACAGGATTGAAGATATGTTCTAGTGATGCCTCCTATCAGTATGGGTGGTAGGTCAACAGCTGATCTGCAAGTAGAAGGGCCATGCTGCCCACCTTCTCCTTTTGGCTGCTGTTCATTTTGTAAAGGGGAAGAAAAATATAAACACATATTTAAATTAATTTCTCAAAGAATAATCTTAGGGAATGGCACATTTGTAACCAGTGTCAAATAGACATATAAGGTCACCTTTTTTTATGGCGGGGCTCAGAATAGATAGAATTATCAACCCCAAATTATTTAGTAAAAGTGTCAATCAGCCAACACCAGAGTGCACCTAAATACAAAGCAGCTTATGTGCAAACCTCATTACAGTGTTATTTATCGGAAATGTCTTGATTATGATCTATATAACTGCTCTGGGTTTCACAATAACAGTTATTTGAATGATAATTAACGTTGGCACTTTAGCACAGTGGGCGATACAAAGCTGTGCTCACCATATTTGCTCTCTTAATTTTATTAGATAATGCTGGAAATGAAATGTTTTTAACTTTGGCAGCTCCATATTTTCTTTCTGTCCTTCTTTTTGGCTACCTTTGCTCTATATTTCTTCCTGTAGCTTTTCAGTTCTTTAACTTCTATTTCTGACCAACAACCAATTTTAGGGGCATCAGGTTGGTCAATGCTGATTTCAAGTTGTAGTGTAACCATCTTGCCCTATAGTACTTGATATATTCCTAGGAATAAACCTTTCCCAGAGACTATCATCTACCTCATTGTAGTGCTTACCTGCAGAGTCAGAGTTTGCAGTTGCTATAAGTGGCAGATACAGGGACACCCTTTAAATAAGATTGTTGACCCCAGGGCCATCTTGAATGGTCAACATTCATCTGACCTGAGGTTTTGACAATGAGAGTTGTGATCCCTACCCTTATTGCATATTGGCTAGACTACTACTGCTTGACCAGCTACCTAGCCAAGTGCATGCACTGATAGGGGTCATCAACCAACCAGATTTTCTTTTGTGAGCAATCAGCTTTTATGTGAGTTGAGGCCATCCAACAAAAAACTGACCAAGCTCACCAACCTGGTTAAATGTTAATTTTGTGAGCTATCAGGTAATATTTGTGTCATTGCCTTTATTCTACCTCTGTTGCAGCCTTTCTCCCCCTTCATTACTATCATGCAGCTCAGTCTAACCTCTGCACCAGAAGAAGGACCCCTGTGGTTCGAAACATGTAGTGCCATGAATCTCTGAATAAATCCACAAAGGAATTGGACTTATCTACTTTCCAGTGGATTTTCATTATTTCATAACCTCTACTTGATCATCACTTGTCTTTCTCAGTCAGTGGATTAATGGTTGTTGACTTCTCTTTTTGGTTTGAGGATAAACTACACAAGCATGGGATCTATTATCTAGAAAGTTTAATTTTTACAGATAAAGGTCTTTCTATTAACGAATAAAAAATGCGTTAAGAAATCAGCCTTTTTATGGTTTCCCTACTTTCACTTTTTATTACTCTTTGACCCAAGTCATGAATATACATTTTCTAAAGCAGAATTGAAAACAATAGCTCTGCAGTAGAATAGATCCTTGAGTGAAGTCTATGGTCTGCTGGGGTGAACCATATGACAGCTCATATTCAGTGGTAAAAATGCACAAAAACCATGTTCAGTGTTAACAATAATCCATGAAAGATCAACACTGCTCAGAAATAGGGAATATAGTTTTTTTTACCACATTATATTCCGCCTTGGAAGAGGATTTCATGTTTTAATCGTACTCTATCTGTGTTTGTATAAAAGGTTAGCCTGCAGTTTATTAGCCTGTATCCGAACATCTCTCACTTAGTTGTTATCAGGTCTCACAATTCTGTTGACACTTACAGGAAATGAGAAATGAAATACAAATGCCAGCACATTTACCTTGCTTCCTAGGGCACTGCACAGCTTCCTTAATGGAATCATTTGTATTTTTTTCCTGAGCTGGCAGAGCCACATGCTTAGAGACAGTCCCATAGCCGTAAGATCTGTGTCCATGCTGCCTAGTCCTATCATGCCCTTGGTATCCTGGCTAGCAGTCAGACAAGACAACACTTCTGGCCAGAATTCATACCATACAGATAATGAGCTTTACAAGATAGAATTTTACCTTGGAACTGAAATAGCTGCTCTCTATTCCTTACTTTCACACCAACAGGCCTAATTAATTTTCAAAAGTTGCTGAACACTGTATTATTAGATGTGGGCAAACCATTTTTGAAGAATCAAGGGATCATGAGAACGATGATGATTTTCTACATAAAGAGAACAAACCAAGGTTTATTTCTAGGTCTGTTTAGAGGCATCACTATGATGTCTATTTGGTACATACAGCTTACAGGCCTGGAATGTAAAATGGGATTAGAAACAGTACAAACAGCCCCTGGCTACCTACTGCTAGTAGGGTAAATATCAGAGGTCAGTGGGTCTTGGTTTGGTTCTGGTAGAGCATTGGCTTTTCTACCTCCCATGCATGTCACCATCAGCCCTTGGTTGGCACCATTTCCATGTCTTGTGTTTCAGAGAAGCTGGAAGGTTGTGTTTTTGGTGTCGCTTAAAGCTGGTCAGATCTAACCAAGTAAAAATGTGTGTTGCTGAGCCCTGGTCAGGTGTGGGCATTCCTGATATTTGCACAGGTCTCTGCTTTCAGATGATTCAGGCTATAGTTCATCTGGAGGGAATCCACTATCACATTATTCCTTCTAGAGGCCTCCAGTTCTCTGCCTGGAGCTTCCATAAGTCTACTTAGAGTACCTCCATATACCCATTATACCACCTGAAGGGGCTCTGCTCTTCCATACCTGGAATAACGACAGATGAGGAGTTCACAGGACAAAACCACAATTCTGGAAACCCTATCTTTTTTTTGTATTATATCCTAGCACAAACTAAAGCATTGGGCATTGTGTCTTGCTCATGACTCCCATTAATTACCGGCATCCTGCTATTTTTATTTTCTGATTAGCGAGAGTGGCTGATAGAACATCTCCACAAATGCCATTTAATGTAAATTAACAAAAAAAAAAAAAAGTGGAACATAGTTAACGGAAGATCCAGTCTGACAGTAAGAGGAATATTGTAAAAGAGCAGAGGAAATCATAGAAGGACTGCGTGTTACCCTGACAGTGAATCAGTATTATCTCTGCCATCAGATAATGCAGTTATCATTAATTTTCACATTTGCATTTCAATCTTTTGAAGGAAATGACTCTTGCTGGATGAAGATAAGAGCTCTGTACCACTATAATGAACCATCATTTCATCACTGCGCTTTGTATCCATATGAAAATGAAGCTGGGGAGGGTGGTCATAGAAAAAAAAATTATAACAAAGTGTCAGAAATTACTACAGACTTCCGAGCCCTTTATAAAACAAGAGGCAGTCTAAATAAATCTTCTGTTGTGAAGTGGATATCAGATTAATAGAATAAAGCTTCGGGTCTCAGTCGGGGGAGCAGAAAACAGAGGAAGAGGGAAGTTCTTTGAACCGGAGTCACTGGATTACCATGACCACTTTTTATGGATCAGGAGAACAGCAGGTTAACGGAATAAACCCTTTTCATACCAGGAGCTCAGATGGAAATTAATTTTCAGACCTTAAAGGAATTTGCTATTTCAATTTTTTTCATTGCCAGAGGAATCGGCCGTTTGTCACAATGCAAAGGGGAGATGTACTATGTAATGTAAACCCCTCTAGCAGCAGAATTGGCCTATTGTGGTCATGGAGAAAAAGTTGCATTAAAAAAGAATTATCAATTAAAAAAACTATTTTTATTTGGGGTGACTTTCAAGCGTTGATGAAATGCTAATGTTAGTGACCTTAAATTGAATTCATGTTCCTGTGATAACTCACCCTGGTGGTCTAGTGGTGCTGCGGGGATGCTAGCCATGCCGCTCCTCTTCCAATGTGCCTGTTAGTTAGGGCGTGTGCGGTGCGCATTCTCTCTATTTATTGGCGCATGTGCGCTGGCGTGATGTTTAAAAGTATTTAAAGTGGCAGAATGTATTTTTCACGGCCCCGTTATAGGTTTCCTCATTGTGAGTTCCTGGTGCCTTCTGAGTATTTCCTAGCCTGATTCTGATACCTGTTTTGATCCCTGCCTGGTTTTTGACGATTCTGACTTCTGTATCCTTACCCCTGCCTGGTAACCGACTACGCTTATTCCATATTCTTTCTGATTGATCTCCTGGTTTGACCCTTGCCTGCCTGACTCCGTTTGTACTGTGCCTGCCCCGACCTGGCCTGACCATGACAGTTCCTCTAAGGAAGAAGGGGCATGCTTGCTAGTAACACACAGGCAATTAAAACAATCCTGCTGTAAAGTTAGAATTGACATTCTACTAGGGATGCACCGAATCCAGTATTTGGTTTGAGATCTGGCCAAGATTCGGCCTTTTTCAGGAGGATTCAGATTCGGCCGTATCCTTGTGCCTGGCTGAACCAAATCCGAATCCTAATTTGCATGTGTTAATTAGAGGCAGGAAGGGAAATCACGTGACTTTTCATCACAATGCAAGGAAGTAAAATATTGTTTTCCCACGTTTTTCTTACAAATACATTCCTGAGTCAATGGCAGAGGTCCCTTAAACCATTTGAAGATGTTAATAGTCTGCATGATGTTTACGTTTTTTTTCAGAGTTTCGCTTGAAAACTCAAATAAATCAAGTGATTTATTTCAGTTTTTGGGTTGTTAAACCCGAACTTGCTGATTCGGGTTTTTCCATTTGAGTTTTTTCTTAAATCAGAAACCATTCGAGTTGTGAGTTCATTCGAGGTTTTAAAACCCCTAAATGTTGTCAGTTAATTTATTTTCTTTTTTGCTGTAATCATCCACAGTGCTAATTTATTTTTTTTTCGCTTTGCTTTTGGACAATATCAGGCTGGATTGATGTGGCTCACTACCAATAGGGTTATAAGCCGATTTTTACAATTTGAATGCATATATTTTTCTTGACATCCCTTCAACTAAACGTGTGGTGACTCAGTCGCACAGCCAAGAAGGCTGAAAAGGTGAAGAGGTTGAATGGATTTTGGTGACTTATTGAATGACTATACCCAAGATGCCTGGACATTACGAGTAATGATTTCCACTTTCTCTGACCTACAGAAGGTCACAGCAATCCACAGGTCACGTCAGCATGGAATGCAGCGTTACTGTACAGTACAACACAAGGATATTATTGGCGGAGGGTCGTTGAATAGAACATTATGGGGAATGGGCAATACCTTCTACTTACAGTGCATAGACTACATAGAGTGCATAGAGTACAGTGCATAGAGCTAAGATCATTTTCTTTTCTACTATTTCTTGACTGTTCTACAAAAATATGAAAATATCCACCAAAGTGTGAAATAACCATACAGAGCTCTCAAAAGGGAATAGTGTTACTTTAATCTAAAGGATAGTGGATGTGGATATCCATAGATGTACCTTGGTATGCATGATGTTGTCCTTGGTCACACTGAGTGCTGAGTATTTGTATTTTATACCAGGTATAAGTTGTACAGGTTTCTCTTACAGGTCATCTGCTCCCGGTAGGTAGCAACACAGGGACATACTAGTCCAAGGCAACTGGAAGCTATTGCTGCAGAAATAATTTAATCTCTTTCTGTTACAACGGGGGATACTGATTGTACAAAATATCTTTCTGTCATTTGCTTAAGTTCTATCATACAAGGTATAACTGCTCCACTGTTACCCTGCAGAAAGACCTTTGTGCTTATGTGTCTTAGGGGAAATGACGTATGTGTTCATATTGATAACTTATTCAAAATAACCGACTCCGTCACAAAGCTGCATGTAGACAGACAGATTGCTGAGAGAAGGACAATAAAGTTTAACTTGGTTATTTCTATGAGATGAAGCTTATATTACATTTTTAATTACAGAAATGGTGAAAATTTCTATAGTGAATAAAATACCCCCTCTTGTAAAAAATAAGGATATTATAAGTTATCGAGGAGTTCCATGACCATATAAAAGTACAAGGCCGAATGCCGAGTGTTTTTATACAGGTCATGGAACTCCGAGGTAACTTCTATCCTCATATTTTGCAACTGGGGGTACTTTATTTATTATCATACACAAATTTCAGTGAGTCATGTGACAGAAATGACATCAGAACTCACCGTTTATAACTGATGACATCAGAACTCACAGTTTATAAGGATATAATTTACAAGATTTTCATGGCTTTTGTGTATTATTTATATATATATATATATATATATATATATATATATATATATATATATATATATATATATATATATATATACACTATACGACAAAAAATCCATTAGGTGCCCCGGATGCAAGTCACTGAACATAGCAACGCAAACCAAATAAAGGATCTTTCTGTAATTTGGATCATAATACCTTAAGTCTACTAGAAAATCATGTAAGCATTAAATAAACTAAACAGGCTTCCAATAAGGATTAATTACATCTTAATTTGTATTAAGTACAAGCTACTGTTTTATTATTACAGAGAAAAAGGAAATCATTTTTTATAATTTGGATTATTATATATATACATGGGTGTGTCATGTACCACATATAGGTAATTTGTTTCTTGCAATTAAAATAATCTATTAGTTGTTCATCGCATAACGCCCAAGGATTTATCTCTATAGAGAATAAAGAAAATATTCTAGCTTTTGTTAATTGCAATTAAAATGTAATTGGGATGTGAATAGAAAGCAAAGAGTGGAATAAAGCATTTAAATATCCATTGCATCCTCTAAGTGAGGTCCCTTTTGCCCCCAGGCATACATCCACACTGGCCTGCAATGCCCGGAACTACACACCATATGGCTGACCAGATTGAAGCATTCATTTCAATGCTGATTACGGCCCCTCTCTCGGCACGCTCCTATACAGAGCCTCGCTTTCCCAAAGCAGAAAAATTAAGAATAATTAAATTTTTTTTTCCATAAAAGTAAATTAGTAGAACGGTAATCCCACGCTCTGCTCTGATTGGCGGAAACATAAAAACTGCGGAAACGATTCCGGTTTCTCTGCTTGTTTTTTGTTGTTTGGAGACAATACTGGAGCCGGTGAACTTAATGACATACATTTAACACGTTTTAGGTGTTTTTATGTTAAACATCAATTAGTATATAAGCAGCGAATATAAAATACGCTCATCTGTTAATGAGGATAACTGCGTGTCTCTGTTGTTTAAAATTATTTATAAACTCATTAGACGAGCCTAAGCCCAACCATGGCTAATAATTATTTGCAGGAAAAACACACACAAATACATTTTTTAATTAGGTGTTAAATTACAAATATTGATTGAATGGTTGAGGAGCTTAAACCGTTTTGCACATAATTATTTTTGCTCCGAATGACATGCATTTTCAAAAGACGTGTATTATAAATGATAGCGTGGGACTCTGCTTCTCCAGCGTTGTATTGAAGGTGGGGGCCGAGGTGTGGTTCAACAGCAGCTAGAGGGAGCAGGTTGGCCATCTGGGGTTGGATGTACTAACAATATTTTTTTCCCTGTGAAAGTGTTCTCTTTACGATATCCTAAAACTAACCCAGTTTAAAGTGGACCTGTCACCCAGACACAAAAATCTGTATAATAAAAGTCCTTTTCATATTAAACATGAAATCCAATTTCTATTTTTTATTAAAGCATTCATAGCTGCTGTAAGCTCATTTAAAAATCTCAGATGTCAATCAAATATTTTCTGCCCCTCCTCTATGCCATGGGCATAGAGGCGGGGCAGACAATTACTTTCACTTTCCATTCAGCACTTTCTAGATGTCACTGCTCTCCACACATTCCCCTGTTCTTTTTACGATTTAATTGTGTAGCCAGGGCATGGGAATGGACATTGGGTCCCCCATTCTGGTGCACAAACAAGATTCTGAGATGATACAAGGCTTTCCTTAAAAACAGTGTCCACAAAATGGCTGCTGCCTGCTTGCTATCATTTTGAATTCCCAGACTGAAGGAAACAAGATCAAATAATTTATATAGTGTAATTAAAGTTCATTTTGCTTGACTAATGTGATAAAATAGGATTTTGAATAATTTTTTTGGGTGACGGGTCCCCTTTAAGGGTAATAATTAAAGGGGACCTGTCACCCAGACATAAAAAGCTGTATAATAAAAGTCATTTTCAAATTAAACACAACACCCAAATTCTTTTATTTTAATTAAAACATCTGTACCTGTTAAACTTGTTTAAAAGTATCAACTGTCAATCATATTGCCTGCCCCTCCCCTATGCTTTAGGCCTAGAGGCGGGGCAGGCAATTACTTTCACTTTCTACTCTGCACTTTCTAGATATTCCACCTCCCTCCTCACTAACTAATGGTCAAGCCAGGGCATGGGCATCAGGTTCCCCAATCTAACCCATAAACAAAAATAACAGTGTCCACAAAATGGAGCCTGCCTGCTTGCCGTGATTGTTTATTTCCAAAACAATTTAAATTATTTGTATAGTGTAAGTGAAGTTTATATTGCTTGACTAACATCATAAAATAGGATTTGGAATCATTTCTTAAGGTTACAGGTCGCCTTTAAGAAGTAGAATTAAAGCAAGCACTGGAAATATACCCACCTTGTACTGCTTTGCAAATTTCCACCTCTTAACTCCATGGTACATGGAAAATAGGTAGAATTTATCCCATGATCCAGATCTGCCCTGCCCACTCGTAGACACTCAGTTTGCTTGACACTTTACCCACTTGTCCATTTTCGTTCCTTGCATTGGGTCTTATTGGACAGACAGGAGGTAGGCAATGTCCTCCATCTCTTTTCTCTATTCTCTATCTTCTGAGTTTCTTACATTCATGGAACATTTTGATCTCTGTTTCTTGAACCATGGTATAGAAAGATCTGGTCATTTGGCAAGGCCACCAAATAAGCAATTTGCCAACCAATGCTCTTGGCCAAATCTGGATCACCCAATCGTTTGGCCTCTGAGTCAATGATGAGCTCATTCTACAGGTTATCCAAACCCATCAGGAGAGGACCACATCAGAGCACCACTACAGTCCTCATCTATGGGGATTTTCAAACTTACTTACATTTGCAGACAGATATACAGTATATCAGGCCCTATAAACTGAGTCTGGCGACATCAAGACTGAAGCTTTTATCACCCCATGTAGACCATCTTTGTGCTACCCAACTTTTCCTTGATTCTTGACTTTAAACCCAAACAATAATACCAGCAGTTAGGCAAAACTACATGTCCATGTAATTACAGCCTCTGTATGGCAGCAAATTTCTCATCTCTTATATGAACGCATTAGTAAAGCTACACCCTACGGGAGCATTCCTGGTGCCTCAGATGTTTTAAGTCAGATGGCAGCTACTACTTAAATAAAGGCACATATGTTAAAGTTGCACCTGGTCTAGTATCCCGTAGAAAATAATGTAAGTATCTACCGGTCACCAACTTAGAAGCCAACATCTGATTGCTTGCAGTAGGTTACTAGACTTTTTGTGAACCTTGCAATTTCTTTTTTACATTATCTCTACTGAACCAAATGACCTAAAAGCCATGCTGACTGAGGGCCGGAATCAACATTGACATCATTCGCACATACAGGCAATACTGTTGTTCTAGCTGTACCAGAGCCATATGGCTTGCAGTGTACTTGTTCTGTACGGCCACCTCTCTTCCTTTGTGATGCTCTATTTTCTGCTTTATTTTCCACCCTCTCTGCTGTCAGTGAGATCACAGGTGTAGCTTCTCCCTTGTAACCTTTCCATCAGCCATGCTCTTAGCATTTCTTTCCTTGCAGAGCTGCTCTGTGCTGACCTTTCCATCTGTGAACCTTACCAGCATGATATATGTTATTTTCAGAGGGAAACAGATTTGAGAGCGTTATAATAGTCACGTTAGATAAATAACATCATTCATGGGTTCCTTTAACCTTCGGCTATCCAGCTGTTCCAGAACTACATCTCCCAACTGCCCCTCTAACTTCATTGGCAAATGATAGTGTAAAACGTGCCTCCCCTTCTGCATGTACAGTGTTTATAGGAGAACTCGCATCATTTTGCTTCAGATAAGAGCTAATGGTGTGAAAAAACTCAGTCCTAAGGTCTTTATTTCATGTTACAGCCTTTAGATCCCGTTTCCTTGGTGAGAGAATGAATGTTGCTTATTTGCTTAAAGGAGATAAGACCCTAAAATGTATGTTATTATATTAAAGTTTTCTGCTCACTCCTAGGATTCTGTAGCTTTAGATTGCATCTCCTTGCACGTACCATTATACAAGTATGGGACCTGCTATCCAAAATGCCCGGCACCTGGGGCTTGACGGATAAGGGATCTTTCCATAATTTGGATCTCCATACATCTACTAAAAAAATCACTCAAACATAAGGATTAATTAAATCTTAGTTAGAATCAAGTACAAGGTTTTAATATCATAGAGAAAAAGAAAGTAATTTCTAAAAATTTGTATTATTTCATTAAAATGGAATTTATGGCAGACGGCTTTCCCGTATTTCAGAGTTTCAGGTTTCTGGAAAATGGAACCCATCCATACCTGTACTGTATCTTTCTACACCTACTCTTAAACCAGAGTAGGACCTAATCTCTATTTCATTCTCTTGAAATCATTCATCAAATATTTGTTACACATTTGTGCCTAAATCTTTTAATTTTTGGTTTTGATGAATGCAACAGTGATTACACCTCTGAACTGCAGACTCCATAAAGCAAAAGATCATATGGACTATTCATATCATACCTGATCCCTTTTTTGCACCGAGATTCTCAGTTGCTACGATAATCTCCCTTTGGTGCCAGATATGCCCTTTCATGGCCTTTCACTCTCCACATTCCCACCTAAATCCTTCTTCATTTTTTACTCACTTAACTCCTCTATACTGTATATCTCTGCCACTATGTGTAGATCTCACATCCCCTTTGCTTGTGACCTGCCCACATGCCTCCAAACATGCGAGTGCAGTCTCCTTCCACCCATAAAAAAGTTCTCTAAACTGACCCCATGCCTAATAAAACACCAGCCCTGCCGAAAGCTTTAACTAACCAAGGTATTCAATAATGAGATGAAGATTTCATATTCCAGTCCAGAACTTTCAACAGTTGAAACTGATTTGGGTTGTCAATGTTTTAGGCTGGACTTTCTAATACCAAGGGGCTGATTTACTAACATTCGGATTTATATTGTCTTCACAAATCGTAATTTTTCTCTTAAAATTTGTGGGTTTTTTTTCTGTAAAAACCACGAAAAACTCTAATACAAACCTTTGCTAACTAAAAGTAGTCAAGGTCCTATATAAGTCAATGGGAGCTGCACTGATTCTGTTGGACTTTTTTTTCCTTAGCAATTCAGACTTTTAGGAGATTTTCAGCTTTTTTTTCAATAGTAATTGTCATTTTCATATCTATTAGCGCATTGTTAAGCCTTTTGTTTTGTTTTATGCTTTTAAATTTGTATCTTTTAATAAATTACATGCCATTTGTGGTTTTAGAGAAAATTTGTTTATGTGTGGTTTCAAAAACCTCTAACACCACTAAAATAACTAAAATCACACTGTTGATAAATGGGCCTCTTACACTCCAGTATTGAGCACTTTACTGGACTGACAACTCATAGATAAAGCCAAACTGTCCATAACAATCTGGGGGGACAGGGGTGCAGGATATTGCTCCCTAGCACAATTCCAATTACCAGTGGGATGGTGGTTAAAGGACCAGTAACAGCAAAAAAATAAAAAAAAATTCATTGGTATGCTACCATAAAAAAGACACCGACACATGAAAAGCGCTAAGTCTTTATTAAGAAATAACTTACCAAAACTCTGCTTGTGCTCCTCTTTAGAAAAGGCGATTGGCGATCCTTCATTCGGCTCTCCATTTCTCCTCCCTGCCTTCCTCATAGGAGGTAGCCAGGGAGGAGAAATCGAGCGCCATACGATGGATCGTCGTTGTTTCTGAAGTGGAGCGCAAGCAGAGTTTCGGTAAGTAATTTCTTAATAAGGACTTAGCGATTTTGTAGTTAAATATGTGTTGGTGTCTTTTTTTCGTAGCATACTAAGTTTTTTTTAGAAAATTTTTGCTGTTACTGGTCCTTTAACAATAAAAACATTAAAGATGATAGAGCAAATCTCTGTATGATTTTTATTAGCATTTCTTTTATGGCAAGATGTATATGGTTCAGTGTGCATCACATAGATAGCATGAATTATACAGGTATGGGATCTGTTATCCAGAATGCTCGGGACCTGGGGATTTCCGGATAACGGATCTTTCTGTAATTTGGGACTTCATGCCTTAAGTCTACTAGAAATTCATTTAAACATTAAATAAACCCAATAGGCTTCTTTTGCTTCCAATAAGGATTAATTATATCTTAGTTGGGATCAAGTACAAGCTACTGTTTTATTACTACAGAGAAAAAGGAAATCTTTTTTAAAAATTTGGATTATTTGGATAAAATGGAGTCTATGGGAGACAGCCATTCCATAATTCGAGCTGTCTGGATATCGGGTTTCCGGATAAGGGATCCTATACCCTGCATTGATGCTTTTTTTAATGTCAGATGTTCATTTAGCCTATGTATCTAGCTGGGAATTAAAAATATATTTATATCATATAATGTATTAGAATGTAACAACCCACCCCTACATTTATGGCCTTCAGCTTAATTTTTTTTGATGAAACGTAAGCCATGGGACTAGCCCAAACCGATATAGCAAATGCACCAGACCTTCTTTTCAGTTTTCAATTTAAAAAGAAAATGATTTCATTAGAAAAAAAAAAGAGAAGAGAATGATCAGTTTGGGTGTTGGAGAAAGGCAGAGTCTGATGAAACCAGCTGAAGAGACAAACCAAGTGTACAGATGCAGATTAGGCTTCAGAAGATGAGGGTGTAAAAGGGATTTAATGGTAGGATGGATTATAGAAATCCTTGTAACAATGTTAAATAATTATAGTTCCAGCCGAGATCAAAGCGGCACTGATTGAACCCCTCAAGCTGCTAACACGGAGCATTTTTAGAAAGCGAGAAACCCTGGGAGAATGGTCAGCCCGTACTGAGAATGTCCTCTGATCTGCACAAATTCCAGCTGCACCATGGAATGGAGAGGTGCGGGCATGCTGGGATTTCTACAAAATGGACGGGCATATTTAATGCCATTGAAATGTGACAAGAAACAAAGTGCTTACAGTTCTTAGAAGACACAAAGTATGTGCCAATGTTGTTCCAGTGCTTTACACTTAGGGACAGGCAGGGAAGGCAAATCTGGAAGGACATCCTTGTAAATCAACTACAAATAAGCTTTTTGTAATATCATATGGGGCTAATGATCAATAAACTATGAGGAAGTGTATTCTTAACTTTAATGTTGGAAGGAGTCGGCCATGACACTCAGCCTTTACGTAGCAGCTGGCTGGATCTTCTGTTGCATCCCTTGTAAAGTTAATTGGGTCAGTACTGATCTATGAACTTTCCAAGTGAAGTTGATAAACAATAGAATTAGTTTGGAATTCGTTCACAACATCCCAGTAGACTTAGACTGCCAGGAATGGAGTATTTTGGTGGTCCTCCGGCCGTTCCATCCAACCACGCCTGGAAAGCTTGTTAGATACTGTAGACTTTTAAAGGAACAGTAACGTCAAAAAATAAAAATGTTTTAAAGTAATGAAAATATGATGCAGTGTTGCCCTGCACTAGTAAAACTGCTGTGTTTGCTTAAGAAACACTATTATTGTTTATATAAATGAGCTTTTGTGTAGCAATGGGGGCAGCCATTCAAAGGAGAAAAGGCTCAAGTTACACAACAGATAGCAGATAAGCTCTGTCTGTTTAATGGTGTTATCTGTTATCCATTAGTTAACCTGTGCTATATAGCCGTTTTTCAATTTCCACCATTGCTCCACAGCAGCTTGTTTATATAAACTATAGTAGTGTTTCTGAAGCAAACAAATCAGTTTTACCAGTGCAGGGCAACACTGCATGATATTTTCATTATTTTAAAACACTTACATTTTTTGGTGTTACTGTTCCTTTAACTCAACTGTGCTTTTTCTGTCATTTTCTGTTATTGTGCTTCTGAAGATGTTGAACTTTATAATACATTTTTATAACCCATGCATCTTAAGCTGGCCTCACAATGAATTGACTGACTATTAGGGGGGGGGGCTGCTACAAGATGTTTCTGAAAGGAAATCCCCATAGCTTGTCCCTCAGCTCTGTTAGAAAAATGGAATCTTGTTTGACGTATTAGGTGCTGCACCTGTCGCATTCAAGGGTCAAACAATTGGATTGGAACAATGTCACTGTGGATATCTTAAAGGAGAACTAAACCCTAAAAATGAATATGTCGAAAAATGTCATATTTTACATAGTGAACTTATTGCACCAGCCTAAATTTTCAGCTTGTCAATAGCAGCAATGATCCAGGACTTCAAACTTGTCACAGGGGGTCACCATCTTGGAAAGTGTCTGTGACACTCACATGCTCAGTGGGCTCTGAGCAGCTGTTGAGAAGCTAAGCTTAGGGGTCGTCACTAATTATCCAGCAGAAAATGAGGTTGGTCTGTAATCTGTAATATAAGATGATGCTACAGGACTGATTATTAAATTCTGATGCTAATTGCACTGGTTTCTGTGCTGCCATGTAGTAATTATCTGTATTAATTACTAATCCGCCTTATATTGGGACATTTCTATTCTATGTGTACTGTATATTGTGAGTGGGTCCCTAAGCTCAGTAAGTGACAGCAGCACAGAGCATGTGCAGTGAATCAGTTAGGCTTTAGTTCTCCTTTAAAGGTTAAATTGCTTATAATAAAGCATTTGGACTTCAAGGTGGTTTTCCCATAAGTTTCAGACTTAAAGGAGAAACAACCCCTTAATAAAAAAAACCCTACCCCCCTGCCCCTACATAGACCCCCTCCCTCCTCCCCCCCAGCCTAGCTGCCCCCCCCCCCACAAATGCCCCTAACTCTTTACTTACCCCTCCAGCGAAGTTCACGGGCACCATCTTCTCTTCGGTAATCTCCGGAATGAGACCGGGAAAGCAGCGCATGCGCAGTTGGAGCAATTTTCTGTGCATACGCCGAAACTCACTCAAGCGGCAGTCTCATTCCGAAGATTACCAAAACGGCTGAAGATGGTGCCCGTGAACTCTGCTGGACAGAACCTGCACGGAGGGGTAAGTAAAGAGTTAGGGGCATTTGCCCGGGGTTCTATGTAGGGTAGGGGTTTTTTTTTATTAAGGGTTTGTTTCTCCTTTTACCCAAGTTCTGCCTACTGTTTCTCATTGTCCAGACAAAGAGACGAGGTCCTCTTCACTCAACCCATCGTCAGTATATTAAAGACATTAAGATAATTTGTGCACTGACTGTCCATATATTGCAATATATTCAAGTAGCCCAACTACATCAAAGTCATCCCTGGTGTGGCCAGTCCTACACTCAACTTGCATCTGATTCATTAAGAATTCTGTTGCTTCGTTATACATTTTAAACAGGGACTACGTTTTACCTGCAGCTTACTTGCCGCTTTCAAGGTTAAAACGCCCACAAATGGTTGCCCTTTTATTGGCCACCCCTGGGATCACCTGACTGTTGCTGGGTAGGGTGGGAGCTACAACATGGAGTTGGCCCTAGAGCTATAAGAAGAGAGCGGGGCTGCTTGATCATTGTTTAAATGTGTATCTTTATATTCTTCTCTGTATGATTAAACTCCAGCGCAGGCAGATTTCACTCCCACTCTGATCATTATCTTAATGAAGTCACACAAGTCACATTTGTTAGATTTTATGAGACATCAACTATAAATTGTGATCAGTGTTCACTGCCCAGAAAACAGCGATTGTGCCAGTTTCCTCCATTCTTCCTTTTATGGGCATCTTGGGCACATTTTCAGTGTTTGTTCTGTATGATAGCTAACTCTCAACTGCCACGGTTTGATACATTGGATTTTACATTTCTCAACGGCAGCAGTGTCAGCTAGCGATGGGCGATTTGTCCAGTTTTGCCGAAAAATTTGTGAATTTCCCGTGAAATTACCGAAAAGGCAGGAAAATAGCGAAACTTGAATTTTGACGCCTATGTCAATTTTGACACCTGCAATAAAATCACTCGCGTAAATTTTGACGCCGAGGTTAAAGTCAATGGGCGTCCAAATAATGCTGACGCGCGGCGGTTTTGACGCAAACGACTTATCCACATCCAAAAATTTTTGACGCAGGTGAATTTCCGCGTCAGTTTGGAGAATTTAGTTGCCGACGGCAAAACACGGAAATTCGCCTTGAATTTGTGCCTGCCAAATTTATTCACCCATCACTAGTTTCAGCGCTTACTGAACATGTTCCCTGCCTTTTCTAATGTCTGTTATAGAGGAGCGTTACAACTTGATACATAATTGCTGCCTCTGGTGCTGGTGCTGAGAAATCTAAATCTCTCAGACTGACCCATCACTGCTGGTTCCATACTAAGAGGTCTGCCTGTTTATTGGTGGGGCAGGGTTACTGTTGGAACCCAATGGCTCGGTGCTAAAACCTAAAGAGGGAAGGGAATTCTATTTATGTGCTGCGTTCTATGTAGGGCCCAAACCTTAATATAGTGGGGAGCACTGGGCTGCAGTTCTGTGTACTGATCCATGATTTAACTTTTTGCACAGTATTACCATGTTCCCTGTAGTGAGTGAACTGCTCTGAAATCTTTGTACTTCATTTCGTACGATTTGAATTGGAATGACCTATTCACCTGAAAAACAAAAACTTTGATTTTTTAATAAATCTCAGTTGGTCTTTTTGAATTCGAATTTCGAAGTTTTTTTATTCGAAATTCGACCCTTGATAAATCTGCCCCTATGTGTAGGGATATCATTATTCCTTTTCCAGTATATGATACAGTCACCCCCTGTCATGACCAATTAATTACTTAAAGGGGAAGTTCACCTGAATGATCTTTTAGTATGTTATAGAAGGCCCTCATTTTTTTTAAAAAAATGTATACCTTTTGAAGGATTTGTCCACCTTTTCCAGCTTTCAGTTGGAAGTCACTCACCCCAAAGCTAAAAAACAATTGTTCTGTGAAGCTACAATGTTATTGTTATTTATACTTTTTTATTCACTCCTATTCATCTTCCACTTTCTCACTGTAACCACTGCCTGGTTGCTAGGGTACATTGCCCCCTAGCAACCAGAATGCTGCTGAAATTCCAAACTGGACAGCTGCTGAATAGTGATGGGCGAATAAATTCACCTGGCACGAATTTGCGGCGATTCTCAGCATTTCACCACCAGTGAATAAATTCGCGAAACTCCAGCAAAAATTCACCGGCATCAAAATGAATGGCCCATTGACTTTAACGCTGGTGTTAGAGTCCTGCAGCGGGTCGGGTACCCGCGGGTTACCCGCAAAAACCTGCGGTATCCTGCGGGTTGCTGGTAGAAGTTCTGGGTGCGGGTATAGACACGGGTTGGCGGTTCTGCATGTTTGCGGGTCATGGGTCGGGCCACGGGTCTTTTTTTTACTCCTTTTTTTCTGATCACTCCTACTTCCGATGAAGTCACTTCTGGTTTACAATGACAGCACTTCCTGATTCTTGATGGTCAGCGGGTCCGGGTTGTGGAGATGTACTTGCGGGTCGGGTAGCGGGTCCAAGCGGGTCCAAGCAGGTAAAAATGCTGGTTGCGGGTCCGGATTGCAGGTTGCGGGTACGGGTCAGGTATGGGTTCCGAAAAATGGGCCACGCAGAACTCTAGCTGGCGTCAAAATTTACGCAATCGCATCCAAAATTTACACAGACATAAATTTTCGAGTTTCACAAATTTTTCGCCGTTTTGCTGGAATTTTTCTGCGAATTGAAACGGGAGAAATTCGCCCATCACTACTGCTGAACCTGAAGCTAAAGATTGCAGATTGTGTCAGAACATCGCAGCCAACAATTATATTAATATGTAATTTAAAGGTAAACTAGTCCTATAAGTATGGTCTTTCCTGAGCGTAGGCATTGTGTAGCCAATGTACCTGTACTTTACTGTGTAAGGGTTTCCAAGCACAAGTATTATCAAGAGCTCCCCTGAGAATAATGCACTTGAGTCTGGACAGGTGGGAGATAGTTTATGCTATAGATTAAGGATATGTACAAGCATCTGAATCCAGCCTTAAAGAAACTGGTGCAACTGTTTGCTTAAAGTAACTTCATTTTTTGGTGTATGTTGTTTGTACTTGTGTCTGAGCTGCTGTGTCCTGATGGAGCCCTGGCGGCTGAGTGAATAGAGCACCCGTTTGGGATTGTGTTGATATGCAAGATTTCCTTTCATTGACTCAGCAATTTGCATCTGTTCATGCAACAATGGTACGATCCCTTCTTTTATAGCCCTGTAAAAAATGCAATTTTAAAATCAGCCGTGATTTATCCAAACACCCCAAGCTCACAAAGTCTTGTTTCTTTTACGGCCGCCATAAAAATCATTTTTTACAGTCGGTAACATGCAACTCACTTGAGTCGTGGAATTTGTTTCCGAACAAATATTTAGGCATAAGAACATGGCACCTCGGTAATTCATTTTAAAAGGGTTATCATTTCAGTTTCTCCCCTTCACTCTTTATTGGTACGGCTCCCTCGTTAATGTCAGTGCCTGCTTAGAAATTCAAACTGGCTCGGGTGCTAGGGTGCATTGGTACATGTGTAACAGGGAGAAGGAAATATGTCATTCCTAACAACACAATTCACACACTACATTATTGTTTTGGCACAATATCGCGGCTCTTGTGTTTTGTTCTGGTATGTACTTGGAAGCCGTCCTCGGGAGATAACAATCGCTAACACACTCAGACTTTTTGAATTCACAGCTTTTAAAGAAAACATCAGATTATAAGAGGGGAAAAAACAGGATGCAATTAGTTTCGATCAAGTTGAATCACAAGTAAAGCGTTTGCTTTTGGCACAAGGAAGCAAATTGTGGTTGAAAATTATGTTTTGTGACCCCCCCGACCTTGTCATGGCTTGGTCAAAGGTCACAGAAAGGAATCCAAAAGCAATAAGGGGGTTATTTACTAAGCTCCAAATGCAACTTTTTTTTTTTTTTAATAAAATCGGACTTTTAAAAATCACAAATTTTTCAGAATTTATTTAACCCAGAGGATGGAAAAGTCTGAATTAGAAAATCCGGCATCTCAGACCTGTTAAAGTTGTGTATAAGTCTAGGAGAAGTCCCAATGATTTTTTATGTGCGCTGGGTTTCGTGCAATACCCCCAAAGTTTTCGGGCAAAAAAGAAATCGGAGTTTTCGGGTGAAAAATCAGAAGAAATCTGGAAAATCTGATTTTATTCCCCGCAAAGCAAATTTTCAGCAAAATGTAATAATAAATAAGCTTAAAAAACCCGAGTGGATTTGATCGGAGTTTGTAGCAGAAAATGTTGAGATAAAATCGAACTTTGATAAATAACCCCCTAAATGTTGAAATGAGCCTGGGATATAAATAGAATCATGATGACAAGTTAAAGGGGAACTATCGCAAAAATTTAAATTTAATATAAGCTTCATCATAAGAAACTTTCTAAATACAATCAATTAAAAATTCTGTATAGTTTCTGAAATAATCAAGTTTATGTTTATATTCCTCTCTCATCAGCATCTGTTTCTTGTCATTCTGTCTTCATGCAGCAGTTGGGTGTCAGATGAATGATCCAATATATCTTATAGGGGGGCTTCCTTTCCTAGCAGATGTATTCGAGGTCACTAAAATAACTGATTCCAGGACAAACAAAGTAACTGCCTTTTGCACAAATTCTGCATGTAGAGAGACATGATGTCTGGTGATTTTAATAGAGTGAGCACTAATACATCTTCTAGGCAAAAGAAGCCCCCCTATAAGATATATTGGCTCTAACTATCAATTAATATCTGACACCCAACTGCTGCATGAAGAGAGAATGAAGAGAAACAGATGCTGAGAGAGGAATAGTAAGTAAACTTGATTTTTTCAGAAACTGTACAGAATTTTTAATTGATTGTATTTAGCAAGTCTATTTCAGTATGATGAAGCTTATATTTTAATTTCATTTTTGCGATAGTTCCCCTTTAAGTGTGTGTTTACATACACTTGTTTGGCACCAAAATAAAGCAGAGGCGTTTTCTAGCGGTGGAGGACAAGCCGTACTCCATTTGTACAGCTTGTGCTGTATGTGACTCCCAGACACAATGTACAGTAGCCTTTCTTTTTGTTAATCAGGCTATAAAATGAAGCACACAATGAATAGAACACTAGATTTCTGTCTATCCACCAAGCTTCCAACAGTAAACTGCATCCTGGTATGAAGCGAGAGAGATTGTAGGACCCTTTCATGGAGGGATGGTTCACCTTTAAATTAATTTTTTGTATGCTATAGAATGTATGATTCTAAACGATCTTTCAATTGTTTCTTTTTTTATTTTTGAATTATTTTATCTGATTCTTTCCAGATTTCAAATGGGGGTCATTGACCCCATCTAAAAAACAAATGCTCTGTAAGGCTACAAATGTATTGTTATTGCTACTGCTTTCTATTCAGGGCCTCTCCTATTCATATTCCAGTCTCTTATTCAACTTAATGCATGTTTGCTAGGGAAATTTGGACCCTAGCAACCAGACTGCTGAAATAGCAACCTTGAGAGCTGTTGAATAAAAAGCTAAATAACTCAAAAATCACAAATGATGAAAAAATAAAAAGCAATTGCAAATCGCCTCAGAATATCGCTCTCTATATCACACTTTTTGTTCATTTAAAGGTGAACAATCCCTTTAAGGAGACAAAACTCAGGAATGTTTGACAAGAGCTGGAGGGACCCAGGTTGGATTTTTACTGATGGATCAAGTAAAAAAAAAATACAACTGGTAAACACAACAATCATTCAACATTGTTCATATCGTTTATATCATATGGCCGAATGGTGGAAATTAAAGTGTAGTTGGCAATAGATACGAGTGAATCTGCAAAAATGTGAATTTTTGGCATTTTTTACGGCATTTTTTCTGCACAAAATACTTTGAAGTAAATGGATGGGTTTTTTTTGGTGTGTGTTTTTACCTCGCTGCAAAATGTTTACATTGTTTCCCGACAACATTTGCTGATGTCTAAATGTGTAAATTTGTTGCAAATAAATGCCAGCCAAAAACTTCACCCATCACTAGTTGACAATTTATCTATAGTGGGTCCACCAGAAGATTCACTGATACAATGGAACCTCCAAGTTCAAAAAATACATTTATTACAGTGGGCCAGCTGGGAAGTAGAAAATCCCCACATTCAAAGAGCATCAGAGTGGCAAAAACAGGGAAGCTCCATTTAGTTATTACCTCCTTATTTGGGGATAGGGGTTGGGTCAATACATTATCCATAGAAGCCCCTTGGTTTTGTACTGGGAATCATTCCTCATTGTCCAACAATGCAGCATTGGAAAAGGGAAGGAAAAACGAAGTAAATTCTTTGTATTAGTAGAAAGCCCATATGATCCCAACACTAACTGTCATTTTATTTAATAACCATTCAAATATTTTTGAATAATTTTTGACTGGCACAGAGACCTCCTTTAGGTCGTCATGTTTCCCATCATTGATTGGATGTCCGGGATTGTGTGCCTGGTCTGAGTCCAATAAAAGGGTTGCCATGCTGTTTGGTCTCAATAAACCTTTTTTACTACAGTGACATTTTGCCCTACAGTGGCCAATAGTAATTAAAACAAATTGCATAATTAACTGTGAATCATTCTTGGCCTACACGTGATTTTCCACTCTTGGTCCCCTGAGAAAATGAGCTTAGAGACCCTGCCAGTTGATAAATAACTGAACCCTACCTACACATTTTCCCTTGGGGTAACAGAGGTACGGTGGGGTAAAAGTAATTAGCTGTAGGGGTTTTCAGCTTAATCAATTGTGTCATCTGTCTCATAGGCCGTGGCAACCCATAGTTCCCTTGTAGAACTGATCTGCAGTGATTTCTAGTAATTCCTGAAACTAATACTGAATAATAATAATAATAATAATAATGAGCACAGTTTGCATTATGAACATGACAAAGCCACTGTTGCAAAACACATTAACTGTGCACATGGACTGTAACAGTATTATAGAGAGATACAGTAATTACATGTTTAATTACTGGGCGGATAACGTGTTTGGTGGTTAGGTAATGTTAGTGCAAAGCCTTTTGTTGATTATTTAAAAACACATTATCTGTCCCAGGTGGTGTCGTTGCTTCGGGTTTTCAATTTCTCTTGGTATTATTAGCAGGGCTATTACTGTATTCTATTTAATTTCTAGCATCTTTATTAGCATTAATGTGTTATCTAAGAGTTAACCATAAACTGCTGGGAAATAGCAACAAAAGGCAGATTTTCTGTTACACTGTACAGTTTATTTGAATTAATTTCTTGCCAGAGAGTAGTCTAATTCTTCCATAACAGCAGAGCTCCTCTCAGTACTTAAATATATAAATCTGGGTTTCTGCATGACCTTATGTAAGGTTACATAAAACGTGGGGAAACCCTCTAATTTTCACCTTTTGGTGACTTGATTCAATCTAGTAATAAAAGTAAAAATGCAGAATTGTAGTTATGGTTAACAAAAAGTCTAATCTATACAATGGCTTCTGTTTTGTTTTTTTGAGTGGGTAAGAAAAATAAATAAATAAATGTAAGAAATTGTGATGTGTAAAAGTAAATGAAAGGACAGAAGGAAGGGGGGACTTCATAGGGAAGAAAGAAAGAAAGAAAGAAAGACTGAAAGGAAGAAGGAGAGTAAGACTGAAAGAAAGAAGGAGAGAAAGAAAGAAAGAAAGAAAGAAAGAAAGAAAGAAAGAAAGAAAGAAAGAAAGAAAGAAAGAAAGAAAGAAAGAAAAATAGAGATTGAAAGAGAAAGAAAGAAAGAAAGAAAAAGAAAGAAAGAAAGAGAAATAGAGAAAAAGAAAGAAAGAGAGATAGAAGGAGAAAGAGAAAGAAAGAAAGAAAGAAAGAAAGAAAGAAAGAAAGAAAAAGAAAGAAAGAGAAAGAATAGTAAGTGCATCTGTCTGCATAGCAACTCCTATTTTTTAAGATGTGGAAACCAATTACCGTATTCATTAATTTCGGGATTTCTCCCGTGCCATGCGTGTGCGTTGCTAATTCTATTTGCTACATTTTGGAAGGATTATTCTGGTAAAGTTGACCGAAATGAAATGCGAGGCTTATGGAACTTTATTTCATGCCTTGTATATGCTGTTTATTTGGATGATTCCCAAGCCCTGTTCTTTTTCCCCTTTCATCAGGCCAAAAGAAATACCCCCTTTTTTTTCAAAAGTGAAACACTAAGAAAAAATAATAATAACAATAACTACAATAAATATAATAAATGTTAAATAGGGGAAAAAAAATCCCTGTGTGTGTCCTCCTGATTGTGCCTGTGTTGTGGTATTCAATTATACAATTTTCATTGGCATATTAATCATCTTTTCAACAAACAAGCCAGTGTTAATTAAAGCAAACCGGGGATAAAGACATGTTGCCGGATCATCATTCCGTTTATCAGAGCACACAGGCTGGCCGTTAAGTAAATGCTGGGCTGTGAGATGAATTTAAATGCCGTCTTCATCTTTTTTTTTTTTTTTGGAGTTTTTTTTTTAATAACACAACTCGTCTTTACAGCACCAGCAGCGTCAACAACAAGGACAAACTTCCACTTCACAGCACAGGGCAAAACTAATGGAATTGTAATTATTGAGGTATATAATATGTAATTATTAAGGTATAGCTGCTTGTCTTGATAGAGAATTTAATACTGTGTTTGTATGTAGCTCATGGGAGGTTTCTATTGTCTATATATCATAGTAACATAGTAAGTTAGGTTGAAAAAAGACACCCGTCCATCAAATTCAACCTTTTGAGTCTGCGTATAATTGCTAGAGGAGTTATGTCATGTAAGAGGAGTTATTTAAAACCACAAGTGCAGTGAGTAAAGTGCAATTTCAAGAACAATCGCCATCTTTTTTTCCCCACGATGGAACATTGTTTCCATAGAATTTCATCATCATTTCCCCACAATGCGGCGTTGCAGCTGACACAGTTGCCTCCAGTTCATCATTTTGTAGATGATTGGATGTAATTGTGCAGAAGTCCGCATGGTATCGTATCTGGTGTTCGACGTTCGAGTAACGTCAGCGCCCAATCCTTTGTGTGCCAGTATACTGCATCTAATGATTCTGGGTGCAAAGCCAACCCTGGAGCTACCGTTAGCCAATAGGAAGTGCCACTGCTCTTGATGTCAATGAGATGCAACCTACTGTAGCTGGTATGTTTGATTTAAGTGCTATAAATCAAAATGTGTCTCTTTGTCCCTCCTAAGGAAGATCATACATACAAGGGATACATACAAGGGATATTAATAATTAAATAAATACTCATATTTCAGGCTTCAGCTCTTCTCCTAGTTTCACTGGGGATGCTGAACCCTCTTGGTGCCCCTCTACCTAACTGGCAAGGCGCTGGAACCCTTTGTGATGGCTGAACATTCCATATCTCTATCGAGGAACATCATTATGTGAACTGGTTCTTCCAGCTTACAGAAACCAAACCCTCATCCATCGGAAAACAAATAATTGTGATGATTGATATCAATAATTAATGAATGATTTGTCTGACTTAGACATAGATGGACACGAACAGTCCAGTCATTCTGGGTTTTAAAGGGACAAAAAAATAATAATAAGAGACATTAGTAAACAACTTAATTCTCTATGGTCCACCTATGTAACGGCACCATAGACTGTGTCAAGCACTAGAGATCATAGTAAAACTGCTGGTCACATTGGTGCTGCAGAGGCAATCAGTGGATGCAGACCACCTCTATACTTACAGACAATTACAAGAGTCCTCTGCACTCAACCCATTATCAATATATTTAAGACAGAGACATTTTGTGCATACTGCTACTAAAAAATGCCTTACCCTTTAAACAAAACAGGGATTGTTTGTCCATATATTGCAATATATTTAAGCTGGCCAACTACGTCAAAGTCATCCCATATCTGGCCAGTCCTACGCTTAATTTTCATCTTATTCAATAAGAATTCTATTGCTTCATTATACATTTTACAAGTTTTACCTGCAACTTACTTGCTGCTTTCAAAGTAAAACTCCCAAACTTGCCCACCCTTTAATTAGCCACCAGTGGGATCACCTGACTATATATATACTTACAGCCTGTTCATTCCTTTCCAAAATACAGCGTCGGACTGGAATCCCACCAAGGCTTCTGCCACAGGGCCCACCACCTCCTCTGGGCTCCACTGAACTCCCCTCCTAGCTCCCCAACGCCTTTCACCACCCTCTAGAGGCCTCCAGCCATGACCCCCCTCTGGGCCCCTGGTCTTACCTGTGCGGTAGTTGTGGCCGCCATTGGAGCTTGGGGGGACGCAATCAGAGGGCAGTGCAGGCTGTAGGTGGGTGTGGGTATGGGCTGAGGCCCACCCGGTTTTTAGCGGTGTCTCGTCGGCCCAGTCCGAGCCTGCCAGAATATCAGTGTAATTGCAAAGGCTGTAAATAGGGTACAGGCCAGATACAGAATATACAAGGTCTGTAATGTGCCCAACTGGGTTCAATGTCTTCTGTGTCATAAGAGACAACCCATGGGTGGGCACGTACATGTGCATGGAGACACCTGTTAGGGGACAACCTACTGTATCTAAAGTAAAACATCATGCATGAAGATATAAAAATAAATGTCAATGTGGTGCTCTATTTGGTACTTCTGCCACTTGTACTGTAAATCAAATATCCCCAAATCAGCTAATATAGTAGAACCCCCCTTTTACATTTTCAGGGGAACAGAAAAAAATTGTGTAAAATCCAAGAAAATGTAAAATCAGGGAAATTCATTATGTATAATATATATAGGTGGGACCACAAAACCCGGTGTAAAATGAGGGAAAACATAAAATCATATAAGATATTTCTGCTGCAGTATCCAGTCCTATATCTGCTATATTTCCTGCTTTCCCCTTAATGAGGCCAAACCGTCTGCGAGGGCTGTTAGTGGAAGTACCAGGGAGAATTTCATAATATTATTGTTCTTGTGTAACACACCATTTCCTCTGTTTACATTCTCTAAGCTTGTGGGTTGACCTCTGGCTTCTCCGCACACAACTGTGAGTAAAAAGGTCCCCAGACAGTTGTTTGTATTGACCTTGAATATATTTGTGCATGGATATCCTTTCCCTTCTGCAGCACCACTTGTCCAGCCAAAGCAATCCCACATGTAAAAGCCTTTATGAGAGAGGCTATGAGAGTTGCTTGCCATAAAGACAAAAATGCTCAAACAATCTCTTCTCTTTATTCACTCTATCTACTGCTATGTTTTGGTAAAAGGGTCGGTGTTGCTTATTATTGTTCTTTATTGATATAGTGCCAACTTATTCTGCAAATCTTTACAGAGATTACAAATCAGCCTCAGCAGAGTTTACAATCTAACGTCCCCATTACATACACACACTATGGTCACTACTATCAGGAGTCAATTAATTTGTGTGTATGTTTTTGGAGTGTGGGGAAAACCCACTTAGACAGGGGGAGAACAGGTAACACCCTGCCCTTGCAGATACTACTGGCCAAAACCAGGTTTTGTTATTGGGTTACCAAAACTAGGCAGAACTATGGGTGCAAAAATGGACAAGGGAACCCCATAATGTAAAACTGATTTCCTGTTGTGTGTTGCACCTATAGGTGCTTAAAGGGCACTTGACATGTAAATGTACATTCACTTACTGGATTGGGGAAACTAATATTGACTGTCTATGGGAACATACAGCAGCCCCTCTGGCAGTCGGAATCTGTACTTGATGCAGGGGTTAGAGCACAAACCTCTATAGGGTGCAAGTCTATGAGAATTCTGGTGGAGTTTCCCTCCACCAGAATGCCAGCTCTGTTAGCTGGGGGAATCACATTTTTATGATCGTTTTTTATGATAGGTGACCTTTACTATTGCATCCACTGAACTACACATAGTTGAAGGTTGTATAACTGCATTTCAATGTCCCGCTCATGTTCATGCAGTTTATTAACAAGAACAAATCTTTGCACCTCCTGTATCTTTTGCAACATCATCAATGGGCGTAACTAGAGTGCGCTGGGCCCCCCTGCAAAAACACCTTCAGAGAGGCCCAGCGCACTCCGATCCCCATCCTGCCACCCACATCCTGACTCCGCCTGAATCCGTCCATGTCCTACCCCGACTCCGCTCATGTCCCACCCCGACTCTGCCCACGTCCTGCCCCGACTTGCGCCCCCCTCCTCGATGGTAAAAGAGCGGCTGGGAAAAATGTTTTTTTCTTATTAGCTATAGAGGAAGCAGACCCCACATTCCGGGCCCCCCTGCAACTTCAAGGTCTGATTCCTCTATAGTTACACCACTGAACATCACCCACCAACCCAATGAAACAGTGACCCTAGGGGCCAAAGCATCCAGAAACCAGGCAGATTTCTTGCTTGGATATACATTTTTGAATTATTACTTATATACAGTTATAGTACCTGTTATCCAGAATGCTCTGGACCTGGGGTTTTCCGGATAATGAATCTTTCCATAATTTGGATCTTCATACTTCATGTCTACTAGAAACATATAAACATTAAATAAACCCAATAGGCTGGTTTTGCTTCCAATAAGGATTAGTTATATCTTAGTTGGGATCAAGTACAAGCTACTGTTTTATGACTACAGAGAAAAAGGTAATAATTTTGAACATTTTGGATTATTTGATTATTATGAAGTCTATGGGAGATGACCTTTCCATAATTCTGAACTTTCTGGATAAGGGGTTTCCGGATAATGGATCCCATACTTGTACTAAATTACTCAAGAAAAGCCACTAAAAATAGTTGTTTCCATAGTTTTGCTTAGTGTCCTTTTAATGGATCCCCTGTAACTTAAAAACATATACCTAGCATAGTCCATTAATGGCTCTGTTTGTCTTGCCATACCCCCAACACCATCAGGCCACACCCACTGGATCATTTCCCCCTTCTAGTTTCTAGGATTATAACACAATAGGAGGGAAATGGGAGGTAATAAAAATAATTGGGTTCAGTGTTCCAGTTGGAGCTTAGACAAGACTAAACTTACAACTAGGGCTTACTATTGTCATAGAAACACTGACTAAGGTCAAACGGCTGTATCTGCTACTGAACTAAAACCCCCAGCATTTGACTAAAGCTTTGCGTTTAGATATCTGATATGGCTAGCTAATGGCTGAGTCGGATGGCTTCTTGCAGCATCTCTAAAGGAACGCTGAATTATTTGCAGTTAATCAGTGGGAGATAGTTAAGCAATGAACGAAGAACTAACCAGGCCCGCAGGCCTCATGTATTCCCTCATAACAAATGGAGAGTAATTAATCAGTCATGGGCGATTAGACCATGTGAATGAGTCATTCGGAATAAGTGTTCAGACATTTACTATCTGTAGTGGGGGAAAAAAAGAGGAAATATATTTTGGGGTGAGGCGGAATGATTTCTGGTTATCCGGGACAGAGAAATTTATTCTAACAAGAAAAATAAGGTTAGAAAGTAACATATGTCTGGGTTTTGTCTTCCCCTTTGCACACTGAGTTATTGCAAATAATTTCACTTCTCAAGGGGGTTTTCTTCTAAAACACATGGACCCTTTGTCGATGCCTTCGAGACAGTGGCATTATGGTTGTTTGTTTGCTTTTCAAAGTTTTCAACTGAAGACAGATCTTAATTGATGCTTAATGATTCTTCATTTTTAAAAATGGGGGACTGGGCTTCCTAGCCTGACATCTCTGGGAGCGGTGATGGAAGGGCCTAAAGAGCTGCTGAGATTTGCTGAACAGCGCAGGGAGGGAGGATGGGTAATTACAAATTTACTGGTGTATTTGTTAAACCAGCCCTATCTGATTTACCAGCAGGGTGGCAACACAAACAGTAGTATAACTTTATTTTAATTAGATAAAATATAAAAGTCTCACGTGCCCTGAATTTGTACCTAGGCCCCCCCTTCCCCTTGCATGGTATGCCTGTAGCTGTAAACGGTGCCGAATGTTATAGACTAGGGGAAATATTTATTATGCTGTGTTAAAAAAAGCAGGGTTAATACAAAACACATCACCAGGCTTCGCCGTGTAAAAACCGACATGCATTTTTTCACATTTTTTTCTTGGAATAACTTCCGTGGGAAGCAATGTAAAATAACGGTGGCAAATCACATGGCATAAAATTACACACACCTTGATTTTACACAGTTTTTTACACTGTTTTTTTCTCCGAATTTCATTTTCCACAGCATAATAAATATGCCCCTGGGTGTTACCTAGGCCTATGACAAGAATAAGGAAGAGCTGATGGAAATATTCCTTGGCTGGAGCAGACAAGGGTCTGGGCCCATCTGGAGATCCACTGGTACTCTCGTAGGCCCAGTCCAGCCTTAAATTCTAGGGCTATTCCTTCCTGTAGGGTTGCCAGTTTGGTGGGTTTCAAGCTATATTGGGCAACTAATTTAAAGCCCAGGCGGGTTTTGAAAGTACAAACTAGCCAAGGTACGGTTTTGGGCTACTTTTTGGACCTTTGGCTAGTTTGTACTTTGAAAACCAACCAAAGTTTTTTCTTGCCCTAATGTGCCAAGCCTGTGTCTCCCAATGCATGTTGGGTAATGCACCGACTGCCAAGTTTATGTAAGACTACACTAACCAGCATGTAATGGGACTGACATGTAGAAGTCAGGAGTTACCAGATTTTGGGCTCTGCACCCCACTCTCCCATCCCTCTCATGTTTTCTGGTGACTTTTCTCAATTTCAGACAATTTTGGGGCAAAAATCTTGTGGCCACCAAAATGTCTAGAGCTCGACTTGTTTTACTAATATTTATTGAAATTGTATATGAATTAGGGCCTTATGGGGTCCCTATACCTCCTGGGCCCCCCTCTGTAGTTATGCGAATCTGTCCCATTTTACTTCATGGGAAACTTTGCAAATCAGTGAAAATTTGAAAAAGTTTTTCACATATATATATATATATATTTTATCACTGCTCATATTTTACTATTTTAGGGCTACTTTTGAAGTGAAAATTAGACCTGGCAACCCTGCCTTCCTGCTTCCTGTCAGTTACAGGCCTAAACCAGGGGTGCCCAGGACGGCGATCGCGGTCTACCAGTAGATTGTGTTAATGTTCGTGGTAGACCGTGATCTGGGGTGATCCCGGCGTCACCGACTTTAACAAAGTCACAAAGGAAAGAGAGGGGAGATGAACGGCACAAAGGGAAGGGAGAATGTGGCACAAAGGGAAGGGAGGGAGACGAGTGGCACAAAGGGAAGGGAGGGAGACGAGCAGCACTAAAGGAAGGGAGGGTAGGCAGGGAGACGAGCAGCAGGGCAGGGAGACGAGCAGCAGAGCAGGGAGACAAGAACAGCACAAAGGGAGGGCTGCAGGCACGGAGGGACAGGACGGAGGATGGAGAGCTGCAGGCACGGAGGGAAAGGACAGAGGAGGGAGAGCTACAGGCATGGAGGGAAAGGACATGGTAGGGAGGGCTTACAGCAGGGAGAGCTGAGAGCAGCAAGTACAGGGAAGGGAGTGTGTTCAAACTTTCATAACTGCCAAATTTTGT
Organism: Xenopus laevis; assembly: GCF_017654675.1. NCBI lineage: Eukaryota > Metazoa > Chordata > Amphibia > Anura > Pipidae > Xenopus > Xenopus laevis. Next base: position 143,161,553 of record NC_054381.1, read on the forward strand.
AAAATAAACATGGTAATTAGGGGGTGTGGTCAAAAAATGGGCGCAGTCAAAATTTTCGCTGCGCATTATCAAGGTAGATCTCCTGATGGGGGCCAGGTGTTGAGAGTAGATCCCAGCATAACAGTTGTATAGACTCATGTCTTATTCTTTATGGTTAAAAATGGGAGTAAAAGTCCAACCATGGCTGGAGAGCCACAGGTGTCCTTAGAGATCATGGCAAAAGACACAATTTAGGGCCTGTATATTTATGAACCAACCTGCAGCTCTCACTGGCTTCTGGTTAGATGTCCATGGTGCAGACATTGTTAGGGTACAGCCAGAAGACTTTTGGAATCTGCCATTATCCTACTTGACTTTATTGCCTTTTTATTATGGATTTTAAGCCTTTGCCAAACAAATAACACATCATCGAGGGATAGCATCAGCCCTGCTACAATGACTATTCCTCCCTGTTTCCAAGGGAGACCTGCCAGTTATACTATAAACAACAAACAGACCCTAACCCACCAGCAAATTCACTTGTTCCATATAAAAGGCCTCCAATTTGTAGCAGCAGAATTCGAACTGATAAGATGTGAAGCCTGCCTGCTTCCTTAACTGGTGAACCCGTCCAGCCTCCCGTCCATGAATGGGATGCCAATTTCAATTAAAAATTGGCTCTCACTTTACATCGGGAACATCCCATCAGATAAGGAGGCAGCATCCGTTCGCTTCATGTCGGAAGGCCCGGTCCAACCAGGAACGCGCGGCGTGACCGACTGCGTCACTAATTCGAGCTGGAACGTTATCTACAGATTTGTGCAGCGCAAAGCTTAACCTGATAAGGGCAGAGATTCTGTGGCCGCAGCTCCCCCAGACATTGGAGGCTTTATCAGCACTTAACCAGTTCATCAATCAAACCAGGCTGTTTGTTTCTCTCAAGTATATATATATATAGAAAATCAAAATATATTCCAATCATCGTAGCAGTTAATACTTTAATAAGAGGCCATAGATGGGAACATTAAGAAGTTAGAGACATTCTGCAGGCGCCTTCTCCCTTGTCATTGACAAGGAAGGTAATCCTATACACAGCCTGCTATTGTGAGATGAGAAACTGGCCTCTTCCACTGCCAGCGACCAGATGCACCTCTCTCTATCCTAATCTGTAAACGACTTAAAGGAGCCTTATCTTGCGGCTCTTCTGCTTCATTTCATGCTTGATTTACTTTAATTTGTCTGATAGGGCACACGGATTTGGAGACAGCCCATCTTTCTGCAGAAACTGTTCAGATTTTTTTTTTTCTTCCCTTTCGTATTATTGTGTTCGAATTTTTTTTTTTTTTTTAATTTCTTCCCCCCCGCCCCGATCTGGTTAGAAGAAATCTCGGTCCAGTGCAGCAGCATGTTGCTGGAGTGTGTTTAGATTTAAGCTATCCCAGCAGAAAAGACTTGCTGAAGTGCTGTGATTGTGTGATGAACAACATTTACATCCCAGTTAACATTATGCTATAAATCACGGCAAGCCAAGCAGCCAGGCGCATGTACCCACGAGATACCTTCAAAGAACTCTATATATATGTATATAGTAAGTTGCCTCAACAACGGCGAGAGTTTTTATTTTTTTCTAGGTGGCTTTATAAATATGTAAATATATTTTATCTGATTGGGGTTTGAAGCGACAGGCATGAAGTAGAACGCCGGCACCCACTGGGGGGGGGGATGCTAGTTAGCATTCTGAGTGGGTATAAGAAATAAAAATGTCTTGGTAGGCTGACAGCTAGGGTCAGGATGGAGTCACTTAGGTACTTTGGTGGTTCGGTGGAGTCTCTTTGACTAGGAGCGTATCCTCATTTCCTATTACCTTTGTTGCACTTGGAACCCAATGACCTTTAGCTGCTATGTCCCAAAAAAAGAGGATCATTGCTAATTCCTTTTATCTCAGCGTGATATCTTTATTAGGGGAAGTGGAATAAAATATAGAAAGCAGTTCAGTGCTTGTGCCAGGACTTTTAAACACAGGGATGGCGGGTGAATGAAAAGGAAAAACCTCTGTCAGTTAAAGGGGGGCTTTTTTTTTGTAGGCCAACGTGTGGTTTTGCCCTGTTGCAGGTGTTATCTCCCCAAGTCCAGCCTTGGAAGGGAGACTTTTGTGAAAGTGCCTCTCAGGGGAGCCAAGATGTATCAGGAGCTGTTAACTCTGCGTTTTAATAACTTTGGCAAGCGTAATTGCTCCCGTGTGATTCATTTAAGTTCCTAATGATGTAACTTTTGATGGCTAACTATATCTTGCTAATTTGCACCAAGGGATGCTGCACACAAGGAGGGGCTGAGGTACGGGGATGGGGGGAGCAGCTGCTTGATTGTTATTTTTAAAAATTTGTGAAATTATCATCAAGTTCATATGAGCTGAAGGAAGAAAAATGGTAATTAAAAGGTTGAAATTGATAAGTTTGACTGTTGTCTAACTATACCATCGACTCACACGGCATAAATATATATAAGTTGAAGGAAGAAAAATGGTAATTAAAAGGTTGAAATTGATAAGTTTGACTGTTGTCTAACTATACCATCGACTCACACGGCATAAATATATATAAGTTGACATATAACTACATCAAATGTAAGATTTTTTACTTTTGCCGTCCAACGTCTACCGTGTAATGAGTCAGTTATCTGTCGTATCCTTATGATCTTGGGTGACGCTTCATTATTGTGTAAAAGTCAAAAGGAACATTTAAAATGTCCATGCAGGGTTAGATATTGATCAAACTGGAAGACCTTTGGCCTGTACATGATGCCAAAAGCATTACCTCTCCCAACTGACCTGCATTCATAGTTGTTGTTATTACTGACAAAGCTGAGATTAATATTTGGCAGTTTTGAAACACAAAGGCTGGTGCAAAATGGACAAAATGACTCCACCTACACCTCGATGCCAACTTGTCTTTGTCACGTCATACGACTTTTGATGAATTGTACTCAACTGCGCCAGAGACTTCAACCTAGAAAGCATAAACCCTGGGAATTGCTAGCCCCTTGGCAGTTTTCAGCCCTCCAGCTTCCTGGACATGACAATGAGATGATAGCAAGCTCACACTTCAGAACTATATTTGGCAAGCAGCTACTTTCTTTGTCTTTATGCCTATTGGTTCTTCTGCAACAGTTCTTAAGTCTTCACCTCCCCAACCCATACCAAATAGGATCAAATTACCAGCATGATCCAACTTATAGCTTGGCCCCTTAGGGTTAGAAGTGGTGCAGCTGCTGCTCTTATTCCCTCCGCTCTCTATTAACTTATCCAGCTGGAGGTGGCAGATCATTTCTTGCTTGATATTATCTCAGGCAGCAATTTTAAGATTGTGCAGTTTTTGCTCTGTGGGCCTTTTAGAGGTTAAGGTTTAAGTTAAGTGTTAAATCGAGGAATAAGGTAGAGCTGAAAGGCAAAATACATACATCCTCATTGATGTTCTCTTTCCAGTGCTGCTCCATATACGACCAACACAGGTCAAAGGTGGTAATGTAAAGCGAGTGATGCTCAATTAAATAGATACACATTAAGGAAAGTGAGTTAACCTGAATGTAAGTGACACTGGTGGGAAGAAGGGAAAGCGCTTTCTGACAAGCAAAAAACTTATAAAACATGAAAGAAGGGGTGCATGATGGATGAGCTCAGTTGTGAGATATGGTAGCCAACATTAGCTCTTCTACCAACAATTGTTGGACATCTCTGCTATTGTTAATAATAACAGTGAGGTATAAGGGCTGAAAAACTTGTTCTTATTGCAGTGCTGGCCGGTTTGGTGGCTTTTCATCCAGAGGCGGCACAAGGATGTCCCGTGGAATAACCCTTATTATTATTATTATTATTCATATGGCCTGTCAATGGCAGACCTCTCTTAAAGGAACAGTTCAGTGTGAAATTAAAAACTGTGTAAATAGATAGGCTGTGCAAAATAAAAAATGTTTCTAATATAGTTAGTTAGCCAAATATGTAATATATAAAGGCTGGAGTGAACAGATGTCTAATAAAACAGCCAGAATCGAACTTCCTGCTTTTCAGCTCTATAACTCTGAGTTAGTCAGCGACTTGAAGGGAGGCCACATGGTACATTTCTGTTCAGTGAGTTTGCAATTGATCCTCAGCATTCAGCTCAGATTCAAAAGCAACAGAAATGACCCATGTGGCCCCCTCAAGTCTTTGATTGGTTACTGCCTGGTAACCAGGGTAACCAGTCAGTGTAAACCAAGAGAGCTGAAAGCAGGAAGTAGTGTTCAGACTGATATGTTATACATCAAATCACTCCAGCCTTTATACATTACATTTTTGGCTAACTAACTATATTAGAAACATTTTTTATTTTGCACAGCATCTATTTACCCAGTTTTTATTTTTACTCTGTACAATTCCTTTAAGCTCATCAGCACCATACTCTTTACCTGGGCTTTGGGCTGAATATTTGAGGGGGCCCTAAGAGAGTTAGAAAATGAACCCCAAAGTCTTCGCTGGATAGTTGTATTTCTGCATATGATTATAGTTGTATGTCCTCATATTTGTGGTAGATGTCCTGTTGCTTACATCAGAACCATAGCCATTCTCCATAGTCAGCACCATAAAGGTTATAAATACGTAAAGATGCCTCTGTAGATCCTGCCTAGAAAAACAAGCATTATAGCAGCTGCCAGGATATTCTGTTCATATACAGTATATATAGAAAAGGAAAACCAGGGGAGTAGCAGATTAGATCAAGTTAGAGATCAGTGATAAAGTTCTTTGTACCACTATTGTAAAGCATTCCCTGTTATATAAATATAGTTATACTTTCATTTTTCATGGGAGAATATTCTGCCATAGATTTTGCTGCCTGTGACATTTACTCCCACCGATGACTGTATTGATAACTTTTTGCCCATGCAGCCGGCTACCACTAAAACCAAATTCATTCAAATGTTACCAGTAAATTTTGACTGTATTGAGTTATCTGCGAGCCTTCCAGAATATACAAGAGTGAATAGGTATGCCTATAGACTTATAGGGGGTTATTTACTAAACTCTGAATGCAAAAATCACGAATAATTCATCTTTTTTTTTTCTTTCAAATATATGTTTATTTGTTGCACATGAGGTCACATAGCATCTTATTACATCATTATCAAATACAATTGTGTACAACTTACTTACAATATGTGACAGTTTAAGCAAATATAAAATTGAAAACCTCATCATAGGAAGGGGTTACAAAAAAAAAAGGGGGTCAGTGGGTAATGTTAGCTCTGTGGGTAGTGGTAGCTTACAAATTTTATGCAATGCATCATTTTTTTTTGATAAAATTGGACTTTTAAAAAATCGGGAACGTTTGAAAATTCAAATGTTTAAAAATTAAAAGTTAGATTATAATATAAAGTTGTTTTTATTTCATTCAGAAAGTTCCCTGAAACATGAAAGGGATGAGCTGATAAAAAGCCTGTTGATTGTCTGTTGATACATTGATTAAATGCTCCACTAAGCTCCGTGTTTACCTTCCAGTTGAAAACAGACAGTTGTTTACCACCAGCAGCAGAGACATTGGTTAAGGGTCAGTCCACATGAGCAGATTAGGGGAGATTTAGTCGCCTGGTGACTAATCGCCTCTTCTTCTGGACGACAATCTCCCCGAACTGCCTTCACAGGCAACTTCGGGCGAGTTCGGAAAACGAAGCGCTGCGTGTGCTTTAGCGCAGGCGACTTTTCATTATAGCGGACTGGAAGACACGCGAAGGCAGTTCGGGGAGATTGTCGCCCAGAAGAAGAGTCGATTAGTAGCCAGGCGACTAAATCTCCCCGAATCTGCTCATGTGGACTGACCCTAAAGAGAAACAATCCTTGTTGAATAGTAATTTTACAGGTAGAATTGGATTGTAGTTTACTTAGGATGCTTACCTTCTGGCAGTCAGGCAAACCTGGGAACCTCCTGCAGTAGATCGACCCACCAAAAGAAACATCCCCCCCAATTCATATTGCATTAATGTTTATCAAGTTTCCAACAAAACACAGTATTTAATTTAGCAATCAAATATTTCACATTTTTAAAATTGATTTCCTTTGACAATAAAACAGTATCTTGTACTTGATCCAAACTTAGATGTGATAAATACTTATTGGCAGCAAAACAATCCTATTGGGTTTAATTAATGTTTAAATACTTTTTTTAGTACACTTAAAGTCTTACAGACTTCCAGACTATCCAGAAAATCTCAGGCCCTGAGCATTCTGGATAACAGGTCCCATACCTGTTTCCTTTAACAAAATTGTATTAAGGAAACTGCCCCTTAAATAATATGTATGGGCAACTAAGAAGCATGGTTAAGCACTGCTCCCCCCATATTACCTGTCCCTTAAAAGGAGCATTGGGTGTCTTCCATCACAGTGTGTTGACTTTACTTTATAGTGGTTTTCCTTGTTATAGGCACCATGTTTTTGTCAAGTCATGACAAGAACCCCACGGTGGTGTGGGTTGTCTGCAACAGCCATCTGGACTTACATATGTTGCTCTGTCTCTCCAGAGCCCAGAACAAATGACCTACTAGTACCACCTAACAGCGGTGGGATGGAGCTCTACAATGTTCACATGTTGTAAGTGGTGATGCTTTTGTATAGAGATTAATCCATTAGCCATTAGGTAATATGAGTATTTGATTTGCAGCATGAGTGATAATATGAGTAATAAGTGTATATGAGTAATTTGGGGCAGATTCACTAAAGGGCGAAGTAGCTAACGCTAGCGACTTTTCGCCAGCGTTGCCACCCGCAGGGACTTCGCCAATTCACTAACAGGTGCAGGCGATAATTCGCTAGCGAACGGGACCGACGCTAGCCTTCATTCGCACTCTATCGTCAGGCGACAATTCGCACTGGCGAATGGACGTTACTCACTAAGACGTGGATTTTACTGAACATTACCTCTTTCGCCAGACTTGCCTTCACCAGCTCAGACCAGTAGAAGTGCATTGAAATTCATAGATCTTCCTTAATCTTTTGTTACTTACATCATATTCTGTGACTGGAAAAACCATCAAAGTTCAAAAAACACTGGCGTTTTTTCCTTTTTTTAGAGTGATAACCTGCAAAAGTCCTAATTTTTTTTTGGGGTACCCGGTTTCCTCCTTAAATTTTCTAACATATGGAACATTCACTATACAGTGGGCTCATGTGTAGGGCATTATAACAACTCTATTGTCTTCATTAAGGTTCCCTGGACATATGTAATTAATGGAAATGTAATGTTTTGCTGCATCATATAACATAAAGACGTCCATTCAACTAAAAATTTCCTGCTGTATGTAAATTAGCCTGAGCGCAAGACCTCTAGTAATTTTGTGCTAGGCAGAAATGAACATCTTCACTTTGAATTGCTCGCATTGTCAAAGTAATGTTAGCGAAAAGTCGCCAGCTTTCGACACCCATGAAGAAACTCCGCATTTCAGTGAATTAGCGCTGTCTGAGCAAATTTTAGCCTGGCGAAGTGTAGTGATGGGTGCAAAGCGGTCGCTGGCGACTGTTCGCCGGGTTAGTGAATCTGCCCCTATAATTCAGCCCAGTGGACAAGTGATGACTGGACATAACTGGGCATAGCCAGGGCACATTATTGGCTTGGCCTAAAGTAGTAAGATTCTCCAGTCAGAAATGATAAAGGATAACCTTTTCCTTAGAGGTGCCACCTGGCTGATATGTAACCAACTTGGCAGATAAAGCAACGACTACAGGGTGATTGATCCGCCCAAAATTGCCCCACCAGTTCCCTTATACAATGATGTTTATATAACCCCTTCACTGTGCTGCTATTTATCCAAATGCTCATTTCTCATCATTACTGTGAGATCCCATAGCTGTTATTAGGACGAATTGCTCAAGCTAGTGACAAGTCAAATCAACTGGACTTACTGTATTTTTTTCCTTGAAGACATCACTAGTCATCCGACTGGCTTTCTCAATTCTGAATGGAGAAAGCCAGTTGGATGACTAGCGAAACATCTTCAAGGTACAAGAAAAAGAAATATAGCAAGTCCAGTTTACTATAGATATATCATGACCTGGATTAATGAGAACCTTCACAAAAATGCCAGTGATCTGCACCACAATAAAGAAACAGCAGGTAGAGTAAGTTCACCAGGGTTGAAAATATGACATCAGAAGTCAAGGACTTAAGGGAAAATACATGGAAGATAAAACCTACATACTGATAGTGTATATTCTACTATAAAGTACAGGTAAAGAGAAATGAAGGCTCCCCAACCGTTCTACCATAAATATTTACACATGAGCGTAAAACTAGCCATCCCTCAGCTCACATATTATATACTTTATGGCATGCTGTGGGTGACCGTGAAGAACTTATCTACTGGAGCCATGGGGTTCCAGAGATCTCTTACTCTAAATGGGTTAAAAATCTTTTTAGAGTAGCATGTTTTGTATTCTTTCCACCCACTGTATGATATTATCTGTGATCAAAGAACCTTATACTGTTCATCTGCTTCCTCTGTACTTTGGAGCTTGCGGCGACCCGGAGTCCGTATAAATGGCCTTTCTGCCACCCATTGCGTGGTTGCCTGGAAACTTTGGCCACATGTGTGTCAACTGTCTTTCATGCTTGAAAAAAGAGCCTGAGCCTCACAGAGAGCTTTAGTTCGAGAGAAAAAAAGGTCCTTGTGTGTTTTAAAACAAGTGTCTCGCCCAGAGATAATGGCCGAGCTTTGGCTTATAAATGATGCATTTTGTTCACTTCTCCTTGATAATCTCACCGGAGGAGGGAAAAAGTTCATCGCTCCCTTATCAAAATACTATGACATTTCTTCTTCAGCTGTATGTTTCCCTATTACGTTCCCTTTAAGTGCAAACTCACAGGATTACACAGTATATATCTACTGCAAGTTCTTTTTTTTTATCACATTAGAAGCCCCTTGTTTTCTAATGCTGTTTAGTTGTTGCACACAGGTTGTCTTCTTGTTTAGAAATTCAGATGTTATTTATTTAGGTATTTTAAAAGTTTAAAGAATAAAAAGACTTCAAGCATTTGACATGCGTTTTTTCCATTGGGATTATCTAAAAGAAGATACACAAACACTATCTGAGCTGCCAAAAAATATTTATACAGACAGACCTGATTCTATGATCGGTAACCATGATCCCATCTGGCACATCTGACTTTTTCCCCACTCCCCGAGTTAGATTGACATGAACATTATCCCCTCCCCTCCCTTGTTCCATATTGAAGTGATAGACCCAGAACTCATCACTTCAGCATTGCACCATTCTAGCCATTATCTTTCCCTGCAATGTATTCATTAGATAAAAGGTCACAGAACATGTATTAAAGAACAACTACAGTATTTCATGAGATATAATATCCAATGCATAGATCAGCATAAGCAGAGACAAATATACTTACCCTGATTGTTTGTGTAACAAAAACGTAACTTAATAGTCATATAACTGTCAATCAAAACTTGTGCCAAAACCTGCTAAGCTGGCCTGGTACCAGTCTCCTCCCCTGCCCAAATCTTCTTCCAAGGCAATGCCTACCATGAGATGCCAGGCCTGCAGTGTCGGACTGGGACACCAGGGGCCCACCCAAAAACCTTTGACTAGGGGCCCACCAATTAATCTTAGACCAGGTGCCCACTCTTAGTACTATTATTCTTCCTCTCCTCACTCAACCTCTATTGTCCTAGTCTCTTTCTTTTACATACTATAATCTATTATTTCATCTATTTAGCCTCTTTGTTCTCATAGAATTTGGGAATAGCCATGAAATATGCCAAATGTCTAGCAGTGAGGGCCCACTGACACCTTGGCCCACCGGGATTTTTCCTGGTATCCCGGTAGGCCAGTCCGACACTGCAGGCCTGCCAGCCATCAGTCCCACAACTTTCCTTTAATCTATGCATAGGGTCCCAGACTCAGTCACCCCCAAGATCTAACCAGACCATAATACCCAACAACATGGAAGGCAGAACACTTCCCTGACTGGCTAAAACTAGAAAAGGAAGCATTGATACCCTACCTGTCCCTATATTCCCTAGTCAGTCCAACCAGCCACCAATAATTTGCCAACTAATTAGCTACACTGTGCTGTGGGCAGGTCTGAACTGGGATTCAAAATTTCATTTCAGGTACACATAGGCCCAAACAGCCCCCCACTAACCCAATAAATAGGGACTTTCTATTGTAACTAACAGCAGCCCCTCTTACTTACTTACAGATCACCAGTAAAGGCCTGTGCTATCAGGCAACATCCCATTTATTCTGATCACTGCTTCATTTGAGATATTTTACTATGTATATGCGATCCTTTACCCCAACACCAGTGTATCCAGGCTTCAGAAGATGTCTCCATGTTCACACAACATGCTCCTTCCTTAACGGAACAGTGTTAATCTGTTCCTATTCATGGCTGGTGCTATACTATTTATATTCTTTATGTAGAAACAACAACAATCAACATGATGGCTTCACTGTAGTATTTCTGTCTAGGGAGATATCTCCTGAGTCAGGGGACTTGGAGTTCTGTTTTTCATGAATTAACCTCTTACTTTTAGTAGCAGTTAATTTCCTTTGATAAGGCCCTACATTTATTCTAGAATGGTAGACTTTTTCACTGTAATCTATGACCAATTAGATGGATACAGTAAAGTGTTGCCTATTGTATGCCCACCTTAACAAAGTTAGACTTTCTTCTACTTAGGTAGTGGACTCTTTGGTGCAGTATTTATCCTGACAAGGCAACAAAACAAACAGATTGGAGGACAAATGGTGTTTGCATGTATCAGAGGAGATCTTCACACAAAGCAATGTTTAGCAGGGGTGGCTGCACCTCTTAGCAGGAAAGAAGCAAACCCTCGAGTCCAGCAGCAGATGATGATCTTATCAGCAGAACCCTCCTTAGACCTATCATCGGGCTGCATTTGCCAACTCTCTGGCATTTCTCTATCATGTTCATTTGTGCGTGGAAATCCCGGCGCAGAGAGTGACAGAAGAATAAAGATATTAAAAGGGGACTGAGGGAGCCAGAGAAATAGGCAAGCGGCATACATATATGAGATTAATCTTTCATAGTAAGCTGTAAATCGAAAAAATTTAAAATATGTGAGCCGCATGTAAAGAAGCAAAACCATATCTTGTGAAGCATTGATTAAGTTGTATAAACATAAGGGTTTTCTTCCATCTGTGTTCCCTAAATCAATAACTGTATTAAACACTTGAGCCCCATTAAGAAATTGAATTCCACCCTTTAACAAGTTCAGCTGTCCTCGGTTAAGATGTTGCTCCTATTTCTCAGGGACTGCAGCAAATCACTGGGGGATACATTATTAGCAGGACTCGTTTGTTATCCCTCAGGCTGGAGGAGTCACTAGGCAATTTTATCACTAACAGGCAGCTCATTGTCTTTGCGTGTTTGCAGGGATTTTGGTTATGTCAATAGACTTGGAGTTCTTTTACAAACCTCTTTGTACTTTTGTCTTCAGTATGCCATCTATATCAGGGCACCGATTACAGTAGCATGAAGGAAACCAGTTATTATAAGTACAATTTCCAGTATAGGTCCCACTGTAGATTAGATGGGTGTATGCCCAACTTAAAATAAATACTTTGCATATAACCTTTCTCTTGCATGGTTTCCTCTCACTTCTGGATTCATGGGCATTTCTAGGCCTCAGCGCTTGTCTCCACGAGCCCTTGTCTCCTCCATTGTGCTTCATTGATAACAGCCACCTGCATATTCCTGTGCCATAGATATTTCCTAGGTGGGCTGAGAAGATAATGAGAAGAGTGATGGGTATTTCCAAGGTGGGGTTGAGAAGATAATAAGAGTCATAGGTATCTCCTATGGGGGGCTGAAAGCATAGTAAGTAGAGTTGTAGGTATCTCCTAGGTGGGACTGAGACATTTATTAGAGGAGCAAACATAAGGGCTCATTTATGATGGGTAGGGTTAGGTGGAATGTACAAAACACTGATGCAACTTGACCCATTCTTTGCACTTTACACCTTTTCCCTATGATTTGTCTTGTTTGCCTCCTGATAGAGCATAATACTGTAGGTTGAGCCAGCTTCTGCATTGAGCTCCAGCAACATTTGTTGCATGCTTATGTCCAGGAGTTGGGTAGGGTATAGGCTAGTGAGCACCAGGAGATAGAAGGCACAGAGGCCCTGTACGTAGCACTTTATGGAAAAGTAATGTTCAGCCCTTATCGCTGCATCAGTTGATCCTCTGAACATTCCAAATGAGCCCAGTTGTCTTTCTGACTCTCAGATAGTGTTGTCACCTTTTCTGGACAAAAAGACCGGCCTGCCTATATTTTTATGGGTTTCCCTATAAATAACATTGGCTAGAAGCAACATTTTTAAAGGCCAGGCATGTAAAATACCGGCCAGGTGGCAACCCTACTCCAGATACTTAAACTTTAGATCTGAAAGGTAAATAGAAACTGGAGTTTTGCAGTTTTCAAACTTATTTCAGTTTCATTCCTTTCCTTATGTTTTGGGCCAGTAATGGTCAAATAAAGTCTATGACTTTGACAATGATACACAGGGCAGCCATCAGGGGGGGACAGGGGGGATAGTTGTAGGGGGCCCCGAGGGTAAGGGGGGCCCGGCCATGCCACACTCACTTGATTAGCCGGGCCCCCCATCTTTCTGAGAGCTGCTGACATCGGGAAGTCATGGACGTTTGAGGGGCCCTGGCCACCAATTCTCTCATAATGTGGGGGGGGGGGCCTGGCCACCAATTTTTTTTCTGATGTGGGGTCCTAGCCACCAATATTTTTTAATGGGGGGGCCCTAGCCACAAATGTTTTTTTATGGGGAGCCCTGACTACCAATATCTTTTTATTTTTTATTAACATGTGGGAACCCTAGCCACCAATATTTTTTTTGTTTTTTCACTGTGTGGTTGGGGCGGACATGTAGGTGGGGCTTGCGGTGGGTGCAGCCCAGGGGGCCCAGGAAATTTTGTCGTATGGGGCCCTGCGATTTCCGATGACAGTCCTGATGATACATACTATGGTTGCAGAACAGTAAGGGGAATTTTTCGGGATAAAAAAATAGATTTTTCCAGATTTTTTAAGCCCCGAAACTGCTAAAAGCATGAATCTGAACTCCAGTTGAAACCTGTCAAGGTCATGAAGACGTCAATGGCAGAGGTCCCTTGAACCATTTGAAGATGTTTTTTGCCTTCATGATTTTCATTTTTTTTTTGTGGTGGTGGTTCGAAAAGCCGATCAATTTGAGGTGTTTGAGGTTTTTTAGCATATAACTTGATCAATTCGAGGTATTTGAGTTTTTCCCCTGATTACATTCAATTGAGTTTTCTACATTTGGGTTTTTTCATAAATAAGCAAACATTCGAGTTGTGAGCTTATTCGAGGTAGAAAAAAACTTTGATAAATCATTTCTAAGAGTATGGGTAGTCCTACATTAAGCTAAAAGCTTCTGATTCATTGCCATTGCCTCACCTAGCATTTATCTTTTTCTTTGTTTGAATACATTTATTCACTTACCTGCTGTAAACATTTTTCTCCGGTTGGTCGTCCCACATGGGGACATCATTAACGGAGCACCGCGCATCCGTCATCCATTCCGACTGCCTACGGCGAACATCACAATTATCCAAAGTATGTTTTCCTTTTCTCTAATCTTCACAATAAATGCTGTTGTCTGTAGGATAAGTTCACATATCGGATAAGGTCACAATTTCATTTAGTGACAACTTCCAACAAGCCGAACTTACAGGAGTGGATTTATTTAAGAGTCAGTAGGGATAAGATCACAGCTTGGCCAGGCTGATTTATCAGGCTTTGACCGGGAGTACTTGAGTAGAAAATGTCATATTTCAAGTTTATGTTGCAGACCATACTTTAGTGTGTTTGGTGTCTGAGACTTCAGCGCCGAGGTAGTAAAATTGAAAAAAGGCTTTCCAATAACTCAGAGTAACTCTGCCAAATGAGAGTAATAATATATTTTCTTGAACTACTGTACATTGTTTCAAGAGCAATACAAGCAACACGAGCAGAATTCTTTATCTAATGTGCAGATGCAACATTTACTTTAGATAAAATACAGGGATTTTTTTTTTTTTTTGTTATTTCGTTTTTACAGAAACGTGAGGGATCAAATTACATTAATCTGCCCTGCTGCCTTTGGGGCAGTCACCAAATTTCCAATTTACTTGCATATATTCTTAGCACGAGGGATTTACAGTACGGGAGCAGAGCTGCTCAGTATGGAGTTGCTGACACTAGAATTTCATATTTGCTGGTGCTGTTGCTAAGGATCATGTTCCCTAGAGAAACGCCAGGTAACCAGAATTAGTTCTTAGGTTCCAGTGCTGTTGAAGGGCTTTTGTCTTACGGTTGTCCTGTAATTTTAAACTAAACTGCAGGGGTGGATTGTAGAAGCCAATAGATATCATAGCTAACAAGAGGCAGTGAATGTTTTGTGTGTGCTTAGATGTTCAGGAATAAGTTTTATTACTATGAGGGCCTGAACATCTCTCTTATGGAGTTGTACTAATAGTCTGCCTTTCTCATTCATGGGTTTAAAGCAAGGTTAGATAGCACTCACACTTTATAGTAACGGAAATAGATAAATGGGAGCAGCACACACCAAAAAAAAATAAAATAAAAAGTTTCTATTGTACCAAATACAAAAATACATTATAAGGGAAAAAATTTAATAAAAAAATATATATTTACACATTTTTTCTCCCTGATGGAGACCCATTATGGGTTGAAATGAGTAGGGCATACTCTTGTATTTTTGTATTTGATCCAATAAAACCTAATTCTTTTATCTTTTGGAGTTTGTATTTGCCATGAATTTATTTTCTCATTCATGGGCACTTGTCAGAGACCATGGGGTTGTCATGATTATATTAGGACTATTGGGCATAAATATTTCCTTCTGCTGTATTGGGCCCTCTTCCCTTTGACCACTTGGCAGTGAACTACCAACCTTCCTATCTACTGTATATCTTTGTTGGATGCACAGATCGATATCTGTGATCAAATGGCCAAATGAAGACATAGGGGCAAATTTACTTACCTCCGAAAATTCGCCAGTGACAGCTTCACTCACAGAGCAACACTTCGCCAGGCGTAGATTCGCCAGGACAAAGCTAATTTACTAAAATCCGAAGTTGCGTCCAGGGTGCCGAACGCTGACAAAGTTGCGCTAGCATTACTGCAGCAAGCGAAGCTAGCGCTGGCTAATTTTAAATGGAGAGAAGTTAAAGTTCAATGGACGTATATGTTGCAGCAAATACATTACACTACACAAACCCAGGAAACCTTAATAAAATAAAATAAAGTTGTTATATTGCCCTACACATGAGCCCAGTGTATAGTTTATGTCCCATATGTTAGAAAATGTAGGGGGGAAGCGGGTTACCCCAAAAAAATGTAACACTATTTTTCAGCCTATCACCCTGAAAAAGGAAAAGACGCTAGCGTTTTTTGGGACTTTTTTCAACTATTTTTTTAGGAAGTCCTATCTACTCTATTGCACTTCGCCTGGTCTGAGGTGGCGAAGACAAGTCTGGCGCAAGAGGTAACGTTCAGTAAGATCCGCATCTTAGTGAATTTGAGTTGCTACGTCCATTCGCCTTAGCGCAACTTCACCAGGCGCAATGGAGAGAAGTACCTATGGGGTAAATTTATCAAAGAGTGAAGTTCCGCCACTAGAGTGAAATTCCGCAGCTCACATTTCATTTCTATGGGATTTTGAAAGGCATATTTATCAATGCGTGAAAGTGAAAGTTCACCCTTTGATAAATACGCCTTTAAAAATCCCATAGAAATTAATGGAAAGTGGCGGAATTTCACTCTAGTGGCGGAACTTCACTATTAACTTCACTCTTTGATAAATATACCCCTATCTCCTTCGCTAGCGGAATTAGGCCAGCGACCATTAGTAAATCGACGAAGGAACGAAATGACGTCACGCTGGAGAATTTTCGCTAGCATTAGTCACTTCACCCTTTAGTAAATCTGCCCCATAAACTTGTGTTTTTATCTAATCCTAAACAAAATACTTTCTGGATTACGAATAATCAAAAGATATATACATATAGTAATAGGCCAAAAAAATTAATGTATTGCATGCATTCTGCCCAACAACTGCCAGATGGAAACCTGGGTCTGTATTGGTCAGTAGATAACATTACCCTCAAACCATATGAAATGACACATAATGAAAGAGAAGTTTCCGAGTTGCACAACACAAAGCTCTATCTTCTTTAGATCATTTCTAAGTTAATTTCCCTGATGGAATCTAGGAGGAAATGGCTGCCTTATTGTATTTTTAAGCGTTAGGACATGTGCTACAAAAAAAAATGAATTATGAAAACACTTAGTTTTTTTGTGATCTTGAATGGGATGTGCGCAATCTATAAGGTCAACACATCCATTAGGGTGAAATGGTATCTGAACAGACGTGATTCTTTGTAGTGTAATGAGTTATTGCTTTTTAGCTTTAAAGCTATCATAAGTCTTTGATTAATCACTGGCTCTAAAGTATGCAACATCAACATTAGAAGATAAGCAGCCTGCAATACTAACAGTGCTATCTTTGACCACTAATTAATTAGTCCGGCAGATCTTTCTCATATGTTTTGTGCAAACATTTTCCACTTTGGAAATAGAAGAACTTTCTCACTTTTCAAAAGGGCACAGAACTCTGAGAAAAAAGAATTGCTAAAGGTACCAGAATTACATTATACATGTCTAAATATATATCTTGATGTATGTGGATTCTTTTTAATCTAATTTGATGATAAAGGGAAGATGACTGTGAGGACATTGGAAAGCCAAGAAATATTACTACCAATACAAAAGAAATCACATGTAGAGTAAAATTATGAGTATGAGGTTTATTTCCCTGTTTTTGTTTGTGTTGTTTAGACAAAGCACCCACAAATGGATGAGGATGGATTAGGAAGTCTTGGCCTGGTTACTTAAAGGGATCCTGTCATCGGAAAACATGTTTTTTTCAAAACGTATCAGTTAATAGTGCTGCTCCAGCAGAATTCTGCTCTGAAATCCATTTCTCAAAAGAGCAAACAGATTTTTTTTTATATTCAATTTTAAAATCTAACATGGGGCTAGACATTTTGTCAATTTCCCAGCTGCCCCTGGTCATGTGACTTGTGCCTGCACTTTAGGAGAGAAATGCTTTCGGGCAGGCTGCTGTTTTTCCTTCTCAATGTAACTGAATTTGTCTCAGTGAGACTTTACTATTGAGTGTTGTTCTTATATCTAGTAGACAGCTGTTATCTTGTGTTAGGGAGCTGTTATCTGGTTACCTTCCCATTGTTCTTTTGTTTGGCTGCTGGGGGGGGGGAAAGGGAGGGGGTGAAATCACTCCAACTTGCAGTACAGCTGTAAAGAGTGATTGAAGTTTATCAGAGCACAAGTCACATGACTTGGGGCAGCTGGGAAATTGACAAAATGTCTATCCCCATGTCAGATTTCAAAATTGAATATAAAAAAATCTGTTTGCTCTTTTGAGAAATGGATTTCAGTGCAGAATTCTGCTGGAGCAGCACTATTGACTCATTTTGAAAAAAAAAATGTTTAGTATCCGTTTAAGGGTAAGGGCACACGCTAAGATTCGTGGAGATTAGTTGCCCCGCGATACATCGACTCGTCTTCGGGCAACTAATCTCCCCGAAAAGCCTTCCTGCCGGCTAAAATCTAAATTGCTGGCGGGATGGCTCTCGGAGTGCTTCGTTTTCCGAAGTCGCCCAAAGTTTCCTCGTGAAAAGGCTTCACAACTTCCAAGTGAAAGTCCATCAACCCATTTTTGAACCCCTCTCGGTAGGGCATTTTTAAACCTGACAGTAGTTAAATAATAGACCCATCCTATGTTGATGAGGAAATCAGTGGCACATTTCCATTATGTCTATCTTGGTGGCTGCCCAGGATTTATATTTTAAATAGAGTTGGCAAAACAGCCTGGAGCTTGGGTGGACTAGGGTTGGGGAAATTATAGGTGACTTTGCCCTTGGGTAAAACCACTTTTCCTCCCTTCATCTTATAAGGTATCTTGTTTCCAGCCCATGATTCTGAAATACTTGGATTCTATATGACTTTATAGCACAATATCAATCTCAAAAGATATCAAGATAATGGTAAGACAGTTTTTTATGAATTCCCATCGTGCTACTGCTAGGTTCAGTTACCAATAAGAAGAAATGCAGAAAAAGAAAGATAATAAACATTAATACTTATCTAACTGCATCCAAATAAACTTGTTTTTGAGCAAAGCACCTGCATCGTCAATGAGTTATATGTTTTAAATTGACTTTGGTATTTGTTTATCGGCAGACGATCTAGTCGAAAGTTTGTAGTTCTTAATCCCATTTAAAGAGAGGCTGCTTGTAAATCCACAGGTAGAGATAAGGCGTCACTGTTTGACGGTGTCTGAACTCGTTTCAAATGAAAAATGTCAGCGACAGAAAGGAAAACTGAATTATATTTTATAAAGGTTTTCTGAGATTTCCCCGATTCCTGCGCTATCAGATAAATCTGTCATGTCCTCAGACCTTGTTGTTTTTTTTTTCCCCAGATGAAAAAAAAAAAAAATCTTTTTTGGTTTTACAGTTGCTGAGGAAGAAATATGTTTGTTTTTTTGTGTATAGTAAATAGCATGAGGAACATTGAGATTATCTTCCCGAGTTTCTTCTATTTATTATTTACTGGTTACATTTATTTCACTGGCAAGAACCGGCAGCCATAAAAAGTCTGTATTCATGGGCCGGTAGCCCTTTACATTCATACAATCTGATCAATATCTGATGATACAGTATGTTGCAGGGAAAGAATTAAAAGCAGATTGCTAGTACAGGTATGGGATCAGTTTTGCGGAAACCTGTTATTCAGGGAGCTCCAAATTATGGAAAGGCTGTCTCCCATAGACTCGATTTTATCCAAATAATCCAAATTGTAAAAAATTATTTCCCTTTTCTCTGTAATAATAAAACAGTAGTTTGTACTTGATCCCAACTAAGATATAATTAATCCTTATTGGAAACAAAACCAACCTCTTGTGTTTATTTAGGGACAGATGTATTAAGGATCGAATATCGAGGGTTAATTAACCCTCGATATTCGACTGGGGAATTAAAATCCTTCGACTTCGAATATCGAAGTCGAAGGATTTTGCGCAAATAGTTTGATCGAACGATCGAAGGAATAATCGATCGAACGATTCAAGGATTTTAATCCATTGATCGAAGGATTATCCTTTGACCAAAAAAAGTTAGCCAAGCCTATGGGGACCTTTCCCATAGGCTAACATTGACTTTGGTAGCTTTTAGGTGGCGAACTAGGGGGTCGAAGTTTTTTATTAAAGAGACAGTACTTCGACTATCGAATAGTCGAACGATTTTTAGTTCGAATCGTTCGATTCGAAGGTGAAGGTCGAAGAAGCCCAAAAAAACACTTCGAAATTCAAAGTATTTTTTCTTCTATTCCTTCACTCGAACTTAATGAATGGGCCCCTTAATGTTTACATGATTTTTTAGTAGACTAAAGGTATGAAGATCCAAATTATGGAAAGATCTGTTATCGGGTGAGCCCAAGGTCCCAAGCATTCTGGATAACAGGTCCCATATCTGTACAGCTTAAAAATACATAAGGGCTTGATGACGACTGCAACAGCTGTGTAAAATGAATGAAAAAAAAACAATGTCTGGGGAAAAAACATGGCGGATTGTGTCTGAAATTGCTTATTGCATGCTGCACTTGCATCAGTAAACGAGCCTTAAGGTGGCCATAGATGCAAAGACCCTATACGATTTGTATGATTTTCGTGTGTGGAGAGTCCCGACATTTTTCGTCCGGTTGAGATCGGTAATTTGTCGATTGGACAGGTTTGTTTTTGTCCGGACCGATCTCGTCGGAGCCCATTGCGCTGTAATCGTAATCTGATTACGATAGGGCCGAACATTCAGATTACCTCCGATATAGCCATGCCCGTTAGTGGCATATCGGGGAAAGAACAGCTCGTTTGGCGATGTCGCCTATGGCCACCTTTATAATGACACAAATATAAAAACAGAGGGGGGTTATAATAAGTGGGCAGCATAATGATGAATTGTTGCCTTGTACTGCTGGGGCCGTAGGTTCGATTCCAGCCAGGGCACAATCTGCAAGCAGCTTCCCATTTATTCATGAAGGCATACAGGATGGTTTATTGGCTTCTGATAAAACTGACTATTGTGAATGTGATAGGGACCTTAGATTGTTAGCTCCAATGGGACCAGGAGTGATGTATAATCTCTGCAATGTGCTGCCAAATATATCTACCCTATATGAATAGAAATAATCAGGTGGTTTTAGGATATGTTTTCTCAAGAGATGGAATGTCTCTATGATTTGTAGACACCTGTCTCATATATCCTAAAGCCATTATCAGCTCCTTAGGGGTCATCTAGGACAGTGGTAGCTGCAAACTTGCTAGCTCTTCCATGAGCATGGCGGCTTATCCAATATTGTATCTAAATAATATCCACTGCTCTGATTAGACAGACTGATTATGTACTTACTTGAGAGCAGGCAAATAAATAGATCAAGGTGCTCAAAAAATAGCGGTTGTCATACATAAAGAAATGCAGAATGCGCAGAATAAACTGATTTGGGGAGATTTCACGAATAATTTAATTATGCGAAGTATTCTAAGCTGTGGATAAAAATTGTATGGAGCACATCAGATTGTTGAAGATCGAGGGATGTCTGACTGAAGGTGAAAAATTTCAGCTTAAAGAGATACTGACACTAGAAATCAAACTAAATCGAATCTATCATAACATTTTCTTTCCATGCTATTTATAATTTTGTCATAAAAGTATTTGTCCTATGTGTTTACATTACCCATCTGATCCCTCATGTTCCTCTATGAGGGGGCTGCCATATTTGTGCAGCAGGAGTCCGTTAGCATTAGAAACACTAAGGGGCAGATTTATCAAAGGTCAAGGTGAATTTTTCGAATGAAAAAAATCCGAATTTTTGTGTACTTCAACTAGGGAATAGTCCACATTCAATTTGAATTTGAAAAAAATTCCAAAATTAGAATATCGAAATTTATCATGTGCTGTCTCTTTAAAAAATCGACTTCGACCATTCGCCATCTAAAACTTGCCGAATTGCTGTTTTAGGACCTCCTAAAACCTTCGATGGACTTTGAAAAATCAAAGGTTTTTTTGGGGAAAAACTTTGAATCGAATTAGATCGAATGTGCTTTTCCTTCGATTCGTATGATTCAAATTCGGCTGAATACGGACCTATTCGATCGAAAACAGACCTATTCGACCAAAAAAAAAATTCAACTTAATTTCGGCTGGTCTTTTTGAATTCGAAGTTTTATAAATCAGTGAAAAATGATCAACGTGACCTATAGGTAACTTTTCATGTACATTCATATTTTGGGCTGACCTCACATTTCCCCCCCCCCCCGAATTTACAAATGGCGGCTTCCGGGTTGAACTTTTATAAATGCATGACTGCGCGCCCCGCCCCTTTTGTGACATCATCAGCCCCTTTTGTGACATCATCAGCAGGTTGTCGCAGGCCTATAAAAGGAACCCGGAAGTTGGGCTTGGGCGGGCGGGTGCGGGTTGGGAAAATCCTGACCAACACATCACTAATGTGGAGTATCAGGAATAATCCTTCTTAAAAGAGAACTAAAGCTTAACTAAAGAAGTAGCTAGAAATGTTGTGCATTATGTTTTGTGCTTCTGTACCAGCCCAAGACAACCACAGACAGCCCTTTAGCAGCAACTTTTTTGTCCCTCTTTTTTTTCCAAAATGTTGGGAGGTATAGGGACCCACTCACAATATACAGTACACACAGAATAGTTTTTAGAATTACTACATGGCAGCACTGAAACCAGTGCAATTAGCATCAGAATTTAATAATCAGCCCTGTAGCATCAGCTTATATTACAGACAAACCTCATTTTTAGCTTCTCAACAGCTGCTCAGAGCCCACTGAGCATGTGTGAGTGTCACAGACACTTTCCAAGATGGTGACCCCCTGTGACAAGTTTGAAGTCCTGGATCATTGCTGCCATTGACAAGCTGAAACTTTAGCCTCGTGCAATAAGTTCACTATATAACATGAAGTTTTTAGCCACATTCATTTTTAGGGTTTAGTTCTCCTTTAAGACGGGACATTCCAAATCCTAAAATAGTGGATTCAGTTACAGATAACGTTAACCAGTCACAACCTTTATACATTACAGTGTATTGTGGTGTTTCTCATGAGTTTGTCATGTAACTGGTGGAGACGCAAATAGCGATTTTATATAATAATGGTGATTGTTCTTCTCAATGTCCTTCTCTTTGATCGATACCAGAATTGTTCACATCCCTCATTCCCCTTTCCGCTTATAGGACTGTCTTGCGTGGCTAGCCCTCCGCGTGCACGTGTAGCTAAAATTGCTATTTTGTACCTATGTATCTCTTATCTGTCACTTTATTGCGTTCCGGTATTTTGAGTGACTGAGAAATTTAGTTTGGCTGTCTGTTCCTTCGGCATCAAGTAAAATGACACAGTGACTTTGTGTGATCACGCTGTGACCTTGTGAGATGGAGATCAGAGAGAGCTTGCTGCATTAGCTCTGTGTATTTGACTTTAGAATGCTGAGACAGTGCAGAGATTTGAATCTCAACTCTACAGGATTTGGAAGTTGCACTTAAAAATAAACTGTCTGCCTTTTGTACAGACAACAGCGGCTTTTTCATGCCGGGCAAGACTTTATCCCAACTGAGGACCCGTGCCAAAACTAATTCAGAGCACTTCTAATTGTGAGCAACAAACACTAGGAATTAATAAATACTGCACTCTCCGGACTTATAAAATAAAATAATGATTTATTAACAGAACTTCAATCTGACGGCCCTATCCAAGGCTTTTCTCAAAGTGTTTTGTGTGCGGATTCTTCGTGAAGTATCACATAAATATTGATGTTTCTGCACCCAGGCAGGTAGAGCTGGTAGCCCATTGGATGCACCGAATCCACTATTTTGGATTTGGCCGAATCCATCGTGAAAGATTCGGCTGCATACCGAACCGAATCTGAATGGGGAAATATTTTTTAATTTCTTGTTTTGTGACAAAAAGTCATGCAATTTCCCTCCCCATCCCTAATTTGCATATGCAAATTAGGATTCGGATTCGCTTCAGCCGGGCAGAAGGATTCGGCCGAATCCGAATCCTGCTGAAAAAGGCTAAATCCTGGCCAAATCCCGAACCGAATCCTGGATTATATCGTGGAGTATCGGAATAGGGGCAATACAAGTAGGTAGGGGGGACCCTAACTTCAAAAGACTAAAATATTTACATTAGGCATTCTGAACTTGTCACACGACAGCTGTTGGACGATTCAGACATTCCTGACCTGAACACTAAAAATATCAAACTATATTTATTCAGTTATTAGATGTCATATGCCAGGATACTTTCTGGCAAAAGGGGCCCTGCGAAACTGGGGACCCATATAAGGACTTTCTTAAGCTTGCCAATAAATTGTTCTCTTTTATGAATAGTGCTTCAGTGATGCTAAAACAGGTATGGGATCCATTATCTGGATAAGCTTGGAATTATGCACTCCATTTTATGCAAATAATTAAATTAAAAAAATCCTATGTAAGAACAAACCAGTACCTTTTACTTGATCCAAACGAAAATATAATTAATCCTTATTGAGGGTAAAGCAAGGCTATTGGGTTAATTTAACAATGCATTGTTTTTTTAGTAGTTTTAAACAATGAAGATCCAAATTACCTGGAAAACCCCAGACCCAGAGCATTCTGGATAGCAGGTCCCATTTGCCATTGACATATTGTTAACAGGTTCCAACAAACCTCAGGCCTTGCTTCCATGACAGTTTTTGGCTGTGACATCTCTCGGTTCCCCATTAATCAGTCATTTTAAAAGTGCTGTCACATTTATCTTTGACGGATCTATAATAAATGACTTTGCCTTACACACGCTGCCTTCATCCTTCTTCAAGTCTAGCCTTTGTTACTCCCGTGTCTAACTATGCCATCGTAGATGGAGCTGCCAGGTTTATTAACCAAGATTTCTGCTGTGTGGGCAAAATTACCTTTTGTCCATAAGCTTTTCTGACTTGAAGAGGTTTTTTTTTTCAAAGTCTTCATCTGCAACCCACTATCAAAGCAGGCTGCCAGCCAACGATCACTACACTCACACTCAGCGTAATTACATTGTGGGGCGACCAACAGACAGAAGACCAGCAGCAAAGGGCCACAACTGTTGTAGCTAAGTAGTGCTTCAGGTAAACATAACATTGAGCATTGATGCAGATTGCCAAGACCAGTGGAGATCATGGTGGTTCTATACATTTAGTTAAGGGTTGAAATATGGAAATATGCAATGAAGGTTCAATGAAATATAAGAAAATAAAAATATGACCATGATGGCCCACATAACAAGCTAAAAAAGTTAAGCCAACATTACACTAAAATTGGAATACGACCAACGTACAATAAGATGCACATACGTGGATAGACACATCCGGAGCAGGTGAAATAGTTGGAATCAATAACACAAGATGGAACAAAAATAAAACCGCATACAGTAGCTCCAAAACCTCTAAAAATGTGAGTTTTTCAGACAATTCCTAGCAGAAAGAAAATATAAAAACCTCTTAAAGGAGAAGGAAAGGTTAAAACTAAGTAAGCCTTATCAGAAAGGTCTATATAAATACACCAGTAAACCCTCAAAGTAATGCTGCTCTGAGTCCTCTGTCAAAAGAAACACTGCATTTCTTTCCTTCTATTGTGTACTCATGGGCTTCTGTATCAGACTTCCTGCCTTCAGCTTAAACCTCTTTGCCCCGGGCTTGAGCATGCTCAGTTTGCTCCCCCCCCCCTTCTCTGTTGTAATCTGAGCCCAGAGCCATATGTGAGCAGGGAGAGACTCATGCAGGAAATGATGTCAAACCAAGCTAATATGGCAGCTGCTATCCTAAACAAACAGAGAGCTTCTAGAGCTTTTTACTCAGGTATGGTAAAATATTCTACAGAATAAATATAGCATTCTAGCTTACACTATTGCATCTAATGTATTGGCAATAAAATGCCTCTGTAGCTTTCCTTCTTCTTTAAGGCTACACATTTATTGTTATTGCTAATTTTTATTACTGATCTTTCTATTCAGGCCTCTCCTATTCATACTCCAGTCTCTTATTCAGAGCAAAGCATGGTTGCTAGGGTAATTTGGACCCTGGCAACCCGGATGGCTGAAATTGCAAAATAGAGAATTGTTGAATAAAAAACTATATAACTCAAAAACCACAAATAACAAAAAATGAAAATCAATTGCAAATTGTCTCAGAATATCACTCTCTACATCATACTAGACGTTAACTCAAAGGGGAACAACCCCTTTGAGAAAAAAGAATTATGTCGCAAAAAAACAAAAAGTTGAATAAGTGGTGTAATGAGACCACTATTTATATGTAGTCTTAGCTAGCTGTTGCCGTTGATAGAGTAAGAATGGAAACTCCTGTGGTCAAATGAGGTGCCAATGAATTATTGATAACAGGTACAAAGATTTGTAACTCTAAAAAGGATTTATCATTTGTTTTTCTCAAATCCTTTATAGATCTGCACCTTGGTTCTTGCAAATGACCTAACAATGAATGTATCCGTCCATGAATGAAGAATGGAGACATATAAAAGCATAAAGAGATCATTTTGAGGACTCATTGTCTGTGTAAGGGTCGGCTTGTTGACTTGAGAAGTGAAATCCAGAAAGTGGATTAGTGTACACTGAGCTGTGATATAATATGAGTCTCACAAAATACAACTGCTTTCTAGGCAGGGCCTACATCGGCCTATATGTGTACCTACCAGTGTGATTATAACTCAGTGTATTTGTGATTATATTGTGTACATGATTATGTACTATGAATGGCAATTAAATTAACAGCATATTTGGAAAACACCATATGGCATACCGTTTTCTCACTCATGTTAGACTGTATGAAGGGTGTTTATCATGTCTATCACAAAAGTCATTATCTTGCGTTTCCATCTGCTTCGTGTGTGAATACTGGGATCTGTAGTCTGTCTGGCAGAAATAACATAAAGCCCTGAGATCTCTCAATATCTTTGCCTGCTTGAAACAAAGGGCAATGCCGGTATTGTAAAGTGGGGTGAGATTTATAGTGAAGGTTTTGCACATTTACTTCATATTGAAGGGATGACATAAAGAGTGACAACATATATAACAAAAAAAAGGTTTATTTCAGGTATAGGATCCGTTATCCGGGAACCCCTTTATGTTAGCAGAGAGCTGATCTGAACTGCGTGTGCAGCTTCTCTGTAAGTGAGGACAGACACACTGTGTGAACAGTAACTTGGTTGCTTTATAGAACTCAGCAGAAACACTTCAGCATAACATATGTGTAACAGGAAGTTTTCATAGAGAGCATAAACAGGAAGAGGAAGAAGTCAAACATGACATCACATTGCTAAGCAACAATAGACCCTCCCTGCATTAAATAACACGCACTGGATCAATCTCTATGGCCAACACTGGAACAATCTCTGTCTGTTGTTTTCCAACACTTTATTTAGGGACCTGGGACCTGTTATCCAGAATACTCTGAACCTGTGGTTTTCCGGATTATGGATCTTTCTGTAATTTGGATCTTCATACCTTAAGTCTACTAAAAATTCATGTAAACATTAAATAAACCCAATAGGCTGGTTTTGCTTCCAATAAGGATTAATTATATCTTAGTTGGGATCAAGTACAAGCTACTGTTTTATTATAGAGAAAAAGGAAATCATTTTGATTATTTGGATAAAATATGGGAGACGGCCTTTCCATAAATCGGAACTTTCTGGATAACTGGTTTCGGCATATTGGATCCCATACCTGTATTCTCTATTTAGGGTTTGGTCGACTTGAAATTTCCTCTGGCAACAAACTTTTACCAGTGACACAGCAATCCTGATTTTTGAATAGTTATTTTAAAGGCAATTGTACTTTATTTATCACCTTTAACACATTTATAGCACTGTACCGTAGCCATGGAGAAATAATATGATTCCAGGCTTTAAAGGAGACATATAGGATAAATGATAAAACCCTAATATTGTTAGCAATAATGAGTAATATATGGTGTCGCTTTTTCATGATGCTAAAAATTAATATTATCTTTAAAAATAGCCCCTTTATTGGAGCTCCCTATAGATGTTATCTGGTCCCTGTCTGTGTTTCAAATGAGGGTTGGGCGTGTTCTAATGGTCACTGCCAGAAGCACAGTAGGAGGGGGACAGCCAATCATAGGCCTGCAGTCACACAAGCACAGACAGGCTTCAGTTCCCTATCAGGTTCTGCTAGCTGTTGATTGGTTCCTGCCCTACAGTGCAGTGAGCTCAGAGCCGCCGGCTCCCCTGCACAGCCTGGGGATTCAGGGAGCAGGAAGTGGAAGAGAAGGGAGGGATTATTAGGGTTTTTGCAGAAATATTCAATAAATCAGCCGGAAACACTACTTTTTACACATTATTCTTCTATATCTAAATGAGTATAATGCACTGGTACTTATTTTTTACCAAAATGTCTCTTTTAAGTTGACCTTTAAGGATACATAAACCTAACTGTAAATTGTAATTATTCTTTGATCATTGTCTCATGCCAAAAAATGTGTCTGCTCTCCTATGGGAGGCTGGATACAAAGATATAGCCGAAGAGAGACGCACTTAGAGCCTGTACTTCATTGGATTCTGTCACTACAAAGGAATGTACAGCTACATGATGATTGTTTCCTGAGCTGACATGAGCAGATAATCACCAGGATAATTAGACAAGCAATGCCCCAAAATATAAACTGACCCCCAGCCAAATTATAAACTGCAGAAAAAAAATCCCACGTGCAAGTTTGGACGTTTCGGCAGATCCGATCACATTTGCTTACTTGTCCCAAAGTGCGACCAGACGACAACAGAGATAAAAGTGAGAATGATGTCAGACGCTGATCATATCAATCCTCTGGGCTTTTATTATGTGCCTGAATGTCAACTCGTATTTCTTAAAGACACTCACCTTTTCACTAAATACATGTACTGTTTTACTGTACAGTAAGGCTCTGTTTCTGCTGGTGAAGTGGTGTTCAGACCTTCCATGGAGCTTGTCATTTGCATTAAAGGAGAACTAAACCCTCAAAATGAATAGGGCTAAACATGCCATGTTTTATATACTGAACTTAATGCACCAGCCTAAAGTTTCAGCTTGTCAATAGCAGCAATGATCCAGGACTTCAAACTTGTCACAGGGGGTCACCATCTTGGAAAGTGTCTGTGACACTCACCTGCTCAAGAGACAGGAATATGAATAGGAGAGGGACTGAATAGAAAGATGAGTAATAAAAAGTAGCAAAAACAATACATTTGAAGCCTTGTACAGCATTTGTTTTTTTAGATGGGGTCAGGCCATTTGAAAGCTGGAAAGAGTCAGAACAAGAAAGTAAATAAAAAATAAATAATGAAGACCAATTAAATGGGCCAGTCTATAACGTACTAAAAGTTATCTTAAAGATGAACAACCCCTTTAAGTGTCAAAAAATGCTGCCATTATGAAAGCCAGCAAAACAAAAAGTTATTAAAGAGTAATAAAAAGTAGCAATAACAATACATTTGTAGCCGTACGGAGCATTTGTTTTTTTAGATGGGGTCAGTGACCCCTATTTGACAGAAGTCAGAAGAAGAAGGCACATAATTAAAAAACTATAAAAATAAATAAATAATGAAGACCAATTGAAAAGTTGCTTAGAATTAGCCATTCTACAGTATACTAAAAGTTGACATAAAGGAGAAGGAAAGGCTAAAATGAAGTAAGCTTTATCAGAAAGGTCAATATAAATACACCAGTAAACCCTCAAAGTAATGCTGCTCTGAGTCCTCTGTCAAAAGAAACACAGTATTTCTTTCCGTCTATTGTGTACTCATGGGCTTCTGTATCAGACTTCCTGTTTTCATCTCAAACCTCCAGGGCTAGGGCTTGAGCATGCTCAGTTTGCTCCTCTTCCCCCTCCCTCTTCCCATCCCTGCTGTAATGTGGGCTCAGAGCTATGAGTGAGCAGGGAGAGACTCAGGCAGGAAGTGATGTCACACCAAGATAATATGGCAGCTTCTATCCTAAACAAACAGAGAGCTTCTAGAGCTGTTTACTCAGGTGTGGTAAAGCATTCTGCAGAATAAATATAGCATTCTAGCTTGTACTATTGTGGCTAATCTGTTGGCAATAAACTGTTTTATAGCTTTCCTTCTCCTTTAAAGGTGAACAACCTCTTTAAGTGTCAAAACAATTCTGCCATCATGAAATTCAGCAAAACACAAAGTTATTAAAGAGTGATAAAAAGTAGCAATAACAATACAGTTGTAGCCTTACAGAGCATTTGTTTTTCAGATGGGGTCAGTGACCCCCCATTGAAAAGTCAGAAGAAGAAGGCAAATAATTTATAAAATATAGCACATAAATAATAAAGACCAATTGAAAAGTTGCTTCAAATTAGCCATTCTACAATATACTAAAAGTTGACTTAAAGACGAACCACCCCTTTAACAGCAAAGTGTCTTTGAGATCTATACACCAGAGGCCACCAATAGAGACGTATAGGAGGAAAAACATTGACTTACATATAAATCGGAAAAAAAAAACCTATCATTTTTTTTTAAAATGACAAATGCTGACTCAGATTAAATTTATAAATGTATTTAATTGTAATGCCAGTGTAACAATAAAAATGGAATTTGTTTTATTTCTTCAGTAGCTTTTTTGCTGTTTATCTGCATGATGTATAAATAAATGGTCGTGTACATATTATATGAATGACTAAAGTATAACCCGGCAAGCTTGCATGCCTTGCCTTTCAGTAGACCTGTGCAGCCGAGGGCTTGTCGAACAAACAGAGGGAAGGATGTAGCAGTTTTCATGCCCGTGTCTCATTCTGTGTCCCTGCAGGAGAGCTGGAGATGTGCCAGAAGGACGGGGAGCGCAAGATTCACAGTCGGCAGCAGCTTCCAGTTGGAACAACTTGGGGGCCGTTCACTGGCAAGATGGATCTAAATAATGAGAGCAGCCCTTTGGTATGTGATTGTCCAGACATGTTTTATTCTTCCATAAATATAACAGCAGCACAAGCACAGACAAAATAGACTTATATTTAAAGGAGCAATAAACCCTAAAAATGAATAGGGCTAAAAATGTCATATTTTATATACTGAACTTATTGCACCAGGCTAAAGTTTCAGCTTCTCAATAGCAGCAATGATCCAGGACTTCAAACTTGTCACAGGGGGTCACCATCTTGGAAAGTGTCTGTGACACTCACATGCTCAGTGGGCTCTGAGCAGCTGTTGAGAAGCTAAGCTTAGGGGACGTCACTAATTATCCAGCAGAAAATGAGGTTGGTCTGTAATATAAGCTGATGCTACAGGGCTGATTATTAAATGCTGATGCAAATTGCACTGGTTTCTGTGCTGCCATGTAGTAATTATCTTTATTAATTACTAATCATCCTTATATTGTAACATTTCTATTCAATGTGTACTGTATATTGTGAGTAGGTCCCTAAGCTCAGTAAGTGACAGCAGCACAGAGCATGTGCAGTGTATCAGCAAAAAAGAAGATGGGGAGCTACTGGGGCATCTTTGGAGACACAGATCTTTACTGCTAAAGGGCTGTGGTTGCCTTGGGCTGGTACAGAAGCCCAAAACATAATGTACAACATTTCTAGCAACTTCTGTAGTTAGACTTTGGTTGTCCTTTAAGGGACCAAATGATCAGCCACGGAGATTTATTCATCATAATAACCATTCACTGATGTAAATATCCAAACATGCACAGTAAAAAGCCTTTCTGAAGTCTCCTAAGCGCCCACCATTTAATCCAGCCATAGCACATCAAGCAGTTAGTTACTCCATTTAGTTAGCCTGGACATAGAGCATTAGCCAAGGAGGTTGTTGGGCAGGAGGATAAAATGGAGACTCTTATTGCTTATTCTAGGGGACAGTAGAATGATCAGAAATTATAATTTACTTCTATTTTTAATGTGTATCATGATGTATTGGCAGCTTTATGCTCTCAGCGATAGACTGGAATATACCCTGACACAAAGATGCTAGTTTAATTCTGCAAAACACTATATATTAACATTCCGCTTACTAATCAACTGGTGTGGGGAGCAGGCAGCAGCCGCCTACGTGTGATGTAGTTATCTTTAATACGCACATGTCTGAAGGAAGACCTGCTTTGCAGCTGCTCTAAGCATGGTCTTGGGTGTATTTGGTATAACAGCAGAAGGTTCATTTGTCCCTTTAATCGCTGCTGTATTAATTGCAGTAGAAAGTGGGTGCTGATACTTCCAGGTGAAGATATAGATCTATGGGTAATGGTTATTCGGTGCTTATTATGGGAAAGGTTTCGTAATATGGTAAAACATCAGATTATTATTTGTAGCCTATGCAGGCAGTGGGGTTTCTGGCTTTATTATAGACTGAACGAATATGGTATAAGAGCAGTCAATGTTCACAGGGCAAAAAAAGGCACATTCTGCTCTGTGTGTTTATGCCACAAGGCAGAGATTTTCACTATTCTAGTGGCATTGCTCCTGTCTCTAGGTGTAGGAGCAAGTGCCAATATAGGATCAGTTGGGCAAATTCACTAACCTCCGAAAATTCGCCAGCGACGGCTTCGCTCACAACGCAACACTTTGTCAGGACAACACTAATTCACTGAAATCCGAAGTTGCATCCAGGGCACCAAAAGCTGGCGAAGTTGCAATAGCATTACTGCGCCAAGTGAAGTTGCGCTAGCGTTGGCTAATTTTACAGCGGGAAGTTAAAGTTCAATGGACGTATATGTTGCAGCAAATACATTACACTACACAAGCCTGGGAAACCTTTATAAAATAAAATAAAGTTGGTATAATGCCCTACACGTGAGCCCAGCATATAGTTTATGTGCCATATGTTAGGAAATGTAGGGGGGAAGCTGGTTACCCCAAAAACATTTACGCTCTTTTTCAGCTTATCACTCTGAACAAGGAAAAGACGCCGGCGTTTTTTGGGACTTAGAAACATTTTTAACAAATTTTTTAGGAAGTCCTATCTACTCTATTGCACTTTGCCTGGTCTGAGGTGGTGAAGGCAAGTCTGGCGCAAGAGGTAACGTTCAGTAAAATCCGCATCTTAGTGAATTTGCGTAGTTACGTCCATTTGCCAGAGCGCAAATTCGCCAGGCATTAGAGATCGAAGTACTGCTAGAGTCTATCTCCTTCGCTAGCGAATTTTCACCCGCGTTAATCACTACGCCCTTTAGTAAATTTGCCCCAGTGTGTTCTCTAGTTTATATCGATAATACATGTGTACAGTTGTGTATCAGCAAATGTTCTTTTTTTCCTAGTATGTAGACTGTCTGTAGACTGAAGGGAATTGTCAGCCTGGAAAGCAGTCCAAGAAAGATTTCCTAACCTGCTCATAAAAGCCAATAAAAGCAGTGGCATTGCACAATGAACGAAGCGCCTTAAAACAACATCAAAGTAATAATGTGTTATATTAACCTTCTTCTGTAGCCTGTGTATACTGCAATAGAAACATAAAGGCATGAATATAAACCCATATTCCTACTAGAGGGTTTCTCCTGCATTTTAGAAATGTGCTGTTGCTTGGAGACCTGTATTGTTACCTAATCCTCTTTATCTGCCTCTAAATCCCTCCTGTGTGGTTTAAACAGGATTAGATTTTGGGTTGTTATCAATAGGGCAACCTAAGGAAAGATAAATACTTATACATTTGTTTATGGACTGAGCATTGAGAGAACATCATGCTAGAATAGTGATCCCCAACCAGTAGCTTGTGAGCAACATGTTGCTGACCAACCCCTTGGATGTTGCTCCCAATGGATTCAAATCAGGGGCTTTATTTTGAATTCCTGGCATGATCGTAACTACAGAGGATGCAGACCCTGTGGCTACAGGGGAGCCCAGGGGGTATGGAGGCCCGATGAGGCCCTAATTCATATATAGTTTCAATAAATATTGGTAAAACAGGTCAACCTTTAGACCTTTTAGGGGTCTGAAAAATAATTTGCTCTGGGACCCAACAATATCTAGTTACACCACTGATTCCTGGCTTGAAGGCAAGTTTAGTTGCACAAGAACCATGTGCCAAACAGAGTCTCCTGTAGGATGTCAGTCCACATAGAGGTCAGTCTAATATGTTAATTTTTTAGCACTTCACACTAGCAAACACTCTATCCAGTTTACTAATCCAGCTCATTTAATTGGACTATCAAGAGACCATAATTCTTTTTTTCTAGGTATCTTCTGAGTAGCAAAATCCCCACATATTTAATTGCCATGGACCCCAACCATAAAACGGAATCATGTACCTATTTCTTTTTTCTATCCTGTGTGGGGCAGATTTATCAAGGATCAAATTTCGAGTTTATGGGAGTTTCTAAAAACTCGCTAGCGAATTTTGATTCGAGTTTTGTTTTTTAAAAAAAATTTGGATTTTTAAGAGTCCACCAAAGGACTCCAAATTGATTGCAGGAGGTCCCCCATAGGCTAAAACGCCAATTTGGCATGTTTTAGATGGCGAATAGTCGAAATTGAATTAGTAAAGGGACCGTACATGATAAATTTCAAATTTCGATATTTTTTTTTAAACTCAAATCAAATTTGTACTAAATTACAAATTACACTAAAATAAACTCAACCCTTGATAAATCTGCCCCTAAATGTCTTCACATTTTGGCCTTTTTGGTGACAGTAACATAACCTGCGCCTTGGGGCTTTTCTTTGGATTTTCCTCCTAATTTATATGTCTTCCTGGTCTACGTTGGTCTGTGTTGCAACCGTGAACAAATCCCACCTGCAAAGTAGAACATGCAGTCTTCTAGATATAAGTATCCAAACCATAAGTAACAACACAAATACCCACAATGGTGGAGTGTTCCCAACTTTATTGTGGTGCTCTGGACACACAAGATAGAATTGATCCTATCCTGTATATTTAGAGCACCTCAATAAAATTGAACTTCAGGTATTTGTGTTGTTACATATATCTTGGCATATTTATACTGGGGACGGAGGTAGAGGTACCTGTCCAAAATATCTTGGAGTAGATTGTGTCAACAGGCTTCTTATGGAGGCCAAACATAGGTTGAGCTCATACTCTCTTTGACCAATCAGCCCATTGGCCAATTGGACATTGACCTTTGTATTGTTCAGAACAACAGTAAGTGAAGGGAAGCTGTTTTTCCTCTTCAGTTTCTTCCAATGCACCATGCACTGGCTTACATGGCATATTGACCAAGAACTTTTTTAAAGCTGCAGGATATTCACAGTGCATAGATATCACATATCATTGGCCAACCTATATGCACAAATAATTGTACCGAACATTGCTTCTTATGATTTTATCTGTGGCCACCTTTAAATTGCACCTGTTGGCATAAAATAATTTCCCCCACCATAGGTGCTGGCTAATAGAGCTTGCACTCCGGTTGGGGGTAACAGTCGTTTATTAAAAAAAAAAATGGTCTCACCAGTGATAGGAGGTAGGTTCCGGTGCGAGCTGCCATCTTGTGCAGAGCTCATGCGCATAATGAGCAAGTTGCGGCTTTCAATCAAATTTAGTAGCCATGTTTACTGCTATTAATACTGCTGCCTATGTAAATCCATTTGCCGGACAACTTTCACATCGGCATACACGTGGTTTGGATAGGTTTTTGTATGTCTACTATTTGACCTATAAGGCAGAGTTTTCAGTGTTGTAATAAAAAGTGATGGTAACTTTTTTTTAGACAAATGGGTTATTAACTCACAGTTCACAGAACATTATAAATCATTTCACAAAATGAAAATGTAAAAAATAACCTTTACAGGGAAAAGTTGCAAATTTGCATAAAAAAAAAAAATAAGTCTGCTTAATTTCAACATTTTATTCTTAATACTATTAATGCAACCCCTGTGCCCTTACATTATCGGCAGAAGTATGATGCCGTTCTTTAATAAGGAGTCCTTGCTAATTATTTTGAGGAGACAGGGTAACCCAGCCATCTAATTGATCTCTAATGTTTAACAATTCCTTTATGTACTAATCCCAATTTGGAATCATGTATGTTGAAATTACTTTTCGAATGTGAGACCTTTCAACAAAGGACATGCAGAAGGTGCTTGGTGAGAAAAGCTTCTTAACCTGAGCTGGTAGATGCTGCAGATAATACTTTGCTTTCTCTTTGAAAAGGGATTCCAAGGCTTCCATTAATGACAGACAAGTTCTGCAATATAAATTCAAGGAAAGTCGTTTTTTTATTCCTGCTGGAACAAGAGTTTCCAAATTGTGGTTTTGAGTGCTTGGTGAACTAAAATTTGCAGTTTCCAATCATAGCTATGGGCTGCTGTGAGCTAAGAGCTTTAGTTGCTTCTATTCTGGTTTTTTGGTCAGACACCACTTAGATGCCATGCATATTTCCAGGTTAGCAATAATCTTTCACCTTAAATAGTACCTTCTTGGGCTTCATGCTGCCTCATCCACCCGAGTTTAGGCACCTATGATGTGTTTTAGTTCAGGAACAGCTGGAACTTCAACTTTGAGTTGACCATGCTGTGGGCTACAAGCTTCAGTCGCCTCTGTTCTGGATTTTTGGCCAGTCACCTCTTAGATGCCATTGCATATTTCCAGGTTAGCAATAAGCTTTCACCTTAAAGAGTACCTTCTTGGCTTTCATGCTGCCTCATCCACTTTTGTACCATAGGGGAACCCATGCCAGAGTTTAGGCACCTATGATGTGTTTTAGTTCAAGAACAGCTGGAACTTCAACTTTGTGTTGATCATGCAGAGTGTTGTAGAGTTCTATTTACCTGTTGTGTAGAATGAATATGCTTCTCATCATGGTGGCACCTACTGCCATTAACTGCATCTTAAAAGGGCATTATACAGTACTTACCAAATATGCAATTAGGGGATAACACTTGCTTTGTATGGAGTAAGTCGGACTTCCAAAGACTAGAGGCAACTTCAGGCGACTTTGGAAGATCAGAGAGGCTCATGGGTTTTACCTCCAGCAATTCACTTTATCACTGGTGGGATAGCATTTGGAGAAGATTAGTCGCTGGCAGAAGAGGGTGGTTAATCTCCTCGTGGACCACTGCTCTTAAACAAAGTTGGGGAGGCATGTTTTAAGAGTCTGGCCACTGGAGGGCCCTTTTTTAGGAGACCATGGATGAGGATTCTTCATCGAAGCAGTCATGGCCACTTACTCTGATATGAATAAATGCATGTATACAGGTAGATAAGGCTTCTGGTGCAGCCCCTGCCAATAGGTTTTACTGAACATTTACAACTTAGATTCTGTAAACTTCACCTCCCAGGAGCCATTTATTGACTTGAAGTTGTTCGTTGATGTAGTTCATACAACAGCTTGAACTTTTTGTCTGAGACGTCCTTGTCTTGTAGAACTTCCAAACAGAAAAGCTAAAGTTACCTTACTCACACAAACTTTATGACTAAAACAGATATTTTTAACATCCACCTTCATATATTTTGAAACTAGAGCTCTCGTCATCAGCCAATAAGAGTTGGGCTTCTGCGACATCTGGAGGAGTTTGGACAAATAATAATACTATGAAACAGAGCTTCAAGAGGCTAAGCTCTGAGTGATGAGGTTATTGTAATCACATGTATGCTTGTATTTTTAGGATTTTAACACAAAGGTGCTTAAAAATAGCACATGCAATCACATGGTTGATATCTCTCCATATGATTAGCTGAGCCCTTCCAAGAGGTAAAATTCCCTCGAAGTTTATCTGACTCATGGGTAAAAGTGTATATGTATCGCTGATCTAAACATGGCCTCTCGCCCATTGTAACAGGAGGTGATCATGATATGGAGCTGGCTTCTAATTTCAGCCTCTCCTGTCACCGCAGTAAGATGTTATGTCGGTGAAAGCTCACTTATTGTTCTGCCTTCAGTATAAATAATCTGCCTTTTCTGAACTCAGGTGATAGTATGGTACATGTTAAATGCAATGCAAACACATAAACAAATACTACCCATGGCCCCGATTGAGGCCCCAAGAAAAAAACCCAAGAAGGGGGGTTGCGGCTAGACAGGTGGGCCCCTGTCTGAATCTGGTTGTATTCCCACAAACCAACCTGATTCACACCGTGGGTCCATGTTAAGTAGGGATCCACTATTTGAGATTCGGCCGAATCCTTGGTGAAAGATTTGGCCAAACCCAATCCGAATCCCAATTTGCATAAATAAATTAGGGGCAGAAAAGGAAAAAGTGGAAAAAATCCTTCTTTTGTCACCTGATTTCCCTACCTGCCCCTAATTTACATATGTAAATTTGGCAGAATCCGAATCCTGCTGAAAAAGGCTGAATCCCAACCCGAATCCTGGATCGGGTGCATCCCTAATATTAAGTCAGCTAAATAGAATTCTCTTTCTGGGTCTACTTGAGCCTTTATCTAGAACTGGACCCTAAGTCCCTTACACCATTGCCGCACAAGGGTTGCCACTTTTTCTGGAAAAAAATACCTGCCTTCCTATATATTTATCATTTTTCCCTACTAATAACATTGGGATCAGCCATAATTTTTACCGGCCAGGCCGGTAAAATACCGGCCAGGTGGTAACCCTACCCACAACCCTGTCACAGAAGAAAAGAAAAACATTTGTTTCAATATCAGGAGAGAAACCACCCCTGGAACTGTCATGGAATCATAGAACGTGCAGTAATTTAAATGCAACAATAATTTTGTGGTGAGACCTTCTTTTCATTATCCTGTGTTAATGCTGGGAGGGGGGCGAGCGCATATAAACCCAATCACAGCTACATCAGAGGCTGCTAAATAAAGCAAGTTTTGTCACACTCCAATTTGTTTAGAGACAGCTTTAATTACCAATATCTATTGATGATAATTACTTCTTTTACCAGGCTAGCGGCGCGATAGAATCAAATGAAGGTGATTGTGATCGTTTCCAGAGCCGCTCTGTTTAGCGGTTACACTCCGTCTGTTAGACTGGGACCAGTGATAAGATCATGGCTGTTAGGATCCGACATTAGTTGGAATCAATATCTGAAAATGTGCCTGTTTGTGCTTAATCGCAAAGTTAGTGCGAGGGTCAAAGTGAGATCATTTGTTGGATGAGATTGCACAGCTTCTTCATCTTGTCATGTACATGTGTTCTTTCCAGGCTGCCACAATGGAAATAAAAAGCCAAGATATTTTTTTTTCCTCTCTTTTAGCCTTCCACCGCGATTAAATGAAAAAGTCAACACAATGTGTTAACCGTTCGTTTAACATTCAACGTTTAGGCAATGGTTCATCGAGGTGGTTTAGGCTAAAATCACACGGGAGGATGCGGTTTCTTGGGGAACAATCAGTGGGGTACATATTACCGGGCCCCATAGCAAATTATTTTTCAGGTCCCCAAAATGTTAAGAGGTTGAGCCGTTTTGCTAATACATACCTCCCAACTGTTCCGTTTTTAGAGGGACAGTCCCTCTTTTGACAGCTCAACCTGCAGTTAGTGATGGGCGAATAAATTTGCCTGGCACAAATTTGCAGCGAATAATGTCGAGAATATTCCCCCGAAAATTCGCCGGTGAAAATTCGCTGGCGTCAATTTCTGATTTTCACGTTTTTTGTTTGAAAACCTTCAAATTTCACGATTTTGTCAGTGAAACCTTTCGAGTTTCACGATTTTTTTGCCGTTTCGCCCATCACTACCCGCAGTGCCTCGTTTGTACTGGAAAGTCCCGTTTTCCTCTGCGCTGAACAGCCAGAAAAAGAAACAAAGTTTCTAACTTAATTGGCTTTTGGAGCCCAGAACAGCCACAGCAGCAGATACTTTTGTAACAATTTCGAGATAAGTAATTGTAACAATATAAGATAACTGGTCCCTTGGGAGACGTTAGACTCACAGCTTAAAGGGCAATTCACCTTCATTAGCAAAACTGTAAAAACTGAAAAAAAATTGCCCCTGTATAGACTTAAGTTGTAATTGCCTCAATCCTGCTGATGCATATGTGGGTCACATTATTAGTACAGGTATAGGATTATCTGGAAACCCATTATCCAGAAAGCTCCTAATTAGGGGGAGGCCATTTTAATCAAATGATTCAAATTCTTAAAAATGATTTCCTTTTTCTCTGTATTAATAAAACAGTACAGATATGGGATCTGTTATCCGGAAACCCGTTGTCCAGAATGCTCTGAATTAGACTCCATTCTAATCATATAAATCGTTTTTTTTTTTAAATTATTTCCTTTTTCTCTGTAATAATAAAACAGTAGCTTGTACTTGATCCAAACTAAGATATAATTAATCCTTATTGGAAGCAAAACCAGTCTATTGGGTTTATTTAATGTCTAAATAATTA
The DNA here is from genome assembly GCF_017654675.1 of Xenopus laevis. Taxonomy (NCBI): domain Eukaryota; kingdom Metazoa; phylum Chordata; class Amphibia; order Anura; family Pipidae; genus Xenopus; species Xenopus laevis. The sequence goes on from NC_054381.1 coordinate 143,201,004, forward strand.
TTAATAGACTTAAGGTATAGCGATTCAAATTATGGTAAGATCCCTCATCCAGAAAACCCCAGGTACACAGCATTCTAGATAATAGGACCCATACCTATACCTTGCACTTGACCTTAAGATATAGTTGATTCTTATTTGAGGGGAAAGACCCCTTATTCAGAAAACCCTAGGTCCAAAGCATTCTGGGTCCTATACCCATATGAAAGGAGTGGTTAACCTTTAAATTATCTTTTAGTATGATGTAATTGTTGTTTTAATTAGGGATGCAACAAATCCAGGATTCAGTTCGGGATTAGGCCTTTTTCGGCAGGATTCGACCGAATCCTTCTGCCCGGCCGAACCAAATCCTAATGTGCATATGCAAATTAGGGGTGGGGAGGGAAATTGCTTGACTTTTTGTAAAACCCCTAATTTGCATATGCACATTAGGATTCGGTTCAATATTCAGCCGAATCTTTCATGAAAGATTCGGGGTTCGGCCGAATCCCAAATAGTGGATTTGGCGCATCCCTAGTTTTAATTAATACCTGTATTAAGATACAGCTCTTTAGTCTATAACTAGAAGCAACACTTGATTTTTTTCTGTTTCCATGATATTATTTGTGGGCTCCAAGCTTGATGTCTACAGTGAAATTGTCAGTTTTAGGAATAGGGCACTTATATTAACTCTTGCTGCCTCCCTATCTATCTGCCTGTATTCCAATAAGACAATGCGTTGGGCTGCAGAATTCTGCTCATATTAACACTTTTCAGCAGGTCCTACAAAATGTAATGTTAAAACTCGCAATGCAATGATTGTCAGAGAGTATTACATGATTAAATTTGACTTCCCTTCTTTCATTTCAACCTTTAAGTCCATAAATGACTTTTATTACGTTCCTCTGCATAGAGTATGTTGTACACTCCAAGTTCCCTGACTACAAGTACTTTATTATGATAATATATGTGCCTATGGAATGGGTTAAAGGTTTAAGGTAAATTCCCATAACCAATCTAGTTGAAATGCTTAAACCTTTGCTTCCTGCTGTTTGTGAATTTGGATTCTGTGCCTAATCCCTGTTTCTTTATGCTGCTAGAAACCTATACTGTGCACTGAAATGAGATCTATAGATTATGCACAGCCCCCCTATGGAGATCATGCCAGGCTCAAGCAGGTGTGAAAAGAGCCCAGGCAATATGCATATCCAGAACCTGAAATGTGCATGGATGTATGACACCCCCCCCCATCCAATTGTTTTTTTCTTTAAAGGAGAAGGAAAACTCTAAAACATTGCCAACAGGTTAGCCACAATAGTACAAGCTCGAATGCTATATTTATTATGCAGAATGCTTTACCATACCTGAGTAAACAGCTCTAGAAGCTCTCTGTTTCTTTAGGATAAAAGCTGCCATATTAGCTTGGTGTGACATCACTTCCTGCCTGATCTCTCCCTGCTCACTCATAGCTCTGAGCTCAGATTACAGCAGGGATGGGAGGAGGGAGGGGGAGAGGAGCAAACTGAGCATGCTCAAGCCCTAGCCCTGGAGGTTTAAGCTGAAAACAGGAAGTCTGATACAGAAGCCCATGAGTACACAATAGAAGGAAAGAAATGCTGTGTTTCTTTTGACAGAGGACTCAGAGCAGCATTACTTTGAGGGTTTACTGGTGTATTTATATAGATCTTTCTGATAAAGCTTACTTAATTTTAGCCTTTCCTTCTCATTAAAAGGGGTTGTTCACCTTCAAACAACTAGTTGTTTTCCAATAGATCACCAGAAATAACGACTTTTTTTTCCAATTACTTTCTATTTTCTTTGTGTCTCCATTTTTCTAATATTAAAGTGTAAAGTGTAATTTTTCCCCTTCTGGGAGGGGGGGGGGGGTCACCGACCCTGTAAACTATTCTAAATTGATACATTTAGTTGATACATTTCTTATCCCTGAGTTTCATTAAAGTCAGTTGTTATAATTGATACAATAGTTGCTAATACTCCAGAGATGCTGCTGAGAAATGGATCAACTAAATGTTGCAAAATTGTAACAGCTCAAAGTCTGCGCCTGAATTACTGAGCTGCCAGACTCAAACACCAGAGACAGGGACATTCAACTTTAAACTTAGATTTTGGAAAAACAGTTAAAAATAAATAATGGAAACAAATTTTAAAAAAGTCTTTATTTCTGGGGAACAATCTGAAAACAACTCAACTGAAAAAAGTGTTTGGAAGGTGAACGACCCCTTTAAAGCAATACAGAACCAGACTTCCCATTTTGTATAATATTTTAGAAATATTACCATAACGGCAATTTTGACGCCATTGACAATTCGCCGGCGTCAAAGTTGATGCTGGCGCCTATTAAAACCAATGGGCGTCCGATAATCCTTGCTGGCGTCTAAATTGTTGCCGTCGTCGATTCTGTCGGCAAAAAACTTTGTAGTCTGCAAATTTTTGCGTCAAGTTCACTAATTTATTCACCACAAATTCACGCCTGGCGAATAAATTCGCCCATCACTAATAAGCATTCATGGTACAATAGACATAACTGTGAATCTTGTTTGCGAACAATTAGCGAAACACAGATTTTGACACTATTGACAATTTGCCAAAGTTGTAGCCGGTGCCCATTATAGTCAATAGTTTCACGGCAAGTTTGTGAATTTGTTCGCCAGCGCCGAAACATGGGAATTCAACGCAAATAAAGTAGAGATGTAGAGGTTCCTTTGTGGACGGGCAAAATGCAGGAGATGGCAGCCTTTGAAATATCTCTCGGAGGAAGCACATAGCCATGCTTTGGGTATTAAGACCTTGGACTTGAAAGGAGAACGGCGCTGGATGCCAAGACTAGTACAGTAGTTTGGGCCCTATCCAACAACATATAAATACAGGGTGGATTAGTGGGATAAAGCGGAGTTATTACAAGAATTTATCAGTGTTCAGTAGATAAGTTAAAGAGAGGATATCAGGCTTTGTATTCCAAAAATGGTATGAGTTTAGAGATGCAAACACATCATAATTCCTAGCTGTATTTTCCCTGTATATACAATGCTATAATGTGCCTTTTAAACAGATTTGTAAGTTGCTCGGGAAATGTAAACACTGGCAACAAAGCATGTAATGCGGATTCGTGACAGCCCGGGTATCTACGCGCGGGGCCTCCACGTCTCAATAAAATGCCGATCCAGATGTTGTTCGTCTTTCCAGCACAATCAAATGGCAATTATTGAACAACGAGGTCCCATTGATGTTTCGCTCAGACGAAGCCACACTAATGCGACTGTATATACATAATTAATCCTTGTAAAGCACCCAATTTATCTGAACATTGGAAATGCCCTTAAATGTAAATATGTTTGCGTGGCTGTCTCTGCATCTTCATGAATGAGCGACTGCAATTACAGCAATATTCACATAAACACACATAGGACACTAGGAGCGATACATGCAGTGTATGCACATCCCTTTCCCTTGTAAACATTTCATTGCAAAATTGCTGCCGACAAAACCAGTGTTGCTTTTTAAAGCAGCTGATTGGCTGCAAAAACTTTAGGCAAAAACTGTGCCCCTTGAGTGGAAAAAAAAGTACTCATAAGACTAAGGGTAAGGCCAGACGTGGCATTTTAACATTGCGTTTTTAAAAAAGAACAGCCAGGTGTAAATACGCTACTGAAACCACACGCGACCGTCAACATGTGTTTTTCATGCGTTTTTCAGCATGTACGATTATTTTCCCAACATGCACTTCTCATTGTTCTCATTGAATTTGGACGCCATATTTAAAATACGCTGCGTATTTACGTAAAGTGTGGTTTGAAACGTGCAGATCCCATAGAGTCTATTGATTTGGTAGTTTCTTGACGTATTGGTGTTTCTGCTAAAAAAAACGCCAATACTGGCGTCCTTTGGCGGATTTCAGCTTGCAAGCGCCCTGTGTGAATTGCCATAGTGCGTTTTCCATTAGTTTCAGTGGTATTGCAGTTTATGCGTATTTACGCCTGGCTGTTCTTTTTTAAAAACGCAACGTAAAAACGCAGCAAAAACGCCACATCTTGCCTTGCCCTAAGGGGCAGTTTTATCAAAGGTCAAAGTGAAAATTTTAATTAAAAAAAATCAAATTTCAAGCTAATTTTTGTGTACTTTACATAATTCTGAACTTTCTGAATAATGGGTTTCCGGATAACGGATCCCATACTGTATTTATGGTACACATTTTTAAAATAGTAATTTATCTTAATTTTTATTCATTTAGGATAAAATTCAAACCAATAATTTTGAGTGCAAATCCGTTCAAATTCCTTGTACAGGTATGCGGTCCATTATCTGGAATCCCGTTATCCACAAAGCTCTGAATTACGGGAAGGCCATCTCCCATCGACTCAATTTTAATCAAATAATTTAGATTTTTAAAAATGATTTCCTTTTTCTTCGTAACAGTGAAAAAGTACCATGTGCTTGATCCCAACTAAGATATAATAAATCCTTAAAGGACGTAAAGCAATCCTATTTGGTTTAATTAATGTTTAAATAATTGTTTCGTAGATTTAAGGGATGAAAATCCAAATTATGGAAAGATCCCTAATATAGAAAACCCCAAGTTCGGAGCATTCTGGATAACAGATCCCATACCTGTATTATATTTAACTGATGCTTTTGGGTTTGACCCTTTTTGCAGCCTAAAAAAATATCCCATTTTATGTTTTATCTTTATTTTTATAGGGATGCACCAAATCCACTATTTTGGATTCAGCCGAACCCCCGAATCCTCCATGAAAGATTCGGCCGAATACCGAACCGAATCCTAATTTGAATATGTAAATTAGGGGTGGGAAGGGGAAAAAAATTGACTTTCTTGTTTTGTGCCAAAAAGTCACCCGATTTCCCTAATTTGCACTCAGATTCGGTTCGGCCGGGCAGAAGGATTTGGCCGAAGCCGAATCCGAATCCTGCTGAAAAAGGCCGAATCTTGCCCAAATCCCGAACCGAATCCTGGATTCGGTGCATCCCTACTATTTATTTATGATTAAATCCAAACCAATAAAGGAATTTTTGTATTATTTTTAACTGATTTTTTTTGGTTTGTTTTGCCCTTTTTCTGTAAGCTGGAGCTGTCAGGGACTATAATGTTTAATAAGATCTTATTTTTATGTATTATTTACATTCAAAAATATTATTACTAAATGCCAATAAGAGGGATTTTCTTTTTGTCACTATATAATTCAGAGACTCAGAAATATAAACACGTCCCTTAAACCAGATCTATCATTTCACCCTTCCTTAACGATCACTGTTTGGTGGCATATTTAAAATGAAAAGAGTCCCTTTGTTTTGTGGGTATCATATTGGACGTTACAGATAGGGGGGAAATGCAGGCAGTAACACCGCACTCTCTCCTGTTTATACCAAACTATCAAATATTCATTTTAATAAGCAAATTCCTGGGCCACATACATAAACGAATATTGGCAGGATTATATAAGTTAAAAGAGAAAAGAAATGTCTTTTAGGATCCATATCTCCGGCAGCAGATAGGCGCTATTATCACCGAAAATGTGACTTTCAGCCTTGAAAGAGTTAAAAGAGTTCTACGGCCACAAAAGAGATTTCTTCAGAATTATCTCCCGCCTCACATTTGCTCTTAGGCAAGCAGTTTAAAAAAGCGCAGTGATTGAGCCAGTGATCCAATTTGAAATGCAGAAATGATTAGAGCTGCTTGCCTCATTTCATATCGAAATTCTCTGATTTATGACAGGGCTGCAGCCAAGATCTATCTCCAAAGGGAATTAGTGTGCAAGTTTGCATATTTTTGCTATTTAGGTTTCTGATAGCAGCTGCTAGCTAGAAATGCAAAAAAAAAAAAAAAAATTGGGAGGTGGCAGCGCAAGGTTTTCTTTTAATTTTTTTTTTATTTTATTCTGCCGGTGAAGTAAGGTTAGATAAGAACCTAATGTATAGGACATATATAGCCCTTGACCGCAGCATTATAGACCCCTGTTAAAAATCAGGATTGAAGTTATACATAAAGCCAACGCAATCACTAATTGTAGGGAGCGGATAAAGGAATTACCAAAACAATAAAAGAAGCCACTGAACTGTTTGAATGCTAATGAGGCGGAAAACTTCAATCGTGCCCCTCACCCGTCTGACGGGGTATAGACTATAGAACAGAATGGGACTGCTTGGCTGGGTGGGGGAATGACCCCCTTATCTGGGATGTAAATGAAGTGTTAACAAGAAATTAGTTGCTATAATGATTAATGCGGGAATTCATTTTCACATTGATATGTGTGGGTTTATTTTTTTTATAGGTTGATGCTGGCTTCACTATTTGTGTGCGCTTTCATAAAGCTGATACATAAAGTACACGTATGGCATCCATTATCCAGACAGCTTTGAATTACGGAAAGGCCATCTCCCATAGGGGCAAATTCACTAACCTCCGAAAATTCCCCAGCGATGGCTTCGCTCACATCACAGGCGTAAATTCGCCAGGACAACGCTAATTCACTAAAGTCCTAGGTTGCGTCGAGGATGCAAGACGCTGGCAAAGTAGCGCAATCGTTATGGCAGCAATCAAAGTGAAGTTGCGCTAGCGTTGCCTAATTTGCATACGGCGGTAAGGTAAAGTTGAATGGACATATATGTTGCAGACAATACATTACACTACACAAGCCCAGGGAAACCTTAATAAAATAAAGTTGTTATATTGCCCTACACATGAGCTCACTGTATAGTTTATGTGCCATATGTTAGGAAATGTAGGGGGGATCCAGGTACCCCAGAAAAAATTTACGATCTTTTGCAGCCTATAACCCTGAAAAATGAAAAGTCGCCAGCGTTTTTTGAGACTTAGAAAATTTTTCAACTATTATTTGAATAACTCCTATCTACTCTATTGCACTTTGTCTGGTCTGAGGTGGCGAAGGCAAGTCTGGCACAAGTGGTAACGTTCAGTATAAACCGCATCTTAGTTAATTTGCGTAGTTACGTCCATTCGCCAGAGTGCAAATCCGCCAGGTGTAAGGGAGCGAAGTACCGCTAGAGTCTATCTCCTTCGCTAGCGAAGTTAGTAAATCGGTGAATTTTCGCTAGCGTTAGTCACTTCGCCCTTTAGTAAATCTGCCCCATAGACTCCATTTTATCTAGATAATCCAGATTTTGAAAATTGATTTCCTTTTTCTCTGTAATAATAAAATAGTACCTTGTACTTGATTCCAAGGGCAGTTATAAAGTGGAATTTGGAGTGAATGATTATTTGCTCTTGCTGATACCTCTGTAAGCTTAAAAATGAAGGTCAGATGGAGTGGGGATTGGGTCAAACACTTGTTGCTCTACCAATTGTTTTTGGAACTATAGTTGAATGACATCCATGGTTTAAGACCAAAGGGTTTGTTTACCGGTTCCAGTGGGTTTTTTACCCAGAATACAGGATTTTTACTTAAAATTCCAGCCTCATTTGTCCATAAGTGGGAGGGGAACTTGGAACAATTGCTTCCGCTGTGTCAATTTTCCTAACGGAGTTTGCACTTTAGATGTGAATCAGATGCACTTGTTTGGGTTTGCCTCATTTCCGACACTTGACATCAAAATTACATCTGTGCCTACTGGTGCTGGCCAATGTGGCCAATCTTCAAGATGGTGGTCGCTCCAGTACGAGTGGGCCCAGGGCAAAGATACCAGTGGGCCCAGGGCAGAGATTTTGTTGGTGGGCCCCCATACCCAAGTAATTTTCCCTTTGCAAGGAAAGGCTTTATACTGACCAAAGGTACCAGTGGGCCCAGGGCAGTCATTTCGTTGGTGGGCCACCACAATCAAGTAATTTGTGATAGAACTATTCTAAAGCAAGCAAATTTGAAGGCAGGCAACAAAGAAATGCTTTACTGAAGTAAATATAAGGTGCAGGTGAGCTGCTCTGGTTCATCAGTCATGGAAGTGGATAAACCAACATTTATAAATAATAATGCAAAAAATAAATTAGATGGATGGATTTTGTAGAACTCTTCCCGATAAATAAAAGGATGGATCTACCATTTCTGGGGGGATGCTTCAATCAAAAGTTATTCCAACCAAAGCTGTGATTGTGGGACCCCTGTCCTGGTGAGCCCATTTATTAAAATGACCTTGGCTTTGGGAATAAGTACTTCACAACACTTCACATTAGGCAGGCACCAATCCGGAACATCCAACGAAAGTAGATTCCAAGAGCCAAAAAATTATATATAAAATATAATACTTTATTTTACATCACATCTAAAAGAGAAGAATAACGCCTGATGCGTTTCGTGTCACAAGGACACTTAATCATAGGCTCATGTCCTTGTGACACGAAACGCGTCAGGCGTTATTCTTCTCTTTTAGATGTGATGTAAAATAAATTATTACATTTTATATATAATTTTTTGGCTCTTGGAATCTACTTTCGTTGGATGTTCTGGATTGGTGCCTGCCTAATGTGAAGTGTTGTGAAGTACTCCCCTATGCTGAAGGTCTGGGGCATGTGCACCCGGACCCAACAGGGAAAGCGGTAAGCTTATCCTAATGACATATGCCTCTCGTGAAACTATTTGGATTTTTTGGGAATAAGTACCTTTAATGAATGTCATCAATTCAAGCAACAGTAAGGGGCATTTTCTGTTTACCGTTACACCTTTCTTTTGAATGTGTGATCCAACTGGATAACAACAATTCCAAATGATCATATTAGGACACCTCATAATGGCCACCCATCTTATTTATGTGCACCCAGCTTCAGTCGATAGCCAGTATAAATCAAATATGGTGGGCATGTTGCTAACACTTTTAAGGCACTGATACCAAAGATATTAAAATACACCTAATACCACATGATATTATGTTGAGGCCTCTGAAATTCTGCAGTATCACTTTAAGAAACACTTTTTTCCCTGTGTTTTTCTTCTCTTCACATAAAAGTTCATACTGTAGAATGCCAGGAGACCAAGACTGCAGCCATTAGATGAACAACGGGCAAGTTCATGGTTTAATATGTAGCCTGAAAAGAGTTCTGAATTCCATGGGAAATCATATCCATGATCCCAAAGAAACCTTTCATCTTTCAAAGCCCATAGAATGAACTCTACAAACCAACACTGAACTCAAGCAAATATAGAAAATTACTCTCCGGTTAAATTATATTTCCTGGTTAAATTTTCCCAAAGGTTCAATAAATGTGTGAGAGTCATATACGTTTTCAGTAAGTCATAAATCTGTGAAGTCACATTTATTTTTAATATCGGCTTCTTCAGTACAAAAAAGGCACGTATTATGATTTGTACAAGTACCCAAGAGATGGGTGCCTGACCTCATCCATCTGGTGCTGACAGTTGCCGCAACTATCTGCCACATGGTTGACTTTAACAAGCCTCATTATTTATATAAATTAGGACTGTCCAACCTGTTTTCCTTTATCTGTTGCTGAACTGCATCCCACAGAACCACCCTCCTATTGCTGCTATCCCACAGCCACTGCCCTTCCCAGAGACTTATCCCACTTTTACTATAGGCTCCATCTCTCCCTACTATACCTGCTATCCCACAGTCACACTCCCTTCCCAGAGACTATTATCCCCACTGTTACTATAGACACCATCTCTCCCTACTATACCTGCTATCCCACAGTCACACTCCCTTCCCAGAGACTATTATCCCACTGTTACTATAGGCACCATCTCTCCCTACTATACCTGCTATCCCACAGTCACACTCCCTTCTCAGAGACTAGTATCCACTGTTACTATAGACACCATCTCTCCCTACTATATCTGCTATCCCACAGTCACACTCCCTTCCCAGAGACTAGTATCCACTGTTACTATAGGCACCATCTCTCCCTACTATACCTGCTATCCCACAGTCACACTCCCTTCCCATAGACTATTATCCACTGTTACTATAGACACCATCTCTCCCTACTATACCTGCTATCCCACAGTCACACTCCCTTCCCATAGACTATTATCCCACTGTTACTATAGGCATCATCTCTCCCTACTATACCTGCTATCCCACAGTCACACTCCCTTCCCATAGACTATTATCCACTGTTACTATAGACACCATCTCTCCCTACTATACCTGCTATCCCACAGTCACACTCCCTTCCCAGAGACTATTATCCACTGTTACTATAGACACCATCTCTCCCTACTATACCTGCTATCCCACAGTCACACTCCCTTCCCATAGACTATTATCCCACTGTTACTATAGGCACCATCTCTCCCTACTATACCTGCTATCCCACAGTCGCACTCCCTTCCCAGAGACTATTATCCCACTGTTACTATAGACACCATCTCTCCCTACTATACCTGCTATCCCACAGTCACACTCCCTTCCCAGAGACTATTATCCCACTGTTACTATAGGCACCATCTCTCCCTACTATACCTGCTATCCCACAGTCACACTCCCTTCCCAGAGACTATTATCCCACTGTTACTATAGGCACCATCTCTCCCTACTATACCTGCTATCCCACAGCCACACTCCCTTCCCAGAGACTATTATCCCACTGTTACTATAGGCACCATCTCTCCCTACTATACCTGCTATCCCACAGTCACACTCCCTTCCCATAGACTATTATCCCACTGTTACTATAGGCACCATCTCTCCCTACTATACCTGCTATCCCACAGTCGCACTCCCTTCCCAAAGACTATTATCCCACTGTTACTATAGACACCATCTCTCCCTACTATACCTGCTATCCCACAGTCACACTCCCTTCCCAGAGACTATTATCCCACTGCTACTATAGGCACCATCTCTCCACCATCATTACATTGCGACTTCATTCTGTATTTCCCTCCTCCGTTCTAATTAAGCATTTATCATAAACATACTTTATAGAAAAACACAATTCTCTACAAAGCAGCTTGAGAATTGGGACATTTACCATAGATTAGCAATTAATATATCTAATTTCTCTACTTGTAGTAAAGATTCTGTCCTTTGGGTATCATATTCATTTTACGTTGTATTATTTAAATGTGCGGTAGGCCAGAGAAGCCCTGATTTGCATAAATAATTCCCATCTTACGATCATTACTGCTAATTAACAACCAGAAAAATGGCAGGTGAAACACCTGAATAATATGCTAAAGGGATGGCAGCTGGTTGAAGCCAATCATATGTTCTATCTCTGCTGTCTTGACAGCATCCAAATCTGAGCTCAGCCTTTGCCTTGACCTGCACACAAAACAGTAGTAGCCATGATGGTCCTGTCTTAATAGTAATCGGAATATGTAGGACTTTACAATGCATTTTAATGCACCATTTATACACAAACGTGATGTTTTTTTACAGTTCTTTTTTCCAAAAGGTATAGGTGTATTAAACTTTCTATTACTTAGATGTCCCAACAAAGGTTGTAGGCTTGCGAATCCTTATTGAAAGTTTATACCGATTATATTCATCGACTTCAAGCACAATATCAGTTCAGAATGTGAGAGCTCAGAAATCATGTCGGACATATTCCATGCAATCATATTATGCTACATCATGGAAAAAGTCAGACTCAGGAGATGTAACGATTTAAACCTGACATGTGAATTGTTTTCCATTTTCCATCTAGTAATTCTGATGAATATACTTTTTTTTAAATCCCCATTTCTTGACTGTCTTAACATCTGTTGTTCTTGGACAACTACGTTACCAAGAGAGTATTTTGTTACTCCAAAATCTTGGCCAAGATGACTTTACAGGCAGTGATTTGTGTTCAGACAGTCTTGCTACTAATTAATCCCCTTGGGCTTTGCCTCTTACCTCTGATTCTGTGAAAGCCCATCAGTGATGAGATCAGCCTGAGGGAAGGTCACAGCAAGAGATCAACTCTACTGTAACCACCATGGAGAAGGAAAGTAAAAGAACTTCATATAAGCTACAAGAACAACATAGCTTCAACAAAAGTGACTACAGTTATGAACAATTATTGGTGTATGGAAATACAACATACTGTATATATATATATTGATTTCCTTGAATATGGCAATATTTTATATCAGCACTTGTAATATTTAGTACTGATTTGATGGTAGAGCCAATGGGGTAGAGGAAGTGTTTGCCTCATAGGGGCTTTTATTGTCATAAAATATTATTAAAATAGTACAGATGGGCTGCCGATTGGACGATTTTCAGTGGGAGACTGTCACCAGTTTTGTTGGACTTAAACTTTCGTACGATTGATGTCAGGGGCAGAACATTGGCTGATCTGTTCTTTTTTACTTTATTTGATCAGAATGGTTAGTGGCAGGTCGGGAGATGGGAAAGTCCGATAGTACGATGATTTGTACGATCGGATCTTTGCGGTTATGGCCAGCTTTACTCTTGTCTTGGACAGGCAATGTTTTTGCCCATGGGAAGGTGCTCCTTTTAGAAAACTATCTTTTGATAGGTTTGGAGCTTTTGCCTCTACGGCAGGCATTCCAAAACTATGTGGCTGCTACCCTCGGAGGGGAGACAGGGTTCACAGACTTGGTTGGAGGGGACGGATTAAGACCATTTAGGTGAGATTAGGCTAGAATTGTATCCCTTAATACTCCTTGAAGGCCAATAAGTAGAGTATAATTTTAGGGTGAATGCCTGTTTGCTGTCTTAGATATTCCTGGCTGGAACAATGACTGGTTGGTGCAGTTATATTCACATGTATCTGTAACTTTGTTGGGGGTACTGGCCAAATTTTGGTTCTCAATGAGTGGCTTGAATCAGAATAGTCTGGAAACTACTAGTAGCTCTGTGGTGTAGAGTAAGTGATCAAAGCTTTGTAGAACATCCACAAGACACGTATAACTACTGTTGCTACAACGTTCCAACTGGTACCTAATGAGATATTTTGGCTAGTATTAACCTCTGAAGGGTTGCAATGCTACCTGTAAATTGTAAAATTCCAGATGGCTGGGGATTAGCTATTTCCTGTTTATATTTGGGTGGCCAATTAAATTAAATCATCAGGAATATCAGCAGTGCTCTGTTTTTCATGTCCATGGATCTTAATCCTACATTTGCCTACTAGCACAACAGAGGTCTATTACATATCACAATACATGCCCATTTCCAATTTCAATTAAAATTAAACAGCGGAGAGTGATTCAATACCCCAAGGTCAATTAATAATAAAAGACAAGGCTGGACTAAAACTCACAGCACCCATCAGGATAACTTCTTTTCTATTCTTATTGTGATCCCATGTTGAGGTCAGTGTACCTGCAATTGAGTTGTGCCATACAAGAGTGTCCTAAATGGCCTCTAACATCAAAACTTTCATTAAATTGGGGAACCATTGAGCACAGCTGGTGTAACCCTGTTTAGGCAATCCCAAGGAGGTGAATAGATTGTAAGGTGTTTGGTTTTCCCCACTGTTAAGCTCTTTCCTGACCATTGCTACCACTTTGTTCCCATCTGCTCATTGTACCAAGCAGTAGGATTTGTTGAAATTTCCTAAGGTAAGTTTTCAAGTTATAACGCATGTGGTGCACCATGCCACCCTATTACCCCCGAAAACATTGTACTTGATGCAGCATTGGAATAAAAGAAAACACAAAAACTCCAAATTTATCTTTCTGTTTGCTGTTGAAGCCCTGTATTTATATGGTCTTTAGGATGTGATGTGACTTAATCCATTTTCTATTTAATAGTGTTTTTTCGAGGGAAAAAAAAAATCTGTTCTAATAACAGCTAATTTTCTTTACTTTGCTGTGATACAATTTTTGTTAATAGTGGGAGGAACAGCTCATCCATTTGTCCCAGTCAGCAGGATATTGTTAGCTCGTTGTGTACATGAAATACCGGGGTTAGAGCACCAACCCATCAAAAGCCGGTTTCTTTACCTCCTTGAGCTGATCAGAGTATCAAGGAAGGATTAACAGTGACTTGGGATTTGTGTGATTGGTTAATTTATTGCAGCGATGGCAGGTCTTTCATCTATGGCAACATTTAATCAGTGCGGTTATGGAGGCTATTACAGGTTACCTCTTTTCTCAAGTCAGCCAGAGCTAGACCATCAGCCCTATCACAATTCCCCTGAAATTCCCAAATTATCTGGAACCAGCTTTAGCCTCTCAGTAATAAAAATTAGAAGAGATGCCCGATAGAGCTGATGGACAGGCTTTTCACGTGCACGCGGCAAATAATAAAGAGAGGCAGAAAAAAAAAGTCGTAAATGTGCACTTTAAAAAAAATAAACCAAATTGCCACCTCTTAAGAGATGTGCAGGACTTATCACGCCAGCTCTGATCCAAATCCTTGTGGTTGAAAATTTATATTAGATTTTATCAGGGAAGTCTAAGTCTAGAAAAATCAATGAAGGTTATCTTTTATGTTGCAGGAACTTGTGGAAATATTGATTTTCATTTTATAGCGAATTTGGAGCATGAGTTGGTAATCACTGCAAAGCTGACTTTAATATTGTGCCACTGTATCCCTTACTGAGCATTGCGCTTGGGTTTTAGATAGCTTATTGAAACTTCATTAGTTGCCTGTATGTTGTTAGGAGAAACATTCTGGCCAATAATTTCTCTTATCATCTGTAACAATAACTTTTTGTGACTTATTTCTCTCTCTCTATTTAGAGTGATAACCTTTCCTTTCTTAAAGGGATTTTTAAGGTGTAGTTTTTATTTCTAAATGACACTGTTTACACTGCAAATAATTCACTCTACTATGTAAAATTTCATTCCTGAACCAGCATGTGTATTTTTTGTAATTGATAATATTGGTGTGTAGGTGCATCTCAGGTCATTTTGTCTGATCATGTGCTTTCAGAAAGCAGTTTAGGATGGAACTGCTTTCTGGCAGGCTGTTGTTTCTCCTACTCAATGTTACTGAATGTGTTTCAGTGGGACTTGGCTTTTTACTAATAATTGCTGTTATTAGATCTACCGGGCAGCTCTTATCTTGTGTTAGGGAGTTGTAATCTGGTTACCTTCCCATTGTTTTGATGTTAGGCTGCTGGGGGAGAAAGGGAGGGATGATATCACTCCAACTTGCAGTACTGCAGTAAAGAGTGACTGAAGTTTATCAGCGCACTAGTCTCATGACTGGGGGCAGCTGGGAAACTGACAATATGTCTAGCCCCATATTAGATTTCAAAATTAAATATAAAAAATATCTGTTTGATCTTTTGAAAAAAAGATTTCAGTACCGAATTCTGCTGGAGCAGCACTTTTAACTGATGCGTTTTGAAAAAAACATGCTTTCCCATGACAGTATCCTTTTAAGGGTCTGGCCACACGGGCAGATTCTTGGAGATTAGTCGCCAGGCGACAAATCTGCTCTTCTTAGCAGCGACTAATCTCTTAAAAAAAAACCCTAATTAGACAAGTTTTAAGCCGGTGATTCAGGTAGTTAGGGTCTGGCTATACGGGCAGATTAGACGCCAGACGACAAATCTCCTCTTCTTCGCCGTAACTAATCTCTCCGATCTGCCTTCCGCCAGCTAAAATGTAAAACACATGGGGGCAGGCACAAGGAACGATTTGTTTTCCGAAGGCGCCCAGAGTTACCGGTGACTTCGGAAAACAAATCGTTCCATGTGCCTGCCCCCAGTCGATTTACATTTTAGCTGGCGGAAGGCAGATCAGGGAGATTAGTTGCAGCGAAGAAGAGTAGATTTGTCGCCTGGTTTCTAATCTCCCTGAATTTGCCCGTATAGCCAGACCCTAACTACCTGAATCACCGGCTTAAAACTTGTCTAATTAGGGTTTTTTGTTAGCTTAGAAAACCCTGATTCCTAGATCCTTCCATTCTACTGGCCTTGCCCAGCTTCAGGCAGACTATGTTTAACACTTGACCAGAGTCCAAAAAATGGCACCCTGGGCATCATAGGGACTTAGGGCAAAAATTTTTTTTAGGTGGATGGAGTGTGTCCCATAGACACACACTGGTCTGTCTTGTAGTGGATAAAGATAGGTGCAAGTGCCTAGGAACTGCATGTAGTGGAGGGATATGCTAGGAAGGTCATAGCAGAAGTTATAGGGCAATATGGTGTAAGTAGGGCACCAAAATGCTTTATATCATTTTCAGGAAGGGAATTGGTGAGAATATCATGTGCCCTGCACAACACTAAACATGACTCTTCGCTTATTGTGCTATAGCTGGTTCTTCTAGCCCTGTTGGGTCCCACAAAAATTCGAGGGGCTCTACACTGTTGAAACTAACTTAGGTTTCTGCCAATGTTAAAGTAATCGTGCTGTAAATCTGGGAGCAAGAAATTATTGAGACTACTCCCCTTACTAGTGTAGAAACTCCTACAGTTCTTTAACGCTAGGCCACTCATTGACCAATCACAAATTAGGGACAGTGCATGACTGTCAATTTCCAGTGAGGCCCAAATTCCCTTCAGTTACTGTACATGACTGTATGCATAGCTGTTGTTCTTTCTATGCCCTATAGAACATACAGTAACACCAGCCCTGATGATAAATCTGCAGTGCTCAAGAGAAATAAATAAATAAATCATTTGTGTTCAAGAGAAAAATATACTACAGGTAAAAACCAAGACATATACATATTGCCTACATTTCAGTTTTTGATTATGTTAATAGATAATTGGTTAGAAAAGAAAAGACCCAGTCGCTTGGTTGTACAATTTCTCTTAGGCCTCCAGCTGATTCAGGGGAAATAAGCATGGCCTGCTACCAATTATATGGAACTCCAGCAAGGGAGGTAATAAAGGTAATAAAGGAGAATGTGACCAAATTGCCTAAGAACAGTGGTATCATATGCAAGTAGCTGTCAGCAACAGCTTATCAGCCATTTAAAGGAGAACTAAAGCTTAACAAAAGGAGTAGGCTAGAAATGTTGTACATTATGTTTTGGGTTTCTGTACCAGCCCAAGGCAACCACAGCCCTTTAGTAGTAAAGATCTGTGCCTCCAAAGATGCCCCAGTAGCTCCCCATCTTCTTTTCTGCTGATTCACTGCACATGCTCTGTGCTGCTGCCACTTACTGAGCTTAGGGACCCACTCACAATATACAGTACACATAGAATAGAAATGTCACAATATAAGGCTGATTAGTAATTAATACAGATAATTACTACATGGCAGCACAGAAACCAGTGTAATTGGCATCAGAATTTAATAATCAGCCCTGTAGCATCAGCTTATATTACAGACAAACCTCATTTTCTGCTGGATAATTAGCGACGACCCCTAAGCTTAGCTTCTCAACGGCTGCTCAGAGCCCACTGAGCATGTGAGTGTCACAGACACTTTCCAAGATGGTGACCCCCTGTGACAAGTCTGAAGTCCTGGATCATTGCTGCAATTGACAAGCTGAAACTTTAGGCTGGTGCAATAAGCTCAGTACATACATTTTTTTTTTTAGCACTATTCATTTCTAGGGTTTAGTTCTCCTTTAACACTTGCAAGACAGAGTGCAAAGTTCAAAACAGGTGCAAACTGTCATGTTTTTTGCAATTTGCACCCTGCCCAGTCATTAGCACCCATTGGGATACAAGCACCTGCTATTTCCAGATGTATAGAACTCTTACTACATTTAGACAGGGCTAAGCAACCCCTAGGCACCCCCTATCCTTCTCCATACTTGCCCCATACTTGAGCATCATTCAGATACCCTGTCCGTACTGCCTGCCCTATGATATGAAGAATGTTATGCACTAGACTAGAGATACAGTATCGCTTCCTTTCTAGAGTAAATATCGGAACCAACATGATTATTTATTTCTATGCAGCTCACAACAATAATTCTTGCGATTAAATGGCTATTTCCATGGATTCCTGCACTCCTTATCCACATTTGTTTTAAAGAGTATTCTCCCTCCATATGTTTGCACATTGCTGCCAAGAACTCGGCAGCGATAGGAGATTATATAGGGATTATTTATTGGCGTTCTGCTGTATTAGCCTTGCAGCAGAATGTTCCAAAAGGTTAGACATGGAATATTATGGAGATAATTAGTTACTTCCATAGATGTCTCACACAGAAACACCAGTGCATTAACCAAGCCCTTTCAGTCTTTTCTCAGAAAATATAGTCACATTTTTCACCTGTTGTCTCAAATTATTTGCAGGGCTTCAATGTCTCAAGGCATTAGGCGATTAGGAAATGGCAGAAATTGGAGTTATTTATCTGCAACATTTATATTCATTGATTATTAAAAGACCAATTGGATAAACAACATCTTATACAGAGGAAACACTCCAAAACAACCACTGAAATAATAGGGAGGAGAGATAGTTTGAGCCCAATCAGCTGCTTTCACTTCCACTAATGTAGCAACTTTGGTTTTTCATTTGAATTATTTTGCTTTATTAAATAAAAACACGGAAACCTGTTATCCAGAAAGCTCAGAAATACTTAAAGACCATCTCCCATAGACTCCATTTTATCCAAATAATCCATATTTTTATGAACTATTTCCCTTTTCTCTGTAATAATAAAACAGTAGCTTGTACTTGATCCAGACTAAGATATAATTAATCCTTATTGGGAGCAGAACCAGCCTATTGGGTTTATTTAATGTTTACATGGTTTTCTAGTTGACCTAAAGTATGAAGATCTGAATTACAGAATGATACATTATCTGGTAAACCTCAGATCCCAAACATTCTGGGTAACAGGTCCCATACCTGTATAGACATGTCCATTCATAGAATCCTCTTAGCTGAGCAAAGTTCCTTCCCCATAGAATTTATAATCTGGCAGCCAATGTGACAGTTTCGCCAACAGTTACTGAAATGATCATATTAATTTGACCTGTATTTCTTTTGGCTCTGGCAATGTATTTTTTTTTTTCTAATAATTTATGCTTAGGATCTTTTCAGGCTGTCCTTTGATGACTGCATCACTTTACATTTAGATCTCATTGTGGAAATACATGATGTGATCATGCACTCAAAAAATGTAAATCTTGTTGTGTTTGAGTCGTGTTTTTTTTTTTTTTTAGCTTGCCTTAAAAAAAAAAAAACAACAACAACCTAAGCTAGGACTGAGCACTGTTATGTCCAGAAAGCCATCTTGATCTAGAGTAGGACCTAAACCACTTCTAAGCATTTCCCACCTCTTCTTCACTTATTCATCATAATGACATACTCTGTATCAGGGACCTGTTATCCAGAATGCTCGGGACCTGGGGTTTTCCAGTTAACGGATCATTCCGTCATTTGGATCTTTATATCTTAAGACTACTAGAAACTCATGTACACATTAAATAAACCCAATAGGCTGGTTTTGCTTCCAATAAGGATTAATTATATCTTAGTTGGGATCAAGTACAAGCTACAGTTTTATTATTACAGAGAAAAAGTTTTTGCCGATGCGCTCCTGGATCGCAGAAAAAAGATCAAACATGACGATCGATATCTTATTATCGGCCTGATATCGATCGGGAGGACCCATCAGGAGAACACACGGGCAGATAAGCTGCCAAATTGGTCTAAAGGACAGATATCTGCAGCTTTAATCAACCCGTGGATGGCCACCTTAAGATATAATTAATCCTTATTGGAAGCAAAACCAACCTATTGGGTTTATTTAGGGGCCCATTTACTTCGCTCGAGTGAAGAAATAGAAGGAAAAAAAAACCTCGAATTTCTAATGTTTTTTTTGGCGTCTTCGACCATCGAATTGGCTAAAAATCGTTCGATTATTCGACCATTCGATAGTCGAAGTACTGTCTCTTTAAAAAAAACTTCGACCCCCTGCTTCGCCACCTAAAACCTACCGAGGTGCCATGTTAGCCTATGGGGAAGGCTTTCTAACAATTTTTAGGTCGAAGAAAAATCGTTCGATCGATGGATTAAAATCCTTCAAATCGAACGATTCGAAGGATTTAATCGTTTTCATTCTATCGTTCGAACTATTTGTGGTAAATCCTTCGACTTCGATATTCGAAGTCGAAGGATTTACATTCGGCAGTCGAATATCGAGGGTTAATTAACCCTCGATATTTGACCCTATGTAAATCTGCCCCTTAATGTTTAAATGATTTTCTAGTAGACATAAGATATGAAGATCCAAATTGCAGGAATATCTGTTATCCAGAAAATCCCAAGTCTCGAGGATTCTGGATAACAAGTCGCATAAGTGTACTTGTATATGGCAAATATAATCCTATTGGATACAGTCACAGTTTGGGTTGTCAGTAGGGTCCGTTAGTACTTATAGGACTGGGGGGTAACCAGCACTGACCAAAGCTTTACTACTCAAGTCTCCCCATGTAATATAGTTTCTTTAAAATTCTGCCAGTGACAATTATGGCAAAATAAAACAGTCCATCCTGTAAAACCTCAACCTGTGCGTGGCCACCATACTTCTTCTCTATCATAATGCTTAGTCCTATTGTGTTGATTATTTCATATTGAGTTTTATTGGGATATTGGTTTAAATGCTATGTCATATTCTGTAGGCAGTACATGTGTGGGATCTGTTATCTGGAAATCCTTTATCCAGAAATCTCCGAATTACAGAAAAGCCATCTCCCATAGAATCCTTTTTATCCAAATAATCCTGTTTTCTAAACACGCTTCCCATTTTCTGTGTAATAATAAAACAGTAGCTTGTACTTGATCCAAACTAAGATATAATTAAGCCTTATTGGAAGCAAGACCAGCCTATTGGGTTTATTTATTGTTTACATTATTTTTTTTAGTAGACTTAAGCTATGAAGATGCAAATTATAGAAAGATCCATTATCTAGAAAACCCCAGGTCCTGAGCATTCTTGATAACAGTTCCCATACCTGTCGTAGGAAAAACATAGAAGGCTTATTATTTTTATTTTTCACCCGAAAGCATAAGAAGAGTCTTACCTTGCTTCCCTCTAGCCACTGTTTTTATGGTCTCGGGACTTCCCGGTGAAACATTAACAATATTATTATTTCAAGCGGGATAAAAGTGTACATCATCATGCAGCAGAGATAGAGAGGAAAAATTACATTATTCATTCAGAATAATTTCCTACTACAAAATAAATGTTGCAGCGGATAAGGTTTTGAAATGGATACCGATTCTCTAAATTCTTTCCTGTCTGTTTCAGGAAATAGTGAGATCCTGTTGATAATAAAGTACAATGTGCCTAAAGTTCACTTTCAAACACAGTTCTGTGCTGTGAAAGTCATCTGCATTCTCTTTATGATTCCAGGCCACTGGAGATTTCTCTAATCTGGGAGATCTGATCCCGTATCATTTGGAAATATCCTCAATAATAATTCAGCTATTCAGATCTGTGCAAACACTGGAACGTATTTGCCGCTGACAAAATGCTTTGCTGGTT
This sequence comes from Xenopus laevis, assembly GCF_017654675.1. Lineage (NCBI taxonomy): Eukaryota > Metazoa > Chordata > Amphibia > Anura > Pipidae > Xenopus > Xenopus laevis. Next base: position 143,222,232 of record NC_054381.1, read on the forward strand.
ATTAAGGAAGGCCGTGGCAAATTGATTTGGGAACAGGGCAAGATTTACGGCAGGCAAGGGTACAGATATACAACTTTAAAGAGGGTTATTGGCCAGGGAAATATACATTAAATGATGAAGATAGTGATATTCTCAGAAAATTAGCAATTGGTTTTGTTATTTGTGGATTTTGCGTTATTTCGCTTTTTATTCAGCAGCTCTCCAGTTTGCAGTTTAAGCAATCTTATTGCTAGGGTCCAAATTACCTTAGCAACCATGCAATGGTTTGGGTAAGAGACTGGAATATGAACAAGGGAGTTTTATTCAGTAGCTCTCCAGTTTGTGATTTTCAGCAATCTGGTGGTTAGGATCCAAATTAGCCCTAGCGACCATGCATTGATTTGAGTAAGAATAGGAGAGGGTCTGAATAGAAAGATGAGTAATAAAAAGTAGCAATAACAATACATTTGTAGCCTTACAGAGCATTTGCTTTTTAGATGGGGTCAGTGACCCCCATTTGAAAGCTGCAAAGAGTCAGAAGAAGAAGGCAAATAATTCAAAAACGATAAAAAATGAATTGAAAATGAATTGCTTAGAATTGCTCATTCTATAACATACTAATGGGGTTATGTAATAAAAGTCACTAAGTTTGCCCAGGAGCAGTGACTCATAGCAACCAATCAGCAGGTAGCATTTGCGGTTTACCTGTTTAAAAGCAAACATCTTATTGGTTGCTATAAGTTACTGCTCTTGGGCAAACTTAGTGACTTTTATCACATTTGAGGGAATAAGTTAAATTAAAGGAGAACATCCCTTTAAGAAGCATTTATTTTCCTTGTATTAAACCAGGAAATATTGTGCACTCAAAATAAAGTCTTTCTTCCATCAGGAAAGTAAAATCAAGTAGAAAAAGTTTATGTCCAAAAATGCAGCCTTACGCGTTTCGTGTTTCAAACACTCTACTAAAACTATAGGGTAAACTAGTGGCCAGGTCTAAATGTAACAGTTTCCTTGTCCCCACTTCTTAGGTCTGAAGTCTTTCCTGGTATTGACTGAAAATATTTGCCATGTATTTTACCCACAGTGCACAGCTGCAGAAGAGGCAGTTGCACTCAGCACATTTTTATTCCCTATTAGATAGAATTGCACTATTTTTACAAGTTGAATTAGAGTGTCTTGCTCTTCTGTAAGCTGCCATGACAGTTTTTAGTGCCGCCCACTTAATACACATAAAGGAATATTATCCTTTCCAACATCTCAGTGGTACATGCTCAGTCACTATGGTAAGCTTTTCCTATTAGTGAATACTCTAGCATCTCTAATTAAGTCTGAGAACTAGGGGGCGCTTCAGGAACAATTTTACAGACCTTTTTCGATCCCTTGTAATTGTTCATTGTCTGTATCCGTAAGCAATCTGTTTGTTATCTTATTTTTGTGCAGAAGACAAAGCCTCCTGTTCCAGTGTCCCTGACAGATGGTCCAAAATGGCTGCTCGATGTGACTTGGCAGGGTACAGAAGACAACAAGAACAATTGCATCGTGTACAACAAAGGTAAACAGTGACTGATGCTATTTCCCTATCCCTGTGTCAGGGAATTAATTGGAGTAAAATGCTGGTCTCTTTGTCACACCACAGGCCAGACAGCAGCTCCTCTAGAACTTCCCAGTATGTTGTGCCAGTGTCCCTAGAATAGCCGGAGTTGTCACCTGAAATAAATAAACATTTTCATGTTTTACATATACAGTAAATACCCAGTCCGACCCTGTTCCCAAGGGTCAATAAAGATATAAAAAAAACCAAGGTCCCGAGCATTCTGGATAACAGTTCCCATAACATTGTTTCTGGTTTTCTGTAGAAGAAATAATAAAAATACATCTTTAAAAAACATCAGCGTTGATGTCAAAATCACATTGAATTAAAGGAATAATGTGCACAGAGTGTAGGCAAGCATTACTGTACATAGTCCCTTATGATGATTGTTATACAAGACGACTCTTAGCTGTCATCTTTGTAGATGATACAGAATGCACAATGATTTCACTAACAATTTCATGAGTTTTATTTCCAGCCAAATACACACACTGAGATGAAATAATTTTTTTTTTTGCAAGGAAACCTTGTAAATGCTGTTTTTTTTTTAAAAAAAAACAACAAGATTTTAGGCTAACAAGCGTTCATATCAACATATTTACATCCGAAACATTCATCGCCACATCAAAGGCAAAAGCAAACTTACGAGAAACAATTACAACGTGTTCGTTTAATCATTACATTTCTACATTCAGAAGTAGATTTCTTTTAACCTTCACAAGCCTTTGAAACCGGCAGATGACATATAAAATAAATAATTAGAAAGGATCTATTTGCATTTAAATCATATATGTCTGGAACTCAAAAAGATTTCGTTCCGCTGGGTAAGAGTCAAACCCATAGACGCTGCAAAACTGGAATGGTTTTTCCTCTGCCATTCAATGTCTTCAAAGCCAATGAGACCGTTGGTGGGAATGCTGGAACAACTTGAAGTTACATTTGTGGTCTGCCAATGTCTTTAGTGGGAGTTAAATAATGAGTATGGTGTTAAGGGAATCAAAACCCAAAAAAATTGGCGTAAACATACTCGTATTCATCTTTTTCAATTTCCATTCATTTTCTATTTTGGGTGGTTTCTGAGATACTACCATAGTTTGATACTGCTAGGCGGACTTCAGCTCAAAAGTTTTTTGAAGGCCCAGAATGTGAGGAACCCTTATTGCAGGGGTCCCCAACCTTCTTTTTATCCGTGAGCCACATTCAAATGTAAAAGAAGTTGAAAAGCAACATAAGGATGCAAAAAGTTCCTGAGGGTGCCAAATATGGACTGTGATTGGCTATTGGTAGACTGGCAGCCTACAGGAGGCTCTGTTTGGCTGGACACATTGTTGCCTCCATGCCAGGAATTCAAAAATAAGAACCTGCTTTGATGCCACTGGGAGCAACATCCAAGGGGTTGGTGAGCAACATCCAATGTGTTGGTGAGCAACATGTTCCGCACGAGCCACTGGATGCGGATCACTGCCTTGTTGCCTATGCATTTTCTGTTGACTTGCTTTATTAAGGTATTCTCAGTTGATCTGGAAACAACAGTCTACAAAATGCAATTATCTCAGAAACCACCAAAAATTAAAAATCAATTTAAACTTCAAAGTACCCTGAGTAAGGTTACATCAGTTCTAGGGATGCACCGAATCCAGGATTCGGTGCATCCCTAGAACTGATGTAACCTTACTCAAGGTACTTTGAAGTTTAAATTGATTCGGTTCGGGATTTGGCCTTTTTCAGCAGGATTCGGATTAGGCCAAATCCCGGCAGAACCGAATCCAACCACTAATTTGCATATGAAAATAAGGTGCGGGGAGGGAAATTGCGTGACTTTTTGTCACAAAACAAGGAAGTAAAGCATATTTTCCCCTTCTCAACAATAATTTGCATATGCAAATTAGGTTTTGGTTCCGATTCGACGAATCTTTTGCAAACGATTCGGGGGTTTGGCCGAATAGGTGCATCCCTAATCAGTACATTGTTTGGGTTTAGATCCCCTTTAACACAAAATTAATTATTTTTGAGTAATATACTTAGAAATATAAAGCTCTTCTGTATTTTTTTAGAAAGGCAAATGTCTTATCCGTGTAAGATATCAATTGTTTTTTTTAAGTTTATCAGTTATTTTAGTTAATTCCACTGCTCTGCTTCAGTAATGCAAGATTTATTGGGTAGTAATGAAGCTAGACACATAACTGTATCTTCTCAACAACATTGTTGGGTCTCTATGGTCTGAGGAACTCAATATGAGGTTAATGCACTTGCAGGCCATGTGACTATAGAAATTGATAACATTTTATCAAGAAGACCTCGTCATAAACCTCTCACCCAACACATCCCTCATACACATAATTTGTGTGCCACTGCATTGTTGCATAACTGTGTCACTGCTTCATGTAGGGTTTTTTTTTACTGACAGATAGAATAGAGGAAACGTTGATTGTAGAACATAGGATAATACCAGTATTCCTTTTACAGATTGATGACCCAGGGGACAGGTCCAGTTATTGATGATGTGGTTATAATCTTTACTTATTGATGACACTTTGTCAGGAAACTGGGAGTTCCCTCTGGGGAGGTTGTCTGGATCTAGGAGGAAGCCCCTCAGGAGGGATCAGGAACGTGGTATCCAGGGATTAAGCAGAAGGGGTAGTCAAGTTCGGGCAACTGGTCAAAAGGCAGGCAGAATACAAACAGAGTCCAAAGTCCAGGCAGGTAGTCAACAACAAGAGATCAATCAAGAATATCCTCAGGGATAACAGGAATAGCAACAGGGAACCCAGGAATCTACTCAGGAACAAGATCCTATTTTCGGGCGCCATCTTGGCGCCTCAGGCGTCCTTTTAAAGGGTATTTTTGGCACCCTTGCGTCGGCGTCAGCACGTCTGCGACCGACGCGCTGCGCCTGCGTCCGTCGCGCCGTTGTGATGTCTTCGCGCCTGCGCACTTGCGCGCAGGCGTCTCTGCGCTGGCGCCGCTACCCACGTGGCGGCCATGGGCGCCGCCATTTTGGGAGCGGCGTCGGAAGAGGTAGTTGCGCCGCCCGGAGCTCCTGGTCCTGCTCCGGGCGGCGATCGTGACACACTTGAAAGAACATTCTGGAATTTCTGATTACAAAAAATAATGTGCCTTCTGTTGTAAAATATGAGGATATCTCCTACCACCTCTTGACTTAACATATGTGTATAATGCACACTTTTCCCTAAGGCCTTTGATAATCTTCTGCTGCCTTGTGCCTGATCACAGTGATGGCCCCTATCTGCTTATAATTGCTTCCGTAGAGCTTTATGACAATATCACCGAGGTAGATGTGCCATTGGCAAGTTCACCACTGCTCAAATTTGCTCATTATGGGGGTTCTCAGTGGTGGGAGGACAGGGGATGTTTGTACATGAGCACAGAAGAAGTTAAATTGCTCAGTCTGCCAAACACTTTGGCCTTGTTAGGCATTTGGGTTCAGGATTATGTAGTTAATCCACTGCGCTCTGTTTCTTTCTTAAGAGAGAAGAAAAGCTACAGAGGAAGTTTATAGCCAATGGATTAGCCACAATAGTGCAAGCTAGAATGCTATATTTATTCTGTAGAATGTTTTACCATACCTGAGTAAACAGCTCTAGAAGCTCTTTGTTTGTTTAGGATAGCAGCTGCCATATTAGCTTGCTGTGACATCACTTCCTGCCTGAGTCTCTCCCTGCTCACTTATAGCTTTGGGCTCAGATTAAAGAAGGATGGGAAGGAGGGAGAAGGGAGGAGAAGAGGGAGAGAGGAGCAAACTGAGCATGCTCAAGCCCTAGCCCTGGAGGTTTATACTGAAAACAGGAAGTCTGATACAGAAGCCCATGTGTACACAATAGAAGGAAAGAAATGCTGTGTTTCTTTTGACAGACGACTCGGAGCAGCATTACTTTAAAGGTTTAAAGGTAAATTTATATAGACCTTTCTGATAAAGCTTACTTGGTTTTAACTTTTCCTTCTCCATTAAGGCAAAATATCCCAAACTTTTAAGCTATTTAAAAAAATAATTGGCTGACTGTCAATTAGGATGGGTGTTACATGAACGGATATTGGCAGAACTATGGCGAGGCAGTCATGTTTTAAGAAATTCTTGGCCTTCTACTATGAAGTTGGACCACATGGGGCAGATTTATCAAGGTTCGAATTGAAAATTCTAATTTTTTCATTCGAATTTCGAGTTTATTTTAGTGTAATTCGACTAGGGAATAGTCCAAATTCGATTCTTTTTTTTTTAAAAAAATAGAAATTCCAATTTTGAAATTTATCATGTAGTGTCCGAATTGGTGTTTTAGCCTATGGGGGACCTCCTACAATCAATTTGGAGTCATTTTCTTGACTTTGGTGAAAAACGTCGAATTGATATTTGCATTTCGATCCTATTCACCTGTTCTCAGAAAATTAGATTTTTTAAATAAATTTCGATTGGTCATAGTTACATAGTTACATAGTTACATAGTTAAATTGGGTTGAAAAAAGACAAAGTCCATCAAGTTCAACCCCTCCAAATGAAAACCCAGCATCCATACACACACCCCTCCCTACTTTTAATTAAAATTCTATATACCCATACCTATATTAACTATAGAGTTTAGTATCACAATAGCCTTTAATATTATGTCTGTCCAAAAAATCATCCAAGCCATTCTTAAAGGCATTAACTGAATCAGCCATCACAACATCACCCGGCAGTGCATTCCACAACCTCACTGTCCTGACTGTGAAGAACCCTCTACGTTGCTTCAAATGAAAGTTCTTTTCTTCTAGTCTAAAGGGGTGGCCTCTGGTACGGTGATCCACTTTATGGGTAAAAAGGTCCCCTGCCATTTGTCTATAATGTCCTCTAATGTACTTGTAAAGTGTAATCATGTCCCCTCGCAAGCGCCTTTTTTCCAGAGAAAACAACCCCAACCTTGACAGTCTACCCTCATAATTTAAGTCTTCCATCCCTCTAACCAATTTAGTTGCACGTCTCTGCACTCTCTCCAGCTCATTTATATCCCTCTTAAGGACTGGAGTCCAAAACTGAACTGCATACTCCAGATGAGGCCTTACCAGGGACCTATAAAGAGGCATAATTATGTTTTCATCCCTTGAGTTAATGCCCTTTTTTATGCAAGACAGAACTTTATTTGCTTTAGTAGCCACAGAATGACACTGCCCAGAATTAGACAACGTGTTATCTACAAAGACCCCTAGATCCTTTTCATTTAAGGAAACTCCCAACACATTGCCATTTAGTGTATAACTTGCATTTATATTATTTTTAAATTTTTTTTTTGATAATTTGGAGTATATGGGAGTTTTTAAAAACTCCCATAAACTCGAAATTCGAACTTTGATAAATCTGCCCCATAGTGTTGCTGCAGCATTTGCCCATGCAAAATTTAACAGAAATGTCTTAAGTGAACCTGTACAGTTTAATCACACATTACTACAATGTCGCAGCTTTTCAAAACACATTATGGAAAGGGCTCTGCAAATGAAGAGATGGAGCCTTTTTTTTGGGAGGGAGGATATTTGAAGCCCATATACACATATATAGTACAAATCATTTCAGATCAGAACAATTTTGAAGAATAGAAAGAATAAATTCAGCATTAGTCGTAGAACAGGAACAATTGCAAGTTGAGCTATTTAAGAACAAAGGTGTTTGTGGGTAGCAACGTAATTGTCTCGTTTTTCTCATTACATGTATGGTTACCTGCGTTTAGAAGCATTATTAAAACAGGGTGTCGGAACAAATATTTAGCAAGGGGAATTATAAATTCATAAGACGATTAAGTTAGCTAGTTAAGAAAATTCCAATATTACTTTTTAAATGACTTCAGGATATGGTAGGTACTAAGGTTATTATCTGTTATCAGGAATACAGCGGGATTGTACGACTGGATAATAACTAAACAACTGACACAATGTAAAATTACATTATCAGTGTGTTAAAACAAAATTGCGCCCTAAAGGAGTCGACATGCCAGCTCAGAGCCGCGATGTAATTATGCTTAACTCTGATAATTAAAATACAACGGAGATCAACAGAATCGTTTTCATTAAGAAAATTATAAATGATGGTGGTATAACGGTAATTGATTGCAGCGCACCGCAGGATCACTCCATGCCATGGAAAACCAACACGGTTAGGGGAGGAAAAATGGCACAGTAAATAAATAAGTTATTTAGAATTGGAAAACAATTTCCTAGTTCTAGAAATTTGTTTTAGTAAACACCCTACAGGTATGGGTTTTATCCGGCAACCCATTATCAGGAGAGCTATAAAATACACATTGGATACCCCCTTATGTAATAAAAGGCACTAATTTTGTCCAGGAGCTGCAGCCCATATCAACCAATAAGATTTTTGATTGTAAACAGGTGATCAGTAAACACCCTATAGGTATGGGTTTTATCCGGCAACCCATTATCAGGAGAGCTAGAAAATACACAATGGATACCCCCTTATGTAATAAAAGGCACTAATTTTGTCCAGGAGCTGCAGCCCATATCAACCAATAAGATTTTTGATTTTAAACAGGTGACCAGTAAATGCTGCCTGCTGATTGGTTGCTAATGGTTACTGCTCTTGGGCATTACTAGTGCCTTTTATTATATAACCCCCATAGTGTCCTAATATAAAAACAATTAATTATTGACGGATTTGCTTCTGATAAAGTGTCAGGGAGCCACGAAACGTGTCAAGCAGGCAGCCTAAGTGTGTGTTTTGCTGTTGTAATAATGGAGATTTTAAATGAATTTTTGAATAAATCTTGACTTTTTAAAAAGATTTTTAACAACTGGCCGTTTCCCCAACTGAAGCTGCTCGGATGAAGTATAATGAAGTATAATTTGTGCCTTTATCAACATTTCCCCAAACCGTGGACCTGTAATCATGGGGCCCAACATTAAAATCATTTCTGTCTCACTCTAAAACCTGGCCTAAATGTATTTTTATTGTTGTGAAATGGGCATGGCCTACAAAATGAATGAGCTGAAGTCTGGTGTCTCTTGAGCTATGATGCCCCAAGATCCAGTCTGATGGTGGACATGATTTAAAGTCTACAGATTTAATGTCAAGTTATTATGTTGCAGGGTGTTCATTAAATCTCTTATCTATCTTTTTATAAATGCTATTTTTAACCATAAAAACTCAAAGTGCAGTTTTATCTGAGATATAAAACATAGAAGTTTGAAGGGAGTATAATTGTGGGCCAGTGTATATAGTAGGGCATGATGGTATTAAGGGGATGAAGCTGGAACTGTAGGCTAATGATGATAGACAAGATAATACTTGAAACACTTTATACTGCCTTGCCATCTGAAAGTTATGGGGTATGCTGGGAGGTTAAGTTTGCCCAATTAGTATGTTGTATTAATTACATAGATTATTATTTTTTTCCTGGGGCTCAATAAACAATAGTCCTTTTCAAAAGGCTTTATATAAATTCTAGCAAGTGTAGTTAATTATACACACCGTGCATCGGATACCCATGCTTTACATTGTGGGCACATTGTTACAAAATAGCCAGATTAAAGCAATTTCGAAACCTTAATTTGTGTTGTCACCTTGCTGGAGAATTAATCCCATCCCGGTAATGCGTGCCTTGCGTTTCATGGCTGAAGCCTGTGTGACTGGAAATCAATACGAGAAAGTTCCAACCAGCGTGACTTAACTTTGGCTTCTAAGGTTGATAATAACATAATGTAAATAACAGATCAGAGAGTGCATCCACTTTAAAGGGATACTGTCATGGGAAAACATGTTTTTTCCAAAAGACATCCGTTAATAGTGCTGCTCCAGCAGAATTCTGCACTGAAATCCATTTCTCAAAAGTGCAAACAGATTTTTTTAATATTCAATTTTGAAATCTAATAATGGGGCTAGACATATTGTCAGTTTCCCAGCTGCCCCCAGTCATGTGACTTGTGCTCTGATAAACTTCAGTCACTCTTTACCGCAGTACTGCAAGTTGGAGTGATATCACCCCCTCCCTTTCCTCCCCAGCAGCCTAACAATGGGAAGGTAACCAGTTAGCAGCTCCCTAACTCAAGATTACAACAGCTGCCTGGTAGATCTAAAAACAACACTCAATAGTAAAAGCCAAGTCTCACTGAGACTGATTCAGTTACATTAACTAGGAGAAATAACTGCTTGCCAGAAAGTAGTTCCATCCTAAAGTGCAAGCACAAGTCACATGACTGGGCAGCTGGGAAACTGACAATATGTCTAGCCCCATGTCAAATTTCAAAATTCAATATAAAAAAATCTGCTCTTTTGAGAATTAGAGTTTAGTGCAGAAGTCTGCTGGAGTAGCACTATTAAATTATGTGTTTTGAAAAAAAAAACATTTTCCCATGACAGTATCCCTTTAAGATATATTTCTTCCCAATGATGAGAATGGTAGATCAAAAAAGATTGAATTCCACTCATGATTATGTATGTAGGGGGTAGGGATGCCACCTTTTCCTGGCACTGGTCTTTCCATCTCCATGTAATTAACAGCAAGTGCAAGTGGCATTTTCATTGGCTGACCAGGAGGCAACCCTAGTAACAGAGATCATCATTAGAGTGGTGGAGCTTTCTGAGGAGACAGTCCTGCTTAGTCCTTTGCAACCAGTGGAGTAACTATAGACAGCCGCCAAGTACCAGGTCTGGGCTAACGGGGTCTGCGAGGGCTGCGGCCCACCGGGTTTTTTCTCGTAGTCCGGCACTGGCTATAGAGGAAGCAGACCCCACAGTCACCTTGGGGTCTGCCTCCCTTATGGTTTTGGAGGGCACCAAAGGGTGCCTAGCGAAGGTGCCTGGCACTGTGAGGAGGGGTGGCTGTATGGGAGCTGGGATTTTTGGGTAGTGTAGTCCTGGATTTTTGGGTAGTGTAGTCCTGAATGGGGATTGGTGGGCATCGGAAGGGGAGGCTTGTTATTAGGGATGCACTGAATCCAATATTTTGGATTCGGCCGAACCCCCAAATCATTCGATAAAGATTCGGCCGAATACCGAACCGAATCTGAATCCTAATTTGCATATGTAAATTAGGGGTGGGAAGGGGAAAACATTTTTTACTTTCTTGTTTTGTGGCTAAAAGTCACGCGATTTCCCTCCCCACCCCTAATTTGCATATGACACATCCTGCTGAAAAAGGACGAATCCCGAACCGAATCCTGTATTCGGTGCATCCCTAGTTGCTATAAAGAAAGGAAGTGTCTTACCCTCTTCCTTTTCCCTTCTGGATCCTGGAGCACTGGTCTCCTCCATTCTCCCTCTTCCCCAGCTGATCTCCTACTTGAGCAGCTTGGGAGCGGGGAATGCAGGCGGATGGGCTGGTTGAAGGAGGGCCGGGCAGGTGCTGCTGTGCCCCAATGTTTGCACCTAGTGATGCAGGGGAACCCTAGAACAACCACCATCTCCAAACCAAGTGGTAGCCCAAGGGTTCCCACAGCTACCCAAGTCAATTGCTGCAGCGTAGTTGCACTGAAAGAATTTTATGTGCACACAACTACGTCTCCTCCTCTCCTGTGCGTTTTCTACATTTGCACTGCAATCACAGGGAAAAATGCGGCATTGTGTGTAAAAACTTGGTGATTGTGCTCAAAATGACCCACTGCACTTGTGATTGTAAATGACCCCTTAAAGGAGTGGTTCACCTTTAAGTTTACCTTTAGTATGTTATAGAATGGCTAATTCTAAGCAACTTTTCCATTGGTCTTCATTATGTATTTTTTATAGCTTTGAATTATTCTGACTCTATCCAGCTTTCAAATGGGGCTCACTGACCCTATCTAAAGACAAAAGCTCTGTAAAACTACAAATCTTATTGTTATTTCTAATTGTTATTACTTCTCTATCTATTCAGGCCTCTCCTATTTATATTCTAGTCTCATATGCATGGTTGCTTGGACCCTAGCAACCAGATTTCTGACATTGCGAACTATAGAGCTTCTGAATAAAAATCGAAACATCTCGGAAACCACAAATAATAAAAAAATTAAAACAAATTGCAAATTGTCTCCGAATATTTCTCTCTACAGCATACTAAAAGTTAATTTAAAGGTGAACAACCCCTTTAAGACACTATGGGGTAAATTCACTAAGATTCGTAGTTGCGCCAGGCGTAACTTCGCCACACTTCGCCAGGCGTAGTTTCGCCAGCACTCCGCAAATTCACTAAAATCCGAAGTTGCGCTCAGGGGTAGCGTAAGGTTGCGAAGTTGCGCTAGCGTTGATTCGCTAAGCGAAGCGAAGTTACGCTAGCGATGGTTAATTTGCATACGGCGCCAAATTCAAATTTCAATGGATAAATACGTACAATCACTACAAATGCCTGGGAAACCTTCAAAACATCAAATAAATTTCTTTATTTGCCCTACACATGTGGCCACTGTATAGTTTAGTTGCCATGAATTAGGAAATGTAGGGGGGAAGGAGGGGAGCCCCAAAAAATTTTTCGATCTTTTTCAGCCTATCACCCATAATATAGAAAAAAACGCCAGCGTTTTTTGGGACTTACAAAAAATTTGAACTTTTTTTGAAGCAATCCCTATCTACTCTATTGCGCTTCGCCTGGTCTGAGGTGGCGAAGGAAGTCTAGCGTAAAAGGTAGCGTTCACTACACTGCGCACGTTAGTGAATTTGTGTAGTTACGTCCGTTGTGAAAATTCGCCTGGCGTAAGGGTGCGAAGTAACACTAGCGAATTTACGCCAGCGTTCGTTAGTGAATTTGCAAAGTAACGAAAATGACCAACGCTAGCGAATTGACGCTAGCGTTCGACGCTTCGGCGCTTAGTGAATTTGCCCCTATAAGAGGACTATTGAAGGTGATGAGGAATGTAATTCTATGGAGAACAGGTTCAGTCTTGCACAAACTGCCATTGTTACAGTCCTCCTTGCAAGTCAGTCAGTAACACCTTCATTGAAATCTTCATTCACCTTAATGCTTCTCTTTGTGATTAATTCAAAGGGGACCTTAGGATACTATCTCTCTAACTGGAACTTTTTCTTTTAAAGTTTTAATTTTTGCATTCAATTTTGCAAGTGTTAAATCTCCTCCGTGTTCGCCGATTGCTTTTGGCCTCCTCCCAAATCTTCAGGCTTCTTGCCAACTCACACCTAACCCCACGAAGTATAAAGATTGCGCCGCGTGCTATTATGGTTAAAGTGTCAGCCCTAGCAGGCGGTTCAGCTAACACCTAAGCAGTCGAGGAGAAAGTACAAACAACTTATCGCTCGGGGTATGAGAAATGAAAACACCGTCCATTTCAGATATATTACGAACGCCATCTAATCTCGCCCGTGTCTTAGATTTGCAACTTTATGTAAACATAGATGGCTAGATATTTGTCCAGCATCGAGACAAGATAAACCGCTGAAAAAGCAAAGGAAGAAAGAAATATATAAAAATAACACTCTTGACAAAAACAAGCATCACTCACTAACAGGAATTGACTGCTATGCCCTAACCTTCAACTCTGAAACTATGATGAACTGATGTGGTGGATCTGTTAGCTGGGGGGAAAATAGTCAGAAATGTTGGAACGGATGCATCTGAGACAGAAAGGAGTGAACTGGGTCCAGAGCCAGGCTAAAGGGAACAGGCTAATGGTACTCTTAAAGGAACAGTTACACTAAAATGCCACATAGATTTCTGTCTATAAAACAAGAAGTAAGTAAGTAACTTTTGCTACATAGCTACATATAATTGAAATTAGGCTATAGAAACTACTGAGGTCAGAGCCAGAACTAGGGGTAGGCGCACACCTAGGGCTCAATTATGGGGGGGTGCACTTTAAGGGGAATTTTTTTTCTTTTTTTTTTACAACCCTGTTTTGCTTGGCCTTTAATAATTTTTTAATTTTATAAACAGACAGTTTCAAACCCCTCTTGCTGTAATTCATACTGCGGGCAGAAGCACTCCCCGCCTCCCTTTTGGCAGCTGCAGGCACAGGTAAACAAAGATATGGGGCAATATAATGGATTTTTGGCTGCTGCTGGCACAGGGACATATTTAGTTAGTATAGATATGGGTATATAGAATTTATGTGAAAGTAGGGAGAGGTGTGTGTATGGATGCTGGGTTTTCATTTGGAGGGATTGAACTTGATGGACTTTTGTCTTTAACTATGCAACTATGTACTGTAACTATATTTGGGGCAATATGATGGATTTTTGGCTGCTGTTGGCACAAGTACATATTTGGGGCAATATAATGGATTTTTGGCTGCTGTTGGCACAGGTACATATTTGGGGACAATATTATGGATTTTTTGGCTGCTGCTGGCTCAGGTACATGGGGCAATATGGTGGCTGCTGGCAAGGTACACAGAAGTTTGGGGCAATATGATGGATTTTTATGGCTGCCACTGGCATAGGTACAAATTGGGGGTAACAATATGATGGATGTTTTGGCTTATGCTGGCACAGATACAGATTGGGGGCGATTTGAGGGATTGACTTCTGTTGGCACAGGTACAAATGGTGGCAATATGATAGGTGCTAGCACTGGTACAGGAGGCAATATGAATTGTAAGGTGGGAAATGGTAATACAGGACCGGGTGGGGGCACTGATTGAAGCACTTGCCTAGTGTGCCAAAATACCTTGGCCCGGCCCTGGGTGAGGTTATTTTTCAGCGCCAACTATATGTCACAAATTGTTGTCCACCGTATAAATTTGCGAATTTGCTGCAACAGTTCCGACGCCAATGACAGTTCCAATGCCGGCGACAATTAAACGGACGCCCATTGACTTTAATGTGCGTCAATTGTCGCCGCTGTCGGAATTGTTGCTGGCGTCAAAAACCCTGTTTCCCAAATTTTTCGTCCGTTTCGCAAAATCGCGGGACAAATTCGCCCATCACTAGTTATAGGTAGCATAAGTGGGAGTTAGTAGTTATAGCAGAACAAGATGGTGATACTAGTACATAACTGTTGGATGAAGGTGGGTTTTGGTTGTATTTTAACCATAGCCAAAAGTAGACAGTACAACTTTATAGAAATAATGCTGCCACTTCCCCCCACAAAAAAAAATCTATTTAGTCATAGGCCCCTATGTAATCCAGTTATTAGCTTCTGCTTTGTTTGACCTACCACCTAAGACAGGGGTCCCCAAACTTTTTACACGTGAGCCACATTCAAATGTAAAAAAAGTTGGAGAGCTACATAAACATGCAAAAAGTTCCTGGAGTGCCAAATAAGTATTTGGTAACCCCTATGTGGACTGGCAGCCTATAGGAGACTCTGTTTGGCAGTACACGTGATTTTATACAACTAAAACTTGCCTCCAAGCCTGGAATTCAAAAATAAGCACCTGCTTTGAAGCCACTGGGAGCAACAACCAATGGGTTGGTGAGCAACGTGTTTCTTTGTGAGCAACTGGTTGGGGATCACTTACCAGCACACAGGCAGATCTCAGACAATTTATGTTGGAACTGTCAAGCTAGGCCAAACCTGCATTGCTTTCCCCCATGTGACCCCCTTTTCTAAGCTATTACAGACAATGAATTAAATGGTCAATGTCACCCTTTTTTACGTTAGAATTGTTGTCTGTCTTTATCATCACAAAAGTCTTCTTCCCCATTTTATTGCCGTGTGCGACTTCTGTGACCTTTTTAAAGTCACAAGATCATTTATTTCCACCTGTAGATGGTTAGACTCTTTACATTTCCTTCTGCAAAGAAGATTTATGGGGATTAATCAATTCAAAATGGATTTGTTGCCATAAAGTCATTTATATTTGAAGAATATTTTTTTTAGAATGCCATTAGCAAGCTCCCATTATACGGAGTGGTACCAAAGTGGCTAATATCATTAAGAAGCCAGTATTATTAAGAATAACTACACATGGTGCAGAACTAGTGAGAAATAGTTTAATTGCTATAAATGATACTTACAGACTCGCAGAACAGAAAATGGATAGTGCCGAATTCCTTAGAGATGCTCCTCAAATCCTTCCATTGATGTCCCATATCTTCTGTTGGGCCAGAAGATGAGTATTATAATAACTTAATACTCAAATCTTCTTTTTAGTAATTTCAAATTTATATTAATAGACATAATACAATATTTGATCACTTGCCTGGTCCAACCATTATTTGAAGAAAAGATTTTTACCCTCTTTTAAGGACAAAAAGGGACAACGTATGTTTTTTCCCCTTAATCAATAACTTAGGTAGGATTTAGTCTTTTTGAAATCTTTTTTTCAACATGAATTACCCTACGTACTGACTTACCCTTCGGTGCAGATTCAGGGATCGCAGTTCACCGCAGCCATCTTCCAGGTCTTTGGTAAGCTGAGACGGAGACCGGCGAAGCAGCGCATGCTCAGGTGGAGCAATTTACTGCATGCGCCAAAATGAGTGGAAATTGCAGAAGTGCCTGAAGAAGACACGAAGACCCAGAAGATGGCTGCCGTGAACTGCGATCCCTGAATCGGCACCGAGGGGTAAGTAAAAAGTTATTTCCCCTGGGGGGGAGATGGGAGGGGGGGTCTACATATGGTAGGTGGGTAGGGTTTTTTTTATTTATGGGTTGATTACTCCTTTAGGAACAACTATGAGTGAAAGGTACACTAGACCTTGTTCTGGAGATGTCAACAAGGGTGCGACCAGAATGTGGGCACAGAGAAGTTGCAAATGCGTTTCAGGCTAATGGGCCTCTAGGTTGGTAAATGAGACCAACCCAGAACAATTTACTGTATATAGTGATGAACAAATTTGTCCTATTTTGCTTTGCAGGAAAATTAGTGTAATGGCGAAAAATTTTGTCTTGCGACAAAATATTCGCAAAACAAAAAAGTTTTGCGGTTTTTCTCTTCAATTTCACAAAATTTTTGTAGCAAACTATTTTAGAGTCTATGGACGTTTCTATTTTTATCCCACATTAAAATGAATAAACCATATACTGTATTTATGCGTATGTCCTTATATAGGCAGTGGGATGGCTCAGATCCTTTGTGGAAGGAGAGGGGAAGGATAAAATGATGTATGCGTTTGTCAAGAGTTTTTTTTTTTTCGTTGAGGGGCGTCTTTTTTTTTTTTTTGTCACGCAAAGCGAAACGAGCTGCGTGGCAAATTTTTGCTGCAAATGATACATTCTCATCATTAATAGGAATATCCCCGGAACATTATTTACTGTAGGTTATCATAAGATTATGTCAGGTGGCATTATCCTCTATATATCTAAGTTTTCCGATTTCTTTTTTCGGCAACTTTGTGACTTTCGGCTAAGAGTTTGTGTTTACATGGGGGGGGGGGGCAATTTCAGGCACCTATTCAAATATCCCCCATATCAAAATCCCCAAAATTTGTGTTCATTACAGGGCATTTTCATTTCCATTGCCTTATCCAAATCTGTGGTCTGTATAGTCCCTTTAAAGGAGAACTAAAGCCTAACTAAAGAAGTAGCTATAAATGTTGCACATTATGTTTGTGCTTCTGTACCAGCCCAAGGCAACCACAGCCCTTTAGCAGTTAAGATTTGTGTCTCCAAAGATGCCCCAGTAGCTCCCCATCTTCTTTTCTGCTGATTCACTGCACATGCTCTGTGCTGCTGTCACTTACTGAGTTTCGGGACCCACTCACAATATACAGTACACATAGAATAGAAATGTCACAATATAAGACTGATTAGTAATTAATACAGATAATTACTACATGGCAGCACAGAAACCAGTTCAATTAGCTTCAGAATTTAATAATTAGCCCTGTAGCATCAGCTTATATTGACAAACCTCATTTTCTGCTGGATAATTAGTGACGACCCCTAAGCTTAGCTTCTCAACGGCTGCTCAGAGCCCACTGAGCATGTGAGTGTCACAGACACTTTCCAAGATGGTGACCCCCTGTGACAAGTTTGAAGTCCTGGATCATTGCTGCTATTGACAAGCTGAAACTTTAGGCTGGTGCAATACGTTCAGTATATAAAATATGGGGTTTTTAGCCACATTTAGTTTTAGGGGTTAGCTCTCCTTCAAAAACCATTTGACTTCCCAGTTCTTATGAGAATTTATGATATTTAACAGACCCACCGACATTTACACGTTATTAAAATGAGCTCTGTGGTGTACGGCGGCTTCTTATAAGCAGGGAACAGTTTCATTAGAGCCGGTTCCAAGTGTATTTTCCCAGTTTCCTTTAATACCTGTGGGGCACTGTGATATTTTTCCGTAGCCGGACCAAAGTTGAGTCCACGGGAGACCTAAAGCATAAAGCCTGCAATGTTAAAGGAAAGCTACAAGGATCAGCTTTGAGGCGAGGTTTCAAGCTTTGTCATCACGCTTGAAGAATTTTCCGTTTAATGTACTGTAATGCAGTATTCAATGGGGACAAGTTTAATTGAGTTTTACACAACCCAGTTGGGAGTAACGCTGCAAGGTAGGTGATGTCGGCGTGTTTAATCTTCCACTCCGGAGAGGCTTGTTGACGAAGTGGTTCTTTCTCTTTGTGAGGGGGGGAAAAAAAAAAGAGAAGCAAGAGAAATGATACATCCGTGGATAAAACCAATTGGCAACCCCCAAAGGAACGAGGGCGATAAGGCAAATCCAGCACTTGTAAGAAATAAAAGAATCCAACAGTTCATTTAAATGAGAAACAACGCGTGTGATTGAGAAGGCAAAGGAGGCCGGCTAGAGGAACAAGGCTGACACATGCGAGATCGGATGCAGAAGGAAATATTTCAGCTTATTGAGACATCACAAACATAGAAATAGCCTTAAATAGAAACAGACTGTGGGTGTCTGCCAGGCATATGTCTGTATGTCAAACTACTAATGCCATCCCTTGAGCCTAAGGAGGATTCTGGGAGTTGACATTGATTAATAGACAAAACAGTAAAGTTGCCCCACTCACACACTCTATATAACAATGCAGGCATGGAGATGAACCCATATATTGTCACCGTCTGTGCATCAACATTTCGATGGGTCAACTTTCCCTTCAGGTAGGTTAACTGTGCCCTTAGTTGTCAGCACAAGCTGAGGCTAAAGCTGAGTTAAACTGGGGAGGATTCAGAACCTGGGGAGGGGGGCAGGGATTTAATAACTGGCTTCAATTCTGTTTCTCTTCTGTTAATCCACAGCAACCAGTCAGCAGCCTGTTGTTTTAAAAAGCAAAAAGCTGATTGGTTGCTATGGGTTTATTACACCTGAAGGAAATTTGGCACCCCTTACATTAGGGGCTCTTAGCCTTTAGGGTAGAACTACATGGGCGACTTCGGTGTGTTTCTGGCGGATCCGCCGCACTGTGCCAAAACGCAGGTGTTAAATCCGATGCGACGAAAAATAAAGGAAGAAATACAAATGCCGGATCTTGTTGCAGCGTTCATCCGACACGACTGTCGGATGCAGACGCAGCTGTCATGTCGGATGAACGCTGTGACACCATCCGACATTGTTATCGCTTACCTTATTCTCCATTAAATCCGATTTGGCGCCTGCGTTTGGCGCAGCACATCGTAACTGCCGGAAATGTATCCGTAAAAGTCGCCCATGTAGTTCTACCCTTACTGATGTTGGGGGTTCCAGTGCCAGCATCATTCTATCTATTCAAATTAATGGAAAGAAATGTGGCCACTGACAGTCAGTGCTAAAGGAAAACTAAACCCCCCTGCAGCTGGGGCCCCTGTTTGCCTCTCTACTGGCCCTCTCCCTGCTTCCTCCCCACCTGGTGTTGTACTGGAATGGGTGTCCCCTCTGTTGACACTGACCTGTATATTCAGAATAGCGCAGCAGAGCTCAGGGGCACCATCTTGCTAGCTTTGGTATCTTCCAGATGTTCTTCTTTCTTTTCGGTAATTTACAGAGCTTTCTCACTCCAACTGCGCGTGCTCCAAAAGTTGAAGTGTAGGCACTTACTTAATGAAGATGCCAAGGCTGGTGAACATGGTGCCCCTGTGCTCCACTGCGCTGTTCTGCATGTGTGGGTTGGTGTTGCTAGAGGGGACACTTGTTCTGCTGTGGTGTTGTGTGGAGGGGTTCAGTGGGGGCTGTTGGGGGTTTAGTTCTCCTTTAATGGGAAAACAAATTATTATCAATTTTAGACATATTTTTAAAATATATTAATGGAGCTTAAGGCGAGGGGCAATATTTCCTTTAGCTGCACTTTATTTCATATGGGGTTGACTTGGACACCCAGGTTTTGGAAGGGCTGCTCAGGTCAAAACTGCCTGCAGCTGGGCAGGATTTTTCAAGATGAACGTGGTTATCATTTTATGATGGTACCACTCTCCCCTCTGAGACCATCATCCTGCTCAGTGGCATCACCATCCATCTCCCTGCCCGGTCCTAGAGGTGGGGAAAGGTAGCAACCCTAACTTCATATTGCTAGCCTCTGCTTACTAATCAAGGGTGGTGGGGGGTTTAATATAAAATTTGCACCTAGTCTAGTAACCCATAGCAACCAATCGGCAAGTAGCATTTACTGGTCACCTGTCGGAAAGCAAATATAGATTGGTTGCTATGAGTTACTAGAGCTGGTGCAAAGGTAGTGATGCCTTACTCCAAATGAGTGGCTCATGAGGGCCATGGGCTTTTTGACATTTCCAGTCAGCCAGTGAGTGTCCTATCTCATGGAGTGACCAACTGCAGACCTGTAGGATTGTGAAGTAGTTCAATGAGGCTACAAATGACCAGACTGGGCAACTATTGCTATCTGTGGGTGGTGGGCAGTTAAATAATAAAGGCAAATTAGACCACACCATAGCCAATGAGATCTTGGCAGACAATTCCTGTAGACGTCTTATCCACTAGTGTCATTTAGTACCTACAGATGGAGCTCTAGCTATCCCAGCTCATTTCTCTAGCTTTCCCAGATAGTTAGATGCGTCAAAACCTTGAACCAAATTACTCCAAATCAATCCAGCCCACATAATGTAACTGGGAAATCTTGAGGCATCGTGGAAGATAGTCAGCGCTCCATCTGTATGTTAGTAAATCAGGCCCCTAGTCTGCACTGTACATACAGACCTGTACAAAGGGCAAGTAATTGACTCGCTGCTGCTTGAATGATGTTCGTTCACACTTCCCTCCATTATATAGAGATTCATGAAATAAACACAGGCTTTGTGATGTCGCCATGCAAGGTGTAGCGTGTATTGCTGCTGCTCGTTAGATATTAATAGTTGTCATTGAAATGTGCTGGTTTTTCTCTTTCTCCCTATGATATGCCATAGCTCACTGAGAATGGAGAATCAAAGGTATTGTAATGCAGATTTGCCACCAAATCTCTCAATGCAGGGCAGCATCACATTTCAATAGCTTCAAATCCTTTCATCATTTTATCATTAGATTTGGGACCAAGCACTCTACAAGGGGCTTAATTAACTCCCTTTTGTGCCATTTATTTTTTTATTTTTTATGTGCACTGCAAAACAGGGCAGTATACTGTATGTGTAAACAGGACAAAATCACAACATGGAATCGCTGATATATCTCATCTTCCGTCCTGTTGTTTCAGTGGTTTTTGGCCGTTTTACTCTAAGTACAAGCACTCTGGAATCTGTTACTGACAGAGATCCCAAGGTCAAAAATTTGTGCTCGGAGAGATAAAGGGACTGTCTGTGGAACAAACCGAGCCAATTAGGGAACATGCTGGAGCTGGAGGAAGAAAAGGGGGGCCTAGTGTTGCAGGAAGGCTGCATAGTTTATCTGGAGCTGTTTTGGTAATACAACTCCCAGCACTCTGATTTTTTAGTAGCTTCCACTTTCAGTGAATCTAGTATTCTGGGTAATGTCATTATATATTCTGTTGTATATTTATGAATAGGATATATATGTAGCCTTCAATGTCAGATACCCCAGAAACCAAGGACACAAAGTCCCAGAAGCCAAGAACCCAAATGCAATGTATGACTTTTAACTGCGCTACTTTGCTTTTACTCAATGTGGGAGGAGAACAAGACATTACTGGGGGGGGGGGGTGCAAGCTGGTGAAGAAGGGCTCTCCAGGCTATTCCTACTCATATCACCTAAGTAACAGAAAAGTGTCCCTTTTCCAACAGTGGCTGCAATCTGACCTCTTCACCGACTGAGACGTAAGCAGCCTTTTGGTCTCCCTAACTGATACAGAATTGTGTCCAGTTCAGATATTGATTGGTAAGTTTGTTTGTCATTTGAGGACTGTGTCATGCATAAGGTCTGCCATGATGTAAATCAGTCATCAGCTCAGGGCCCAATTGATTGGATCTTCCCAATTTGACTCACCTTTTGTGCAAAGATCTGCTTGTTTGGGAACCTTCATGTGTGTTTTTTGGGCATCAGTCTGCACTGAGATCCTTGGTCTCTATGTAAGGCCAATATGAGTGTTTTGAATAGTGTCACCCATCTGAAAGAGTAAATACAATGGTAGATGAATGGCATCAAGATATGTAGGGAATCATTGGTGGCTCCGAAACTGGAAGAAGCTCCACTGGTCCTGATAGGTCAGTGCAATTTATCACATTATCACCCAAAAATGTTGCCAGTTAAGGGCCGAGACACAAGGGCAGATTCGGGGAGATGAGTTGCCCGGCGATAAATCTCCTCCTCTTCTTCAGGGCGATTAATCTCCCCAAACAGCCTTCCCGCTGGCTAGAATGAAAATCGCCGGCGGGATGGCACTCAGAGCTCTTCCTCGTGAGGCAACTTCGGGCGACTTCGGAAAACGAAGTGCTCAGAGTGCCATCCCGCCGGCAATTTTCATTCTGTGGGAAGCCAGTTCGGTGATGGATACTTAGGGGCAGATTCATTAAGGGTCGAATTTCGAAGTTAAAAATACTTCGAAATTCGACCCTCGAATTGAAATCCTTCGACTTCGAATATCGAAGTTGAAGGATTTAGCGCTAAACGTTCGATCGAACGATCGAAGGATTTTTCGTTCGATCGAACGATTAAATCCTTCGAATCGAACGATTCGAAGGATTTTAATCCAACGATCGAAGGAAAATCCTTCGATCAAAAAAAGGTTAGCAAACCTATGGGGACCTTCCCCATAGGCTAACATTGACTTCGGTAGGTTTTATCTGCCGAACTAGGGGGTCGAAGTTTTTTTTAAAGGGAAAGTACTTCAACTATCGAATGGTCGAATAGTCGAACGATTTTTCGTTCGATTCGTTCGATTTCGTTCGAATTCGAATGAATTTAACCAATTCGATGGTCGAAGTACCCAAAAAATACTTCGAAATTCGAATTTTTTTTATTCGAATCCTTCACTCGAAGTTAGTGAATCTGCCCCTTAAAGTGCTTGCAAAGGGGACAGCGGGCATTCACGAAGCTGGTTATATACTGTACTATACCAAACAACTGAACTTCTGTCAAGGCTGGGCAACTTTTAGATTTGTGAAAATTACCTGATGCTTTGAATTATCTTATATTTTTAGCTTAAAAGCAATGTGAAATGTATCCAACCAGAGAGTGCAGCACAACCTGCTAAAGTTCTAACCTTTCTCCCACATTAAATTAAGAACAAAAGTAGAAATGCTAGCGCATTAGATATCTGGATGTCACACCTCAAAATAGATTTTTCCTCCCTAAGCAAAATATGCCTAATGGATCTCTAACTCCATCTTTCTTCTGCCGTATAAATCAGTCTTATCGGAGGAGTTCTAAAGCACTAAACACTTGCCTTTGGCGGCACAAAATGTTTCCCGATCTCCATCACAATCATCCCAAGTGCAAAGGGGTTCTACCCGCTCCCCCTGTATGCTCTTTATCATAGATCATCTAAAGGTTGTTTAACCACAAAATATTTCTAAATCAGCGGGGCTAATGGAATCTCTTAACTGAAATATGATGAGTCCATTAACTGTAATATATAACAAAACTCCTAGGCACGGCTTCCAAAGGAGCATCATATTTGTACGAGATATAAAAGATTAAATATGGCGTCTGCAGTGCAATATGATAAGCTGCAGGTAGGCATTCTTGCGGGGCCCTTATTATTTAACTCTCACAAACCAAACATCCTTCATTGGAAAGAGCAAACTGTTTGAATGTCGCCTAATAAAAGGGTAACCAGAGCAGGATTTGTCATGTAAAACCTAATTCCATGTGACCCAGACTCGGGAAGAGTCAGTGACCTTTAGTAAATGAAATCCAGTGACTTACATTAGGTCACAGTGATGCCAGATCAAGGTGGAACTAGACGTTCTTGTTTTGCTGATTTACTGGCTGCAGAAGTGCTTGAAATACAGGCCTTTCAGACTAGCAGCCATCCAGATGTTGCTCAAGTACAGTTTCTAATTAATCCCTGGAATCTTGCGTCTCTGGTCCCTAACCATGAGCTATATGTACAGTTTCATCCACTAGCCACTAACCAAAGTACATTATATGGGCAAAAGTCACCAGCTTGTCCAACATCTCATTCCCAAACCAACAGGATTCATATGATGTTAGTCCTGTCTTTACCTCTACACTCATCTGGGAAGGATTTCCACTAGATTTACTTACATTCATAAGTAAGTGTTTGGGCACTGATGTTGGGGATCAGCTCCAGTTCATCCTACAGGTATTCAGTTGGGTTGATGTCTGGGCTCTTCCTCTCCCATCAAACCCATTACTTTGTCTATACAGACCCATTCCACTTGGACCTGGCATGGTTTATTGTCCTGCTAAAATCAGTAAGAGTCTTCCCCAAATGGAGTGGCTAAGACTGTAAATGTATAATGTAACGGCTCCTGTGTCAGCAATGATTTGCTTGGCTTAAATTGCCAATATCAGTCATTACAATGAGTATCTGCATAGTTTTACCCATTTATTAAAGGTGAAATATAGAAAATAATATTGTTGGCTTTTGGAATATTATAACTTTTTTTTTGGAACCTATTGCATAAAAGGCCACCTATTAAATCATTCTTACAACAATGATGAAACCCAGAAATAACATGTATGAGTTGTAGTTTTGTACTTAATCTGTATATTGAAATAATAAACCCATTTATTGTACAGAGCTGTGGAATATGGCGATGCTTTATACTGTAGATGAGTTAGTAGTGATAAAAGTAATAATAATAATACTTTGTCCATGCCCTGGTTAAAACGTTTGACATAAACATCTGCACCAGAGGAATGGATTTTTCTTCTACAGCCTATAACTAATAAAATCAGTATGGCATTGCCTGTTTCTCTAAAAATACATACAGGGATGGTTCTGTCATTGAAGCACTCATGGCTCCCACTGATTCTATTAAATATAAATATTCATATACCATAACACGTAACAATAATCATACGATAATGATAAGTATGTATATGGTCAGCTTTAGGCTCAGAGAGTCATATGTCCCCTCCTTCGCATTCTTCCATTGTCAAGTGATGGATTGTTGGACTCTGCTTTCCATAAAGTCTGTGCTAGAGTCCTGCAGTGGGTCGGGTACCTGCAGGTTACCTGCAAAAAAGCTGGTAACCTGTGGGTTGCTGGTAGAAGTTTCAGATGCGGGTATAGACGTGGGTCGGCGGTTCTGCTGGGTCGCGAGTAGGGTCGCGAGTCTTCTCAATAGTGAGTTTTACTCCTTTTTTCTGGTCACGCCAACTTCTAATGATGTCACTTCCCGTTTACAATAACAGCACTTCCTGTTTCTTGTTGGTCAGTGGATCGGGTTGCTGATAAGGTCCTTGTGGGTAGCAGATCCAAGCGGGTAAGAATGTGGGGTCCGGGTTGCGGGTCGCGTTCGGGTTTAAAAAAATTGGTTTCGCGCAGGACTCAAGACTGTGCACCACCCACTATGGAAAACAGAGTTACTTTTAAGTCTCAGAATCCCTCACCTCAGATGAAGGAATGGTTGCATGACACTGTGATCAAGTTATAGTTCAGTCAGCACTCACCAACGTATGCCATTAATGTTTGCAGGTGCCGTGTCTCGTGGTCCACTTTTCACTCTGATAATAGCAATCCAGTGTATGACACAGCAACACTCACGTGGACATTTAGATTAAAAAGCCTTTATTGGAACATATGACTTCTGATCCGGAACATAATCTCGGCCCTTTATCAAGACACTGCGAGCCTAAGGGGGCTTGGGAAATAACATGGATTCCTTTTAATCTGTGGAATCAGCTATGTCTATGTAAAACAAAATACACATATTATTTCTGGAAGTTCAAATATTGTTTATGCACCTTTTAAACATGATCCCAACTGAATGCACTTACATCCTAAAAGGGGGGAATTTTGGTATTTTTTCCCTTTCAAAATAAGGTATCTTTTCCCCTTTAAATTGGTTTCTGGCTGCAACTTCACATTTATCACATTTCATGGATGGAACAGCTGTAAATGAAACACCCAGGCAATGAACACATTTATTTTAGTTCCGTATTAAAATCTGCGGGGATGCGAGTTGATAACCAATTTCAAATAGGATTTGTTAGCCTAAAATCATATATCACGCAAACTGATTTCCAGGGAGCAGCGGTGTAGCGTTTTGTTTTTGTGCAATAAAGCCATCAGATCAATAAAAAATTATGTCGCAGATTATTATTACACTTCGCAGACTATGGCTCTAATCGTAAATAATACTGCAGTTATCCCGGCTATATTAATTATAATTAGAATGCAGATAATGCAGACGGTCTTTTTAATAGTACAGCCAAATCAATTTCCCAGCGTTATTCAATGCAAGGTCACCCAAAGTTGTTGAAGCTAGACTTCTTATAAAATGACCTGCCGCGGGAAGAGAGGGGCTTGGCTGCGCCTTGTAAGACACATTGATTGGGAAGTGCATTGAAATAATTACAGCCATGAACTCTTGCCTATAATGGCAAAATTTCATTTTATAAAGTAAGCAAAGCAATAATCCAGTCTCCTTTATGATGGGAAGCCTAATAAATCTTTCAGTGGAATCAAAGTCCTCTGCTCGCTTGTGCGGCGGAAATCAAGTAGCCCCACCGTACTGTTCTGTATCATAAAAAAAATCACAGCAAATCTCTTGTACTTGTAAATCAAATTATTTATAACAGCCATTAATTGGTGTCCAGACCCTTTTTTTTGTGCTTTGTATAATTTTTAGCTTTGTGGCTGATAAAATGGATCAAAATGATTAAACTGTATGTTTAGACATAAGGATTCAACAATTGTTTAAAGGGAACTTGATGGCTCAGTTGTTTAAAAATGATGCATTGCTGGTGCCCACATATAGGGCAAGAATGAAAAATATTAATGGACCCGGCATACTGTTTACAGTTTATCTATTCTGTACATGTAAAACTCTTTTCATTCAATAGTGTTCACTGAGATGCCAAACCTTGGCCATGCCTGCATTGTCCCCACCCACAATCTGCCACAGCCCCACCCTGTTCCGTGCTTCCCACTCTACTTCTTTGGACTATATCAGAGGACTTTGAATGATTATCCTACTGATTTTAAAAATCAGCTAATTTGTGGGTGAAAAACTGGATCATAACCTAAATCACATTGTTCCATTTATTTTTACAGATATTACTTAAAAAAAACCCATAATAAATTAGCTTGAATGTTTTAAAGCACCTTATATTGACTTCAATAGAAACTCCCAAGGTTTTACCTGCTGAGTTTTTTTTTTACAATTGATACATTTGAAAGTATTCTAATGTGTGATTTTTTTTTATTGCCATGAATTTTCTTGAATCAAACCAAAATATATTTTAATGGATGGATGGATAGATAGATAATATATAGAAACAAAAGAAAGATAATAGAGATAGATAGAGGATGGATGGATATATGGATAGATAGATAGATAGATAGATAGATAGATAGATAGATAGATAGATAGATAGATAGATAGATAGACAGATAGATGATGGATATATAGATATGTAACCCATTTTTGGCCACCCCCCTGGTGCCAAAGTGGTACATCACAATATTTACATGACTTACAGGTCCTGAGTCCCCTTTGCTAGGTGAAAGGGTATTGGGAATTCTTCTTCTCTGGCAGTGCCTCCACCTAATGGGATCCCGGAATACACCTGAGCATAGTCCCATTAGGAATAACATGAAACACACACTTTAGTAAATAAAAACCACAACTTTATATAAGGAAAGTGTAATTTAAAGGGGAAGTAAAACACATAGTATGAATATGCATTAACATAGCATGACCCACTACCCTGGGGAACCTGTGCAAGCCCAGTCCTGACACCTCCCTGCCAGGCAAAGTCCTGCACTACTCCTTTGCAGACAAAGAGTCTCAGTCCCTTTTCCCAAAAGAGCACACTTGGTCCCAGGTATCGCTACAGCCCAAAATACCTTTCCCTCCGGTTAGGTACTGGCTCCCTTGTGGCAGGGATAAAAGCCTTGTGGCTGCTTTTGGGATCAGCCATGTTGCACCAATCCAAGAGCTCTGCCCTTGGAAACTCTAGGAGACCCTGTATCCACCATGAGGCTCCAAATTAAAAGGGGAACTTATGCCTCAGGGTCCCTACAGATAGATAGATAGATAGATAGATAGATAGATAGATAGATAGATAGATAGATAGATAGAGATAGAGAATATAGAGATATAGATAGATACATACTCCATACAGTAGATTTCAGGTATTTGACCCTTCAGGTGTTAAAGAACCACATCTCCCATTACCCTTAGCCAATAACTAGGAAATGGGGGATAAGTCTAATTAGTGCTGCAGATTGAAATATCAGATATTATTCTGTTGAAGTTGAAAACTGATTTCAGTACATAAATGAGGCCGCTGGCATTTAGATAACAAGAAGACCAAGCAGGACTTGGAATCCAGTTAATAGGTTTACTGTTAATACTGTATATCTGCCTGGCCCTCTTTCATTATGTGCACCTTAATACTCTTTATAAAGATGAGTCAGTGTAAGTCAAATGAATCTATGTTGTGCCACGTGGAACTGGGCCACATATTGCTGAGTGTCAGCTGATCCTGACTTAAGTATGGGTGAAAGATAATAAGGTACGAAGATGCAGAAGAACATATTTTTTCTTTATAAGTATAGGAATATCTCTAATAACTTTTAGTGAAATGTTAATTGGTAGAATAGATACATGAACTTCAAATGTTAACTAAATAATGATCAACACCTTTAAAGCTTGGTAGCTCAGAAGCCTCCAATATACCGTAAAAGCAAAAAGTTAATTGTAAAAATATATGATTGAAAACAGAATTGTTTGGCATTTGGTTTCCTTTAAAACCAGTTTACTATTGGCAGGAATAAGACTGTAATGGCAAAGGCCCCCTCCGGAATGGATGGGCATGACGTGCAAAATAAGAAAATTCATATTTGGCCGAAGTCCAAAGTGGTAGATAGATTGAAGAGGTATCTTCCTAGTGCCCCCTCTGTTGATCCCTAGGCATGTTCCTCTTCTATTTACCCCTAGTTCTGACCCTAGGCCAGACCATTTAACAACAATCAATGTTTCTGATTTCAGCTCATACTTGCTGTTCTAGGAACTGCCATACAGCTTATCATCAGGCTTCAATAAAAGTGGCCTTGAGTTAGAGCAGGTGGTAAGGACAGGACCCTACTGTGAGCTTTGACTTCTGATGTGCATCTGAGTGACAAGCAAGTTGGGGGATGGGATGGGGTGATGTCTGCACTGTATTTTTCGGGTGAGCGGCAGGTCTCTGCATTCTGAAATGGAGGACATTTACACAATGCAGAACGCAGTGTTAAAAGTGCAAAAACATATTATAATGTCCTTTATTGCACTTTGTACACTGCATTGCAAATGACCCCTATTGTGTTACTTTGCTTCAAGCAGATGATATTCCATCTAACTCCAGTGTTGCAGGTATTAGCAGAGAGCATGTGCGTGTCATCTCAAAGCTTTGAGTTTAATGTGTTCCCCTATGGGTCAATATGACCCTTCCAATTTTTTGTCATTTTCTAACCACCGTGAACTTTTTTTTTTTTTTTTAAACATTAAACAAAAATTCTATAAAAGAGGTTAAAGAAAAGTAGCTGCCTTATTTCAGTTTTAGAGAATATGCGCCGTGGATCCAATTTTTTATGTCGCTAATAAATACTTCAGATGGGTCCGACAGCTGATTTTTATTCTGCTTTCAGTACATCCTAAAGCTAATGTCACATTTCCACAGGGAAATCCTCTATAAGCACATTTCGGCTTTATCAGCTTTGTACATCTCTCTAATTTTAGCTCAGTTCTGGCTGTGAGTGTGTATTATACAGTATGTTCTGCATTCCAGTGATTATTATGTAGAAACGATCCAAGCTGCAGAACAGAGAGACTCCAAAGTAAAAGAGAATCAAAAGGAAGAGGCAACGATAGAATACATGACCCAGTCTTTCCTGTTAACTATTGGGCAAAGTTTAAAGCCACAAAATAAAAGAACTGTATCGTGGCACTTGATGTGGGATGGGGCTTATAGGTAGCTATGTGGCCAAGCAATTCAGCAAGGGATAGTTTAAATCAAGTATTCTTAACTTATATTTAGGACCCAACAATTCATTAATGTTTTTAGGATGGGTATGCACATTGAGAAATTAAATTGTAATACATAAGGGGTCATTTACAAAGACCCCAGACAGATGTGCAAGTGCATAAGCGGTGCAAAAGTGTGTGCTCTGCACCTCGTGCTGGATAAAAAAATCTTGAATGTGGTGTAGAGTTGGCCGACAACGCCAATCGCCGAAGCAACTGTCTTACTAGAGATGTCAGTATCCTATGGAAGGTTGTAAGTGCCACTTTGTAGGAAGCACTGTAATAATGGGGCAGTCACAGGTCTCCATACTTCAGAAACTAGGGATGCACCGAATACAGGATTCAGTTCGGGATTGGCCAGAATTCAGCCTTTTTCAGCAGGATTCAGATTTGGCCGAATCCTTCTGCCTATGCAAATTAGGGTTCGGATTCGTTTCAGTATTCAGCCGAATCTTTCACAAAGGATTCGGGGGTTCCGTCGAATCCAAAATAGTGGATTCGGTGCATCCCTATGAGAAACTCAACTAGCATGGAAGGCAGGGTGCAAAGTGCAAAATAATGGAGGCTTGAACCTGTTTTCAACATTTTGCACCATGCCTTCCACCATGTTAATAGTTATTTCCAGACAAAATCTTGGTTAGGAAACCCTGGTTTAGATACTGATGAACCTGGTAGGCAACAACTTTCCAGCAACATATTGATATAGACATCTCTATCTAAACAGTCGCTTCTTGGGACACAGTGGGGCTCATTTATAAACAGTGGGCAAATTTGCACCTGGGCAGTAACCCACAGTGACCAATCAAATGATTGCTTTCCGTGCTCAACCTGCAGCTGGCTGAAAAAAAGCTAATCACTGATTGGTTGCTAAGGGTTTCTGCCCAGGTGCAAATTTGCCCAGTGTTTATAAATGAGCCCCACTCTTTCTAAACCTATGAACCTGCCCCTTTTGACCATTGTCCTTTTTACTAACTGCTGGTAATGTCATATGTGATAGATGCCACTTAAGTAAAAAAGGCCTTTGGGTAAAAATTTGTAACAGATCAAAAGAAGAAGATCCCACAGACAATAAACGTAGACAATACAATGTTATCCATAACCCAAACTCAAACTCTGATCAGACATGACA
Source organism: Xenopus laevis (assembly GCF_017654675.1). Lineage (NCBI taxonomy): Eukaryota > Metazoa > Chordata > Amphibia > Anura > Pipidae > Xenopus > Xenopus laevis. Next base: position 143,253,274 of record NC_054381.1, read on the forward strand.
TAGATTTATACTGACCATTCTTTGTTTCCAGCAGAGCAAATCCCTCTACCCAATACTGTTGTTTAATTCAGTAAGTGGACAATTACTTTCAATGTATGGGCCTGTGGTTACTAATCCCATTTTGGTTGATATCTTTGGGCCTTAATGAAGTGCCTAAAATTATATAGTGCGTTTCCTTTGTCTTTGAAATATTCCCTGACCCACCAAAGTGCTACAAAATGGCAGGGTTGTGCTGAGTGACTGTAACGTCATTATGACAAGAAGGTCTGGCCTTTGTTTATAAAATGATGTTTCCTTTGGAGAGAGATGAATATCTGTTGAGTGCTATTTAGACATCATGTCACATTAACATGATCCAAGTCAGCAGCTATGAACATGGTGTTCTCGGGACACGTGGAAGATGTCATATGGAGCTCGGATGGCCAAGAAGTACAATACGTTTTTTTTTCTATGCATTGTTGTAATATTTATAGGGCACATTCCTAAAGCTTCTCTGGGTTCAACACGGAAAAACGGTATGATCTTAATGCGCATAATGTCCCGTTTAATAGTCATAGTCGCCCTGAGCACTGGTGATATCAGCTGTGGTTTTTGCATTTTCCCGTAGTATTTTCTGAGCTCTTCATAGTCATCTCTGTGATACAATAGTGAGAGAAATAAAGAAGGAATTGATAGTTCAACTCCATTCATGTTGCCTTAAGTCCACTTGAAATGCCTATGATTCCACTCTGTCATTTTGCATTATTTTTGATATTTTCTCCAAATCTCTGTTTTCTATCATTTTTTTTTTTTTTACAAGCCCTGCTCTCTGGGAAGACTTAGAAAAATATCTATTCAGAGCATCATAATGTCTGACCTAGTTCTTACCTTTTCTTTCAAATGTTGTCAAGTGTGCCAAAACAGATTTATTTTATATGCAGTTTACGCTGAAAGACCTTTGTATCTAAGACTCGCAGATAGGAAACTTAAAGCGCCAGATTTAGGAAAGAATTAAAAAAAAAATCCCATTGTGCGTTGCATTTTTTTTTTTGTATACAAAAACCCGGCATCCATGAAACAGAATCACAAATCTATGCATAACATTAGGTGCCATGGTTTTACAAAGGTGTAACCTGCCTAATGTAGAGTCCGTTCCAGAACGGTATCTGAAAATACAAACTAAACCGCAAGTGTTTATGGAAAAATGCAAAGAAGATTTGCTTTTTCACAGCAAAGTTCTTTGAGGGGGTTTTTTTTTTTAATGTATCAGCAAAAAATAAACGCGGCAGCATTTATACAAAGACTTCTAGATTTGTCCTTAATAATAATAACAGAATAAAAACTTTCAGATTAAAAGCAGTGAAAGCGGTTTTGATGGTAATACGGTGGGGTTTAGAACAGACCTGCATAGTTCAGATCATGGTCTCTGTGCCGTATAGACTTGAGATAAGATGCCTATCTTAATCTATCTTTTTTTTTTTTTTAATACCTAATCTCAATGATGAATTATGCAGCATTATAAATGACTTAAGATTACTTCTTATGTTTGGTATAATCTTACAGTGAGCAAAAGTAGCTCTTTGGCACAGTACATGCTATCCGTCCTGAACACTCAATTTCCATACGGCAGTTGCGTTTTGCATACTGAGCAAGATTTACCGATAGGTAATCCATGTAAGGTATTTTTTAAAGACAGCTTATTAAAGGATTGTGAAAGCTGTCAAATTAAAGATATATTCAAATTGCTAAAGTGGGCAAGCTGTGTCCTATAGTTATACGGCTCTGTATCTGGGCTTGCTTCATCGGAAGCAATGGAAACATCTTAGGAATGGAGAAAAGTATTTGGGCTTTTGAGGTTTGAGTGGGGCAGGGCCAGGTGCACAAAAAGTGTGTGATCCACTATATCTTTTGCGCTTTGCACCATATGCATGTAGAAGAATTGCCTGCATGAATACAGTGCTGTATATATGAGGTGCGGAGGGAGGTGCTCCTGCACTTGTATCTGGGGTAAAAGTAAATGACCTTTATGCTTGTAACATTTCCATTTTAGTGCTAATTTAAAAAGCACTAAAAAAAGAGTGATAATATTGCACTGGGCACCTTGATTTTGAGTTGGGTTAATGGCCAGAAGCAAATTTTACCAGTGTTCGTAAATTAACCCCATTTTCAGTGCTGGGCCATGGCCCCCCCCTCCGCATGCACATGTACGAACAAGCGCGCTTGTGCGGACGAGCCGAAGATATGTGTGCGTGCGCTCATGCACGGAGGAGTACCTGCACCCAGAATACAGGATTTGCTACCGCATGTGGGGCAAACAAGGGGATGGCGTCAGAAGAGGCACCGTTCCTGACACCCATCCAACTTTGCGCCCTTGGCAATTGCCTCTTCTGCCTACCCCTAGTTCCGGCCTACCCATTTTGGTCTGTGTGACAAATGTACCAGCATTTATGCTGCAGTTATTTTCATGTCACCATATGATGTAGCAAACTGTTATCTCATGGCGCAACAAGGCACACTAATGTCAGGGCCTAGCGACACTAATAGGTAGAAGTCGGGAGGAAGCTGTATGCAGAAAAGACCAATTCGCTATATCCAAAGGGGTTAAGAGAGTTCGTTGTCCTATCCAGGCAAAAGATCAGGGCAGGCAGCGAAAAGTATAGTCAGGAACAAAGCTGGAGGTCAGGAACCAATGAATCAAGCAGAAAGTAATTTAGGAGCATCCAGAGCTGTTTAAAATGAGGGACATTGTGGGACATGGTGAGGCTTTTAAAAGTTAAAATAAAGTTTGTTCCAGAGATCTAGAAAGCCTAGCTATTTGCAATGTGGTTAGATCAATGTCTTATTATAGTGAAGGAGGCCCACCAAGAAACTTTACAGCCCATTAACCACTTTTCCTCTGTTCGTTTAGTTTTTACTTCCAGTTTGTTTCTGCTACATTTTTTTTATTTTTATTTTGCTTCCCCTTCCATCCCCCTTCTTTTTATTCTCACTCGTGTGTGATCTCACTCTGCTTTATATTGCCCTTCTCTACTCTATCCTCTGTATCTCTATTCTCCACTCCATCTTCCTTTTCTTTTTTTTCTTCTCCCTGCATCAGCCTTTCAATACCCTTGTTTTCCCTTTTCTCCACCATTCCTAATTTTACCTTTATCATTACATTTTTTCCTGTCTATTTCATTTAAACCCCCCAGCCTACAGCTTCACCTTTATCAAACGGCACTCCATAGCACCTTATATGCAGAGCACTATCTAGGTTTCTAATGAAAACAATGTTCAGGAGCACACCATCAAAGAAAATCCTGCAATATAAATGGGTAAGAGTTATTGTGATTGCAGGTGATTTAGGTCAACTGGCTGAACAGACTAGAATCCAGGGCATTATGTAGACCTCCAGTTATCCATGTGGACAACTACAACCCAGGGTTATCTACACCACACCTCACCCACAGGGCAAAACACCCCTCCAATTATTCCCTTTGGTCTTAAATATAATTAAAATGTAAAACGTAAATTATCAGATATCCTTGAGCCAAACCCATTGTGTCTTTATCTCCTGTGTGAATAATTCAGAATCTGCACGGCACGCACACAAATATATTTATTTAGATTTAAAAGAAATAATTAAAAAGGAACCTTAATAATTCATGAAATGCCTTTATGTCCGTTCTTGCTGAATCTTAAAACAAAAACAGCCTTCTGGCAAGGAAGCTAGAAAAACTGTTTATCCCCAACCTTCTTCAGAACCACATCTGCATATTAATGCGAGAAACCTTAAATATCTATTAATATTACACCCTCTTACAACTGTACAAGATATTGCATTAGTTTCCCTCTTTCAGCACATAGATAAAACTTTTAACACTGCAGATAAATGTGGTTATAACTTAAATTTTAACACCCTAGATAAATGTGAATATCTCATTAAGGGAAGAGATCCACAGCTGAAATCACCTTGGTTAATGCTTAGAACATATTGGTCATGAAATGTAGCTCATAGTGACATGATCATAAAGGTGTATTATTCAATGCACTAAATGTAACCCACCCCTGAAACTCAAGACTCTTATAGCCTATCTTTATATAAAGCATAGACAACCTATAACTTATGGTCTATTGATAAATGGTGTCATCCAGCACTTTGTTTACAGCAGTAGAACCCAACTAATGGCCTGTGAGCAACATGTTGCTCACCAACATCATGGATGTTGCTCTCAGTGGCCTCCAAGCAGGTGCTTTTTTTGAATTTCTGACTTGAAGGCATTTGAAAGCATGGTTTTGGTTGCAAAAAAAAAAATACTGGTGTACTGCCAAGAGCCTCATGTGGGCTGCCAGTCAATCAATAGCCAATCACAGCTCTTATTTGACACCTCCAGAAGCATTTCATGTTTGTGTTGCTCCTCAACTCTTTTTTTTTTCAGATTGAATCTCTATTTCTTTTGGTAGATGTTCATGTTAGCGCTGCCTGGCATTACCTTTATTTTGGGTGGGGAAAGATATTAAACAAGTAAGAAGCCAATATTCATTGACGTTTCTTGGGTCTGAAAGTGGCAAACTTGTTATGAGCGAAAGAACGAACAAATTTGTGAAACGTCAAAAATTTAGCAAAACACGTTGAAGTCAATGGGCGTTTTTGGGCAACAATTTTTCTCGCTCCAAATGCATCAAAGTCAATGGCGTTTTTTCTTTTTTGTCCACATACATTCAATGGGCATTTTTCCTTATGGGGACTTTTTTGTCCAAATGCATTGGTCAATGGGCGTTCTTTCTTATGGACGTTCTTTCTCTGCGTATTTTTCGGGAATCAATTTGCACATGGTGAAATTCGGAAGTTCGCAAATAATCCATGGGTGGCAAATAAATTCGCTCATCACTAGAGGCAACTGTATAAATGAAATAAAATATATAAAAAAAACCTCAAAGTATGTAAACTGTTTCTGGAAAAGTTCAAATAAAATAAAAATGCATGATTTATGCTATTTAAAGCCCACTTGTTAGAAGGTAATTTAATTATAGAGCCTTGGACTACCAGAATGCTTCCATTTCCCTATCGTGAGCATTAGCCTTATAGACTCTTATAATCCTTATTAATGTATTATCTTAATTTTATTTTGATGTATTTATGGTATGAGTTACCAAAATGGAATATCTACCTAATTCTAATAAATCTGATTTTACACCTGTGTTAGAGGTTAATGGATAGACTTTAAATTACATTTCTTTCTTTTCTTTTTTTTTTTTGAACACATATATATAATAATGGATGCCTCTGACAAGACCTTCTTCTAAAGGAGATTTAGGTCATTATGAAATCAGTCATGGGCATGATAAGGAATACTGACCTACAGATGTATTCCACATATTAATTATATTTCAGATTTAATCTATTAGGGTTATTTACAGTACTGGTATCATAATAATTGGCCTTGGCGATTACTTTGTGTGCAATGTACAGCTGAACTTCTGTTTTATTCCTGCAATTTACCCTTTCTTGGAAGCTAAACGACCCTCCCAACTAATTCGCTAAAATAAGAAGTTTCTTGTTTTTTTTTTTACATGCCAACTTTACATCAAACTTTTATTATTTTACACACTTTACCAGGCATAAATTCACCCAGACAACACTAATTCACTAACATGAGAAGTTCGTCCAGGGCGACAAACGCTGGTGAAGGAGCACTAGCGTTACATTGGCAATCAAAGCGAAGTTGTAGGGGGGAACCGGGGTACCCAAAAAAAATTTACGGACTTTTGCAGCCTATCACCCTAAAAAAAGTGAAAAGAGGTTAATAAATCGCAGAAGTACCGAAATGACGCCACGCTGCCGAATTTTCGCCAGCGTTAGTCACTTTGCCCTTTAGTAAATTTGCCCCTATGGTTTTTCTTGAACTAAATGGGGCAAAACAAAATAATCAAAGTTACTCCATGTTTGGTTCTTGCGAGTTAGATAATTAGATCAGATCTGAAAAAGGAAGTTGAAAGATGAATTTGAGCCCCATAAATCCAGTGATTTATTTATTCTAATCCTTCTATTGTCCCTTATTCACCCATGCCAGGATTGCAAACAGACCTCTTGATACTACAGTTTTTTCTGATTAAAAAATTATATGGGGCCCCTTAAGTACCATGACACCCTTGATTCTATAGTCAGAGTAGATAGCACCCTGTGTAAAATGCAGTGGGTGCCACACCTATAAAATTAGTGTATAAGGTCTATGTGGTTTATAAGGTATACTACTACCTCATTGAGCATATAAGGTCTATATACAGGTATGGGATCTGTTATCCAGAATACTCTGACCTGGGGTTTTCCAGATAATGGATCTTTCCATGATTTGGATCTTCATACCTTAAGTTTACAAGAAAAGCATGTAAACATTATATAAACCCAACAGGCTGGTTTTGGGAAAACATTAAGAATTTTTAAGAATCTTACCAAACTGGAATATATATTTAAGTAAATGTTGCCCTTTTACATCTCTTGCCTTGAACCACTATTTTGTGACTCTATCTGTGCTGCCTCAGAGATCACCTGACCAGAAATACTACAACTCTAACTGTAACAGGAAGAAGTGTGGAAGCAAAAGACAGAACTGTTTGCTAATTGGCTCATGTAACCTAACATGTATGGTTTGTTTGGTTTGTTTGCACCGTGAATCCTATGATCCCAGGGGGCAGCCCTTATTTTTTAAAATGGCAGTTTTCTATTTATGATTACCCTATGGCACATACTACTAAAAAAGTATATTATTATCAAAATGGTTTATTTACATGAAGCAGCGTTTTACACATGAGCTGATATGCAATATATTTTTATAGAGACCTACATTGTTTGTGGGTATAGTTTTCCTTTAATTATATCTTCATTTGGATCAAGTACAAGGTACTGCTTTATTATTACAGAGAATAAGGGAATCATCTTAAAAAATTTGGCTTATTTGGATAATATGGAGTCTATGGGAGACAGCTTGTCCATAATTTGGAGCATTCTGGATAATGGGTTTCTGGATAAAAGATCCCATACCTGTATATTGTCTCCTAGAATAATAGGACCTTAATTTTCTGTGCACTTTGGATGATACCAAATAATAAATTGCAGAAGTTTGGGTCTTTGGCCAGTACAGTATCCTTTTTTTCTAGGTATTCTAGAGACTCTTCAGTTAGTGCTGTAATACAATATATAATATTTACCTCCATGAATCTTTTCATCTCTCGTTGAGTCGTTGGGTTTTTTTGCCATTGTCATTTTGCCATTATATTTTTTTTTTACAGTTTTAGGGAAATTTTTGGGAAATCTTGGATGTTCATTACCAACAAAAGTCACTCCAATTCTTCCTGAATTCCAGTGGAAAAAAAAACGAAATGTAAATAACGAGTTGTAATTAAAATGTATATTGTTGCCTCCTGCGTATAATAAGGGCTTATATTTGATCAACCATAAACGTTATTTAATCATTTTAACCTTGGAATACTATCCCACATGAACTACTTAATGGAAGTTAGATGAGAAGCATCAGAGTATCACAACATCAAGAAGGCTACGCAAGAGGGCACCGTAAATTTCAGCTTATTGCTGCATGGAGATGACTTGTTAGTTGGTTCAATGTTATTTTATATAGTAATTTTAAATATGTATATGTCTGCACTGGGGCTACTTTAGTTTCTCATCATAAGAAAAATGGCAAGACTGAAATTCTAGGTGTTTATTTCTTTACATAAATTACATCTGTAGACGTTCTGTAGGACATGTCCCATTCAACGAAGCCCCTAATCATGGTGGCTACACACCCTTCTTGCTGTTTACAGTCCACTTATATTAACGCTGTGCACCCAACTCAACTCATTCAGGTTTTAGAAGCCAAAAGTGAGACAAATATTAACGTACCCACTGGGTATAGTCCTTCTTTATACATAACTAACCTTTAGGTCCTCTTTTTATGACATATTCAGCACCTATAATTTGTATTTTTCATTATTAATCGGTTTCATTTCATGCATGATATGGATCTGTGAATTGTCTAATTAAAACTGAGAACTAGTGATCGGCGAATCTGTCCCACTTCGTCGAAAAATTCGCAAAACGCATGGAAGTCAATGGGGGTCAAAATAATTTTGATGTGCGACAATTTTGACACGAGCAACAATTTTTATACAACATATAACAATTTTTTTTATAACAATATTTTTTTTTATAACAATTTTTGTGGAAATTCACTGAGAATCTATGCCTGGTGAATAGATTTTCCCATCACTACTGAGAACACTTTATTGTGCTCCCATAGAAGGGCATTCTTCTGTGATTCCATGTAGAGGTACAATGAGGGTCATTGGTCACCAGAATTATCTTGAATGATCAGCTGCAAACTGATGAAATTGCGTGATGGTACTGCCAAAGTTTTCTCTCTCTTTTTGGAAGCTATGTAATAAAAAGTCTTACGTTTGCTAGTTGTCTAGTAACCCATAGCAACCAATCAGCGGATAGCATTTACTGGTCTGCTGTTTGAAAACAAACATCTAATTGGTTTCTGTGGGTTACTAGAGGTCAGCCAGCCTAAGACCTTTCATTACACTACAGGTATAGGATCCCTTATCCGGAAACCCGATATCCAGAAAGCTCCCATAGACTCCATTTTATCCAAATAATGCAAATTTTTAAAAATGATTTCCTTTTTCTCTGTAATAATAAAACAGTAGCTTGTACTTGATCCCAACTAAGATATAATTAATCCTTATTGGAGGCAAAACCAGCCTATTGGGTTTATTTAATGTTTACATGATTTTCTAGTAAACTGAAGGCATGAAGACCCAAATTACAGAAAGATCTGTTATCTGGAAATCCCCAGGTCCCGAGCATTCTGGATAACAGGTCCCATACCTGTACTATGAAACGTGTGTCTAGTTTCAAATATGTATTAGAATTGTTTTAAAATTGCCAGTTAAGGGGAATCTAAACCCCCCAAAAAAAAGCAAATTGCTGCTTGTTTGCTATTAATTATTGCCCAGGTGCAAATTTGTCCAGTGCTGATAAATGAGCCCTAGAGTGTCAGTGACCCTAACTGCATCCTTGGCTCACAGTAGGGTCATTGACACTTAGGGGCAATTTCACTAACCTCTGAAAATTCACCAGCGACGGCTTCACTCACAGCGCAACACTTCGCCAAGCGTAGATTTGCCAGGACAACACTAATTCACCAAAAATCCAAGTTACGTCCAGGGCTCCGAACACTGTCAAAGTTGCTCTAGTGTTACTGTGCCAATCAAAGCGGTTGCGCTAGCGTTGGCTAATTTGCATACGTCAGGAAGTTAAAGTTCAATGGATGATTTTTTTGCAGCAAATACATTACATTACACAAGCCCAGGGAACCTTAATAAAAGAAAATAAAGTTGTTATATTGCCCTACACATGAGCCCAGTGTATAGTTTATGTGCCATATGTTAGGAAAGGTAGGGGGGAAGCGGGTTACTCCAAAAAAAATTGACGCTCTTTTTCAGCCTATCACCCTGAAAAAGGAAAAGTCGCCAGCGTTTTTTGGGGCTTAGAAAATTTTTTAACTATTTTTTGAGGAACTCCTATCTACTCTATTGCACTTCGCCTGGTCTGAGGTGGCGAAGGCAAGTCTGGCGCAAGAGGTAACGTTCAGTAAAATCCGCATCTTAGTGAATTTGCGTATTTATGTCCATTCGCCAGAGCGCAAATTCGCCTGACGTTAGGGAGCGAAGTACCGCTAGAGTCTATCTCCTTCGCTAGTGAAGTCATGCCGGTCGATTGTTAGTAAATCGGCGAAGTTCCGAAATGAAGTCTCACTGGTGAATTTTCGCCAGCGTTAATCACTTCGCCCTTTTGTAAATTTGCTCTTTAGCTTCTGAGCTAAAAAGCCTAGTAGTAGCAGTCTAAAACAGCAAACATCTTTCAAATTATAAATAAAATTATAAATAAAAAGTTTGCAGAGAAGTTTATATTACTTGCAGTGCTGTCTTGCAACACATGTAGATTGTACGTTCCCCCCTGTGCTTGCTTGGGTTGCCTCCATAGGACTCTGACTTCCTCCCGAATTCCAACAACATACAAGAAAAATTAACTGACCACTGCTAACACTGACCATAGTATACGTGTGTGTGATAGGGAGCCTATTGGGACAATTAATGATGTATAATCTGGACTATGTCCAGTGATATTTATATGGCAGGTAACGGATACTGTTTCTTGATACATTTTTACGGATAAAACTCAGACGCAGTCCATAAAAAAAAAACCTTGATTCTATCTTATTTTGTTGTTATAGAAAGAAGAAAGTTTTCGCCTGCAGTTGGCAATTGCTGTAGTTTAAGGGACATATTGCGGCAGCTTTATATTGGCTTGTCTGCGAGCCACACTATTTCCCTCTAATGTCACAGACTATTTTTCCTTTATCGCCTAACGTTACGCCGAAACCATGAAAGGGAAACTGCAGTGGATGAAACCTTGTTCTTCTCGGAACTCAAAGCAATTCCTAAACTTTTATACAAGCTGCAGGAAAAATGCCGTCTGAACGGGTAATGATTAGAAAGCTTTTGGAACTGTATTACCAGAGGTGACAGCTCGGAGGAGATAGGCAGGTAATGTTAAGAGGCGAGGATAAGAGGCTATGACATTATGTCTGGAGGGTTAAGGTGTCGCAGTCAGAGCTTGCACTCCTATTACTGGATCAATACTTCTCAGTTCAACACTTATCTTGACGGCTGGTTAGAAGCTCTTGTAGATATGAGCAGAGCAAGAGAAAAATATTGCTAAAAATTAATGTTGCTGTTCACTATACAGTATGTTGTCCTGGCAAAGGTAAAGTCGAAGTCGGTATTAATAGTGTGCATATATGTATTTACATTCAGTTCTATTAAATCCTGATAGAGAAGCTTTAAAATATTTCATAAAATTACTGTTCCCGTTGATTTTAGGGACGAGATATTCACTTATTTTGGGGACATGGGTAATCACAAATAATGTATTAAAGAATTCCAAAAACCGCCAGTGGCTTGTTTCAATTATCAGTCTTTGGGTGCTATGGAATAAAAGGCTTCTCAAAGCTCAAAGCTTACCCTCCCATTAGCTGTTCCAACGCCTCCTTGTTGGGTGCTCAGTCCGCCGCGTCCCCACCGCTTATGTCACTCCAAAAAGTGGACGTCGCTCCTTACACGGAGATAGCAGGTTTTTTCAAACTCCTACAAGGATCTCACCCCCCTACATGTTTCGGGATTCAATCCCTTAATCATAGGCAATGGAATATGGAATAAAAGGCACTAAATTTGCCCAGGAGCAGTAACCCATAGCAACTAGTGATTCCAGGTTTCGCTGCGAAAAACGCCCATAGACTCTAATGTATAGTAAAAAAAAAAGTTGCATCATTTAGAAAAAGTTGTGTGACTCATAATTGATGTCACTAATAGTAACCAGCAGGTAGAATATTCCAGTTACCTTTTTACAACTCATAGGTTTCTGTGGGATACGCCGTTGGGTAAACTTAGTGCCTTTTATTACATATGTGGGTTCATTCTTGTCTATTCTGTCATCAACACTGGGCAAATTTGCCCATGGACTGTTACCTATAGCAACCAATTAGATTGCTGCATTCATTGCTCTTCTTGCAGCTGGCTTTAAAAAGATAATCACTGATTGGTTGCTATTGGTAACAACCCATGGGCAAATTTGGCCAGTGTTGATAAATGAGCCCCAAGTTCATGGGGCTAATTTAAGAACATAGGTGTTAATTTGGCCCAGGCCTAGATTTGTGCTAAGGCCACAAAACCCCCAGCCTAGGGTGCAATATTTTAGGAGTATGATACCAGGGTTGGACTTGGGGAAAAAACCTGGTTGGCCCCCTGCTCTAGTGGGCCCCACCAGCCCAGGAAGAAAAGCATGGTGCAGTCCCAGTGGGCCCCACGCCCCCCAACCCCGATTTTGTATAATACACACTGGTTGCATTGCTAGGGAGCTGCACTACGGACTTGGGCTAGCTCTTCAATCTCCTGCCCACCAAGTCCCTCGGTGCAGCTTACATTTTTTCCTTTATTAGCAAGAATTATCCTGCATGCAAGGACTGGGGGGCATAAGTAGGGACAGCCCAGCCCAGGGTTGCAACAACTGAACAGAATCCATTCCCAAATATGTAGTACACTGTTCAAGGCTACAGTAATTGCAGGCTGGTTGCTATTGGAAACTGCACTTTAGCACTTATGTTAGTAAATGAGCTGTCACGCCTACTAATTGATACATTAATGCAGCACAAACCCACCAAGGTAGCTTCCAAACATTGCAGCCAATGGCTCATTATAGCCTATTACCCATCTTCTTCCTTTAAAGGAGAACTAAAGCCTAACTAAAGAAGTAGCTAGAAATGTTGAACCAGCCCAAGGCAACCACAGCCCTTTAGCAGTAAAGATCTGTGTCTCCAAAGATGCCCCAGTAGCTCCCCATCTTCTTTTCTGCTGATTCACTGCACATGCTCTGTGCTGCTGTCACTTACTGAGCTTAGGGACCCACTCACAATATACAGTACACATAGAATAGAAATGTCACAATATAAGGCTGATTAGTAATAAATACAGATAATTACTACATGGCAGTGCAACTAGCATCAGAAATTAATAATCATCCCTGTAGCATCAGCTTATATTACAGGGGAAGTTCATTTTCTGCTGGATAATTAGTGACGAGCCCTAAGCTTAGCTTCTCAACAGCTGCTCAGAGCCCACTGAGCATGTGAGTGTCACAGACACTTTCCATGATGGTGACCCCCTGTGACAAGTTTGAAGTCTTGGATCATTGCTGCTATTGACAAGCTGAAACTTTAGCCTCGTGCAATAAGTTCAGTATGTAAAATATGGTATTTTTAGCTATATAGGGTTTAGTTTAAATTGGAAGGAAAGCTCCAATCCAAGGGGGGTGCCAAATATTTGAGAGCCTCCAAGGATTGTAATGACTTACCTGATACCCCAGGCTGGTGCTGCTGGTAACAGAGAACTTCATTGGGCCAGGGGCACTTGCGAGCGATCCTTTTTCTCCCTTCTTCCTTCTTCAAAATCCAGCGGCCGTCACATCCACAGTAGAGTGAAAAAGCCAAAGGAAGGAAGAGGATCTCTTTCTTGCAAGTGAGTTACAATCCTTGGGGGTGCCATAACATTTGACTGGAGCTTTCCTTCTCCTTTAATTATAAATCTAGAGCCTGATGTGCATTTGCATGACACATTCATGCAACTCTATAGCCTAAATGTACCTTTCTTGGGTTTCACAATGGTGACAGCAAAGTCAATTCCTTCCCATTATCGGTTATGTACAATAAATCTCCTCTCTGCTAAGTAAATGTGGCTCAGATGGAGCATGCTTTGTTACATAAAATGACTCCTGGATGGCAGACGGTTAACTTTGTTAGAGATGCATTTTCCACCCTTCTTGCTTTTAAATTAGTAAATACATTCAGTGCTGAATTATACTTTTTTTTATATTATACAACATAGCTCCCAGAGGGTAGCACAAAGAAATCATGCAACAGAATGTGTTTGATATTTCCCCAAACTAGCCCCAGGGAGAAGATAGAGAGCATTAAATTCAAATGGTAGCACAAATCTGTTCAAAATGTGATAGATAAACATGATGTGGATATTTGTCAGCACTTCCTATGTATTTTTGGTTATTTTTTTTTTTTAATGAGCCTTCTCAGATTTATGTACTATCAGATGTTCCGCCTACTGGATCGAAATCATATCACACTTATTTAACTGAAAAGATGAACTGCTTACAGTCTTTTCTGGATTGAAATCATATCACACTTATTTAACTGAAAAGATGAACTGCTTACAGTCTTTTCTGGATTGAAATCATATCACACTTATTTAACTGAAAAGATGAACTGCTTACAGTCTTTTCTGGATTGAAATCATATCACACTTATTTAACTGAAAAGATGAACTGCTTACAGTCTTTTCTGGATTGAAATCATATCACACTTATTTAACTGAAAAGATGAACTGCTTACAGTCTTTTCTGGATTGAAATCATATCACACTTATTTAACTGAAAAGATGAACTGCTTACAGTCTTTTCTGGATTGAAATCATATCACACTTATTTAACTGAAAAGATGAACTGCTTACAGTCTTTTTGCAACAAGATAAAAAAAAACCTGTATTTACTGGAAAATGTAATAAAAGGTACAAAGTTTGCCGGTGGTCCGGTAACCCTAAGGGCTGAGACACGCGCTGCAATTCGGGGAGATTAGTCGCCCGGCAACAAAACTCTTCTTCGGGGCAACTAATCTCCCCAAACTGCCTTCCCGCCGGCTAGAATGAAAATCGCCAGCGGGGTGGCACTTGGAGTGCTTCGTTTTCCAAAGTCGTTCGAAGTTGCCTCATGAGGAAAACAAAGCGATCCGAGTGCCATCTCGCTGGCAATTTTCATTCTAGCCAGCGGGAAGGCAGTGGATTAATTAGACAACTAATCTGCTGGTATTGCCGTGTGTGTCTCTGCCCTTAGCCAGCAGTCAGGTGTTTGCTTTCAAACAGGTGACTTGTAAATGAGAAAGTAGTTCCACGGATGGAATTCCCACCAGCACCTTCCTTAGGGTTTTTGAGGACATTCCTGTCGTGGAGCAACAATTCCTTAATGCAGTTGGGTTTTCTTAGTACAGAAAAATATTAGAATTACAAAATGATTACCATGTTAGAAGACTGATGATATATCTGAAGGAGAGGGGAATTTGATCAGGTTGAAAAAGTCTCTTCTCATGAGATATCTGTGGTTCTTCTGCTCGTTGGAGAACTTTGGCACTAAGGTTCGTATTTATCATGCTGTGTGCAGCAACCAATCAGCAATTCGATTTCAAAAGTTAGAAAACAAAGGCCAGGATCGGATTGGTTGCTGTGAACAACATCACCAGTAATGTTTCACTTCACTTTTTACACAGCTTGATAAATATACCCCTGATTTTGACTGCCTGGTTGGGTTCCACAGCATCTGCCCACAGTAGAAACAAGTACAATGGTGTTGAGCTTTTAGTGATGGTGGTAATTGTGAGTTTGGAAAACCAGAACTGGTCATAAATGAAAAATGTCAGTTGATAAATACTAACATAATGGCAAAATGGTGGCTTGGTAATTGAGGTCTGTGAGTATGTTACAGTAAAGGTGGCCATACACGGGCCAATAAAAGCTGCCGACAGACCGAGTCGGCAGCTTATTGGCCTGTGTATGGGGCCCCCCGACGGGCTTCCCCGATCGAGATCTGGCCGAAAGTCGGCCAGATCTCGATCGGATAGGACAAAAAATCCCGTTGGATCGTGGCCGCATCTGTTCGTTGATGCGGTCCCGCGATCCGACCGCCCGTTCCCATTCGTTAGGATCTGATCGTTGGGCCCTAGGGCCCAAGATCGGATCAGCCCGATATTGCCCCCCTCAAGGTGGGCATATCGGAGAGAGATCCGCTCGTTTGGTGACATCGTGTATGGCCAACTTAAGTCAATTCACCTTGACAAGTTTTCTCAAAATAAGCCTAGTGAATTAATGTGATTCTTAACTTATAATTCAGGAGCTAAAAATGGGTCACCATAGGGTTGTTTCTCAATGGTGAAATGATACCTACAATGGAAAATAATCATTAAAATGATGTGATTCTAAATGAGTATTTGTAATGAAACCATAGTTCCTAGAATATGTAGGATAATAAATAATTAAACACTATAATGCCTTTAAGAGAGGCTTGGGTGACTTCTTGGACAAGTATAGTATTGAAGCCTATAGTGATCTCAAGGTCTACAGTTAGTTTAGTATAGGTACTGTATGTGCATATTGATGGACTATTGACTTTTTTAAGTCAGATGAAATTTAACTTGACCTGTAGGCTTCAATTTGCTTTATCTAGGAAATACAGTAAGGCTTCTCCACAAATCTCACTGGTCTTTGGGATGTGCTCCACCAGTCATTGAACTGCTCCCCCCATGGGGGGAAAGTCCTCCCCAGTCTGGGAACATCTGGTTTAGAACTGTATATTAGGTTTTTTAATGGAATGAGTGAGATAAATGAGTTGGGTCTTAAAAAGGTATTTGAACAAAGACTTTTAACTACAAAATATTTTTTAAGAATTTCCTTTTGCTGCTGTGACTGTGTATATGGGACATTTTACACACCAGTTATGTAATTAGAAATGAATATGTATATAAAACAAAGGATACTTTGTTTGGTGCTTAATACCCGCTAAAGCCAAGCATTTACTATTTCCCATAGGCAAGTCATCATTGCAGCTCGCCGCTTCGGTTGTGGCAGGGTTCAGGACAAAACACACTTTACAGGATCCCATGATATTTATA